>NW_004444175.1:1546922-1591295 GCF_000243295.1 Trichechus manatus latirostris
TGGGAATGTAAAATGGTACAACCACTTTGGAAATCGATTTGGCACTTCCTTAAAAAGGTAGAAATAGATGTACCGTATGATCCAGGTATCCCGCTCCTTGGAATGTATCCTAGAGAAATAAGAGCCATCACACGAATAGCTATATGCACACCTGTGTTCATCGCAGCACTGTTCACAATAGCAAAAAGATGCAAACAACCTAGGTGCCCATCAACAGACGAATGGATAAACAAATTATGGTATAACCACATGTCATGGTTTGAATTATGTCCCTCAAAAAATGTGTGTATCAATTTGGCTGGACCATGATTCCCAGAATTGTGTGGTTGGCCTCCATTTTGTGATTGTAATTTTATGTTAAAGAGGATTAGGGTGGGATTGTAACACCACCTTTACCCAGGTCACATCCAACGTAAAGGGAGTTTCCCTGGGATGTGGCCTGCACCACCTTTTCTCTCTCAAGAGATAAAAGTAAAGGGAAGCAAGCAGAGAGTTGGGGACTTCATACCATCAAGAAAGCAGTGCTGGGAGCAGAGTGCGTCCTTTGGACCCGGGTCCCTGCGCAGAGAAGCTCCTAGTTCGGGGGAACATCGAAGAGAAGAAGGCCGACGGAGAGAAAAAGACTTCCCCTGGAGGTGGCACCCTGAATTTGGACTTTTAGCCTACTCTGACTGTGAGGAAATAAACTTCTCTTTGTTAAAACCATCCACGTGTGATATTTCTGTTATAGCAGCACTAGATAACTAAGACACCACACAATGGAATACTATGCAACGATAAAGAACAACGATGAAGCCATGAAACATAACATGAAGGAAGCTGGAGGGCATTATGTTGAGTGAAATCAGTCACAGAAGGACAAATATTGTATGAGACCACTATTATAAGAACTCAAGAAAAGGTTTAAACACAGAAGAAAACATTCTTTGATGGTTATGAGGGTGGGGAGGGAGGCAGAGGGGTATTCACTAACTAGATAATAGACAGGAATTATCTTAGGTGAAGGGAAGGACAACACATACTACAGCGGAAGTCAGCACAACCAAAAGCTAAGAAGTTTCCTGAATATAACCCAACAATTATACTCGAGGGACAGAGTAGCAGGGGCAGGGGTCTGGGTACCATGCTTTCAGGGGACATCTAGGTCAACCGGCATAATAAAGTTTATTAAGAAAATGTTCTGCATCCCACTTTGGTGAGTGGCGTCTGAAGTCTTAAAAGGTAGCAAGTGGCCATCTAAATGCATCAATTTGTCCCAGCCCACGTGAAGCAAAAGAAAATGAAGAACACCAAAGACACAAGGAATATACGAGCCCAAGAGACAAAAGGGCCACATAAACCAGAGACTCCATCAGCCTGAGACCAGAAGAACTAGATGGTGCCTGGCTACCCTACCACCAATGACTGCCCTGACAGAGAACACAACAGAGAGTCCCTGACGGAGCAGAAAAGTGGGGTGCAGAACTCAAATTCTAGTAAAAAGACCAGACTTAATGGTCTGACTGAGACTGGAGGGACCCTCGAAGACACAGCCCTGGACTGTTAGCCCAATATTAAAACCATTTCTGAAGTCATCTCTACAGACAAAGATTAGACTGGACTATAGGACATAAAATGATACTTGTAAAGAGTGTGCTTCTCAGCTCCAGTAGATACATAAGTCTAAATAGGCAGCTCCTGTCCGGGAGCGAGATGAGAAGGCAGAAAGGGTGGTCAGGAGGAGTGTGTGCTATCACTGTATGGAGAGAGCAACTAGGGTCACACAGCAGTGTGTGTATAAATTTTTGTACGACAAACTAACTGGAACTGTAAATTTTCATTTAAAGCACAATTAAAAAAAAAAAGTTTTGTTGATCAATGTTTCTCAATCTCTATTCTATTGACATTTTATATCAAGTAATTCTTTACTTACTAGGATGCAGCAGTACTCTCACAGCTGTAAGAACTAAAAAATGTTTCCAGACATTGCCAAATGTTCCCTGAGGAGGCAAGATCTGAATACGTCCCCACCTCTGGTAGAGAACCACTATCTTAAATATTTTGTGCTTCCTTTATGCTTTGATCTCAGTGATAAAAGAGCTCTGTTCACTATAATCTTCAGTGTGATAGCCTTCTTCATCCTTTCAACATCTAGGCCCAAATATTTTCATTCACCTTTTCGTTATAGAGTTAAATTTCATTATTTGAATCATTTGAATGGCGCTCTCTCCAAGTTTTTTAATTAGAATTTTTATTTTGAGAGTGCCATTCAAATTATTTTCAAATAATTGTACATTCACATGCAGTTGTAAGAAATAATAGGGGACCACGGTCTTGGAGGACATCCTGGTCAATTGGCATAACATAGTTTATAAAGATAATGTTCTACATCCTGCTTTGGTGCGCGCAGTGTCTAGGGTCTTAAAAGTTTGCGAGTGGCCAGCTAAGATACATCCATTGGTCTCATCATGTTTGAAGCAAAAGAGAATGAAGAAAACTGAAAACACAAGTAAGTATTAGTCCAAAGGACTAATGGACCACATGAACCACAGCCTCCACAAGCCTGAGCCCAGAACAACTAGATGGTGCCTGGCTCTCACCACCAACCACTCTGATAGTGATCCAAATACAGGGTCCTGGACACAAAGGGAGAAAAATGTAGAACAAAATTCAAATTCACGAAAAAAGACCAGACTTACTGGTCTGACAGAGACTGGTGGAACCCCAAGACTATGGCCCCTGGACACTCTGTTAACTCAGAACTGAAGCCACTCCCAAAGTTCACCTTTCAGCCAAATATTAGACAGGCCTATAAAACAAACAATAACACGTTTAAGGAACGTGCTTCTTAGTTCAATCAATCATACGAGACCAAATGGGCAACATCTGTCCAAAAGCAAAGACGAGAAGGCAGGAAAGGGCAGGAAAACTGGACAAATGAACCCGGAGAACCTAGGGTGGAAAGGGAAAGGGGGAGAGTGCTGACACATTGTCGGGATTGCAACCAATGTCACAAAACAATTTGTGTATAAATTGTTTTTTAATGAGAAACTAATTGGCATTGTAATTTTTACTGTGTTTCACACACAATGAAAGAAATAATAGAGATCCTACATACCATTTGGAAACCCTGGTGGCATAGTGGTTAAGAGCTATGGCTGCTAACTGAAAAAAAAGATCAGCAGCTCAAACCCACCAGGTGTTCCTTGGAAACTCTATGGGGCAGTTCTACTCTGTCCTATTATAGGGTTGCTATGAGTTGGAATCAACTCGACGGCAACAGGTTTGGTTGTTTCTTTTTTTTTTTCCTTTGGCTTACGTACCCTTTGGAGACCTGGTGGTGCAATGGTTAAGTGCTCAGCTTCTAACCAAAAGGTTGGAAGTTCGAATCCTCCAGCCACTCCTTGGAAACCATATGGAGCAGTTCGATTCTGTCCTACACGGTTGCTATTAGTCAGAATTGACTCAACAGCAATGGGTTTGGATTTTGGATTCAGAAGACTTTTAATAGCAAGAGCAGGTCAATGCCAGATAGTAAGCACTTGACATGTATTCTCATTTAAACCCTGGAGCCGAATAAAGGTCAATGGATTACTTAACTTGCCCAGTCATGCAGCAGAACCAGAATTTGGATGCAAGGCTATTTAACTTCAAAGTCTGCACTATTTCCACTACTGTCTTAGTCATCTAGTGCTGCTATAACAGAAATATCACAAGTGGATGGTTTTAACAAAAAGAAGTTTATTTCCTCACAGTCAAACTAGGCTAAAAGTCCAAATTCAGGGTGTCAGCTCCAGGGGAAGGCTTTTTCTCTCCGTCGGCCTTCTTCTCTTCGGTGTTCCCCCGAACTAGGAGCTTCTCTGCGCAGGGACCCCGGTCCAAAGGATGCACTCTGCTCCCGGCACTGTTTTCTTGATGGTATGAGGTCCCCATTTCTCTGCTTGCTTCCCTTTCATCTCGAGAGATAAAAGGTGGTGCAGGCCACACCCCAGGGAAACTGCCTTTACATTGGATCAGGGATGTGACCTGGGTAAAGGTGGTGTTACAATCCCACCCTAATCCTCTTTAACATAAAATTAGAATCACAAAATGGGGGCCAACCACACAAATTTGGGAATCATGGCCCAGCCAAATTGACACACACATTTTTGGGGGGACATAATTCAAACCATGACAACTACCCATCAGTCTTCAAACTTTTCTGCTTTAAAAATAATTTTTAATTATTTTAAATTTTGATAAATTATGTATCCCTCACAAATTTATAAGTTAACATCTAAGACTTTCATCATAAGTTTAAATAGTTGCATAATTTCCAGCATATTATAAATACTGACATTTTAAATAAAATTATAAATATAAACAAAATGTATCTATTTATAAATACAAATAAAATTATAAAACCTGGCAACGGGTTTCATCTGGTTACCCAGTTTCCCTCTATGGTAGCATCTTGCAAAATAGTGTATCACAAACAGGATGCTGACACTGATACGATCCAGAAATCTCACTCAGATTTCTCCAATTTTATTTATATTCAGGTGTATTTGCATGTGTTTAGATCAATACATTTTATCATATACGTAGGTTTGTGTATCTGCCACCATAACAGTGGAAATACAGAGCAGTTTCCCCACTGTAAGGATCCCACCTATTAGCCTTTTATAACCACATGTCCTTTTATAATCTTCTTACATCCTCATATGGCCCACACAGAAACCAATTCTTCCTCTTTTCTATTGCATGTTAAATCACCAGAACATATATAAACCTGACATGCACCCTCAAGAACCTGACAACTACTTAACAAGGTTATAACTTCAAGATTTAGGCACATTTTGTAAATTTTTTTTTAATTAAAAACAAATATTAAACAAAGTCTAGCAGCTGAGTGCATTAATCCCTTGCTCCACCCAGGAACTCCAAGTTTAGTCACAAAAAGGCTAAGTCAAAATATTTTTAAATTATGTTCAGAAATAAAACATAAACTTTAAAAACTGATAAAATATAACTCACTACTAGAGTATAAACCTCAAGTTCTTATTGAGAATAAGGATTCCAGTTTTTACTTTCCCAAATTTTACATATGCACCTTACAAATAAAAAATACACTGAACTTACACTGCACCCAGGGTACAGCACATTTTACCAAGTCTATTAACAACTTACCTTCAATTTCACTGGTGAAGGACGATGTCTCTTTTTAACTTCTATCCAAGGCTCTGAGTCCAAGTCAGGCAAACTGGTAGACAAACCTCTAGACACTGCTTGAAGATTACTTGTTTCAGTACTTTTCCTTAGACCCAGTGGACTTCCAATTCTCGGAGAGTTTGGGGCAGACTCTAAAATTTTAAATTAGTTCTACAGTTAAATACTGATTTTTCTTGTAAAATACATTACATTCTTTTCTTAACTTGGTTTGACAATTTTTTTTTGTCACAAAAACATGACAAAATCAATATATGTCAATTATAACCTTTCCAGTGATTTTAAAACCTGAAGAGCTTACAAGACTTACATGGAGGTGAAGCCACTGAGTTATTAAAAGGAGTATCACCAATCTTTATGCAGATCCCATTCACTCTGGCTTCTCAATAACATTAAAATGGGTCAGTTACTAATTATGACAGTACATCTATTCTGGAGTAAAGTTCTCTGAAATCTTGGATTAAAGTTTATGAATTATAATGAAATTATGGAATCTCAAATGCCATTAAGTCATATGCTAAAAGCATATTTTTATTCAAGGTAAAATTAGTCCCTTTTTGTTCCACTAGGATATAAACTAAGGCAGCATTACTCCCACTTTTCATATTTTCTTTGCTTAACAAAGTTTCCCATAAATGCAATAAACGTAGTGTGTCTACTCCCTATCTTGCCTCACACTGAATACTGTGAGGAATAGAATGTGACATCATTAAAGAACACAGACCTGGCAATAACATTTATAAACTCTGTTGGAATTTAAAACGGCCTCTCTCCAGACTATCACTTCTGTCGATTTGTTTTCTTTTAATCAAAATCTTTATACATTGTATAAATAGAATCCAAATAGTTTTCTTCATAATTATGTTTTTTCAAAAGGCAAAGAATATTTTGTCCAAAGTGTTTTAAATGTTATGTTCATCCTCAAGCCTAAAGATGCAACATGGAGTTACTCTGGACAAAAATGTTTTAAAAACAAATTTATACTACAAGATTCTAAACATTATTTTCTCCTCAAAGTCAATTCCCTGAAACTACTGCAAAGATGAATGTCACATACAGAAAGCTAAAATAAATTAGCACCAGCAATCTTTCATTTCCTAAATGAATGAAAAGACACGTGCAGGAGTTTGGGCTTAACTCCAAGATTTTACTTTCATCTGCTATATACTAGAGTAAGATGGATCTTCCCCATGGACTCAGAATCAGTTTCAGAACTCAACAGATTTGGGTCCAAAAAATTTACTTTATCACTTTAAAAAGAGGTATATTGTTTCATAACAAAGCTCTAGAAGTGTGCTGCCTGACACAATAGCCATATGTGGCTACTGAGCCATTGAAATGTGGCTAGTCAGGAAATTGCTCTAAGTGTAAAGTATACACTCAATTACGATGACTTGGTATGAGAAAAAAATGGAAACTATGTCAAATTTTAAAATGATTATTACCTTGTAAATGATATTTGCTTATACTGAGTTAAATTTAAAATATTACTAAAATAAACTTCATGTTTTATATTTTTTAAGGCTACTAGAATTTGTTACATTATGTTTCTCATATTATATTTATATTCGACATTACTGCACTAGAACTTTCTTAATTAACAGTACACATATCACCATTTAGTCCACAAAAGTAGTCCAGTTGAAATACTGGGTTTAGACTGTCAGTGTTGAAGTCACAGGAATGAGAAAAACATTAACCCCAGAGAACCCTATTCCTATGTTCATACAGTGAATTAGGCCTTTAAGGCGTGATTAAGGACCACACCACAGTAACTGGGTTTGGAGATTGACACAGTTACTTCATACTACTGAGAATTAACTAAATCACTATATATAACCAGTTGCCACTGAGTTAATTCAGAGTCACGGCGACCCCACGTGTGTCAAAAGCGGAACTGTTCTCCACAGGGTTTCACTGGCTGACTTTCTGTAAGCAGATCACCAGGTTTTTCTTCAAGACACTTCTGGGTTAGCAGCCGAGGGCTAAATCCTTAGCGCTACTCAGGGACTCCAAAATACTATATGTATAGTTCATGTAGAAATCTTAGAACACCTGCCACATTAAATTTCTATATTAAAAATAGTAGTTACTGATTTCCCTACCAGAAATTTAATCTTTCAACACCCATTTAGCAGTTTATTACATAATCATCCCTAAATGCTTTTTGAGCTTGAATTACGTTTCTACCATGATGTCATTTTACAATCATCAAAACATATGTGAGAAATCCATTAACATTAAATAGCCAAAGAAAATTTAGAACAGTTTTAGAATAAGATTTTTAAAGAAAGTTTACCTTAAAATATTTAAGCCAATGTATGCTGTTCTGGTTGGTTTTCTGCATCTATATTTTCTTTTACGGTGAATGACATTTTTAAGGGTAATGGAAAACCTCTAACTTTCCATGGCCAAATGAGTTTGAATATGACGACTTGGATTATTGTCACATTATTTACAGACAAAAAAATTACATACTTTAATGCTTGTTACAATTTGTAAAAACATGAAAGAAAATATTTATCTTCACTGCTTTCATTCACTGAAAATTGTAATTTGACTCTCCAAAGATAAATTGTCACATATATTCCATTTCATCTATCTGGTATGACTTTTTTTAATCCACCTTTAGGGAATCAGAGCTCTGGGTAATTACACAGGTTTCTTGGTCTCTTTAAAAGGATTATATACTTTATCTGTGGCACTTTCAAGAATACTTCTGAGTATCAAGTTTTCAAAGGAAATCCCAGGGATCCTCCCAAACATTAAAAAAAAAAAAAAAAAAAAACAGACTGTCAGGTATCTGATTCTCAATTTTTGTGAATGAAATCATTTAAGGGTTGATATTGCAGTATGTATTTAAAGCACTACAAAACTTCATTTCAAAAATAACATCTTACTATCCACTCTCATCAATCTTTTTTTGAGACATTAAGGTTTCTCTGCTCAGTACAAAGGTCAGCCCATGCTAGACAATTCAACTACCGTACAGGAAAAAATAGAAAATTTCATTTCTTTGATGAAGAGAATCAAAAATAAATCCCTCAGGAAGAGTTTGTTTTTAAATTTTAAAGTTCTTCTAATTTAAGATAAAAAGGATACAGATAGAAGTTTCACTACTTTTCTCCACCCACAGGTACAAAGAATGATAGTCTAGGTGTCCTATACCTTATTTACATTTCACATTTTTGGTGACATACTACTCTCCACTGAATTTAGTCCACTAGGGTTCCTTATCAGAAGGGGATTGTTATGGTCAGAAATTTGGGGACTCTTGGGAAAAGATTAAGTTGGTATTTTTATTCCTATGGTCTAGTAGGAATTAGAATAATTCCAAAAACATTTCTTTTTCAATATTTCCTCATTATCGATTTGGTTTCTAATGTACAATCTATAAGAACCCAAAATAAATGACAACATAATAAACACTGACTAATTTCAGGCAATATGTATGTGCATGCATCTGCGTGTATATAAAAAAAAAAGTATACAAGACATTATGATTTTATTCTTATAATTTTATTAATAATACACAAATGGTTAATGGACAGGCATCACTAATTTGACTGACCTAAGCCACCCTGTGGAAAAAGAATTTTCCATTTTATCTAATTTATCCAGTGCCTGTTCATAAGCAGGTTAAAAATGTCATCTTGGGCCCCAAGTTTACACAATAAATAAATCTAACTTGTACAGTCAGCCATTACATATTAAAAAAAAAACGGAAACAATGTTACTTTTCTTCAACTTTTAAAATACGTGCCCACGTTGCTTGCTGGGATTAGAAGCAGAGAGGATTTACAAAGAACAACGAGATAAAAAAAATCTTTGAAACTATCCATCATCAATGCTTTATTGATGGTTATATCTCTATAATAATATATCAAAAATACATTTGGAAGAGTAAAGAAAAATATACCCTCGTTCATTCCTTAAATTTCTTATCCCTTAATGTCCACATTAATAAATCTTATAGTCCATGTGAAGTATCATAACAACATGTGCATATGCAATGTACACTATATTGAAGGACAAATCAAACAGCAAAGGACCTGAAAATCTGGGAAACGCCATTCAAATCTATTTTTGCATTACTGATGTACACAACTCTGGAAGCAAAAAACAGAATCTTCTTTCCCACCGTGAATAAAAGTAGCCCATGCAGCCCAGGCCAATTACACATAAATGGGCAGCTCCTATAAAAACAACAGCAGTCCTCTTGTCTGTCTCTCATCATCAACAAAGGTGGTTATCTCCACTGTAGTGCTGGCCCGACTTCCTTCACAAAGAGTTGAAGTAGACATTCTTGAACAGAAGACGGTTCTGGTCGCTTTCATTTCTGCAGCACAAGTTGTTCCAACGTTTATATTGACATTTCAGTGATTCACCTATTCCACTGCATATTCCAATCAAATGACATCCAAGAGCATCAGCAGATCATCACCCTGACTGAAAAAAGTTTAAGCACACATATTTTTTCCCAGGAGGGAATGTCTTAAAAATGATCCAGGAAAAAAAAACTTAACATTAAAGCAGCTTTTGGAAATTCTAAACACAACTTTTTTTTGAATCTATAATTATAATAATTTCATAACAAAACACCAATTCTGTTTTAGAATGTAGGTAACCTGTCTTTTCAAAACAAGGCTGAAATACATTGGTAACAAAATGAAAGGACACCTACCCTACTCCTGAGTATAAGACTGTTCTTTGAAGCATGAATATCTAGACTATTTCATCTTACAAGGTGAAAATTGGCATAATATATCTTATTATTTAGTAAAATTAAAAGGAAATTCACAGAAAATCCATACTTGACAAAGTACACAATTTAAGAATAAATAGAACAGAGCTTTGCCTATAATTCTTAGATACCTATTAACTTATAGCTCTGCGTGGGACGCAATATGAACAGAATTTAGAGCATCAAAGTCATTTAGCTATCTTTACTCTTCCTATTGAATCCAAGCAAACTAAAAAAAGGACAGGTAAATATGGACCAAATAGTGTTGCCAAAAGTTACGCTATCTGCTCTAGAACAAAAGCTGTTACCTGTATGTGAGCCAAAGGCTTGGCCTGGTACAAACTCTGGGCAATCAATCAGTTGGGAGAAGTCTGTTTGTGGCATACTACGTGGAGGAGGGCCAGGAATTGGCCATTTTTCTGGTTCTATCTTTTTTCTCATCTTCTCGTCCACAATTTCCACTTCGGTGCTATCTTTCAATGCCTGGCAAATAGGAATTTTGAACTATTAAAAACTTAAAATCTTCCATTGCTAATGTCCCATACTTCTAATAAACTTTTAAAAAAAAGAAATCTGATGACAATTGGCAGAGACTGTACTGCAGTTCATGCTTCTAAAAATACCCATAAAAGGATTGTAACTATTTAAAAATAAAAAACTAACAGAACAAATTTTAAAATCATTTGCCCCTGTAAAGTATAAATACCATGATTTAACGTGAGACTATCGAAGTAGATAATTTGGTTTCCACAATTACAACAGCCATTTAAGGATTATTGTACCCACAAGAAACAAAATACCTTTAACTCAAGTTTTACTGTCATTTTTATTCTTCATTTTCATATTCCATTCTCTCTTCCCTTAAAATAATATCACTAAATAAAATTTAGGCATTTTATTATTGTAGTAGCCAGTACCTTCTATTAGATGAGAACTACATACACACACACACCATTCCTCTCAATAACTGTAAGGTAGGTATTACCTCTAATTCTTAAATGAAGAAACTGAGGCTCAGAAAAATAACTTGACAAAGATCACAGACCTAATCCAAGGCAGTACCAGGACTCAAATCATGATCTGTCCACTAAACTCTTGGCCATTAAACAACAGTACCTCTCACAAATAATAATGATATAATTTAAGGGTAAAATAAAACTAGACTAGAATTTCTTCAAAATAAGAACTAAAGCCTAATTTATCTGAACTCTAACTGAAACTCAAGGGTACTCACCTTTTAAGAATTAAACAAGAATGTATAATATAAAAACCCTTACTTTACATAATTATTAACTTACAATAATTAAAACCCACTATTTTAATTCAAGAATATGTGTATTACTTTAAGAACCTTACATTTGTATGCCGTTAATATTAGTATCGTACTTAACTCTCAACTTAAATTTTATACAATAAGACACTACTTTGATATTAGGATTAAAATTTATGTAAAAACAAACTCCTTTCATGGGAATCAGGATTTTCACTGAAAGAGGAGTATAAAATAAAATGCAGGAAGATAAGGAAGAATAGTATGTTGTTGGGTTTGAAACGATGATATCTATATTTTTCTCCTAAAATGTATTTTCTATTTTTGTCCACTGAAGGACCTGTAAGCAAAGATACCTCAGTAGCTAAGAATATACCCAGCATCCAGATCTTGATATCTAACATTCCCCACTAAAAAGAAGAGCGCTCCTTGCAGAAAGGGTGCAGTACAAGGCGCAGTGGGAACATCTTGCGACAGAAAACAGGAACAAATCAAAATACAGGCACTGGCTAGACGAGGCTCCACCTACCGAATTAGGAATCGAGCATCAAAAACAATGACGCTCCAGGATTGCAGCGCACTGAATTTAAAAGGGGGAGGGGAGGACTGGGGAAAGGGTAAAGGCAGATCCAGATTATGGGCTATTTTTTTTAAGAAACTGGCCTGGACTCTTCAAAAATGTTAATGAAAACGAGAAGCAGAACCAAACACCTCGCAGGATTGGTTTACTCGGTTTGAAGGCTTGGGACTATAGTTTTGTGGGACAACTCAGTTAAATGGCATAACACAGTTCATAAAGATAATGTTGTACATCCTAGCTTGGCGAGTAGCGTCTGAGGTCTTAAAAGCCTGTGAACGGTGATCTAAGATACAACTACTGGTCTGTACTTGTCTGAAACAAAAGAAAATAAAGGAAACAAAGCCTCATAGAGGAAACTAGTCCACAGGACTAATAGGCCACATGAGCCACAGCCTCATCTAGCCTGAGACCAGAAAAACTAGATGGTGTCTGGCTACCACAACAGACTGTTCAGACCAGGGACACACTACAAGTTCCTGGATGGAAGGAGGAAAAAATGTAGACCAAAACTCAAATTCCTAAAAAAAAAAAGCAAGACTTACTGGACCAATAGAGACCAGAGGAACCCCTAAGGATATCGCCCTAATATATCCTTTGAACTTGGAACTTAAGCCACTCCTAGTGGTCACCTTTCAGCCTAATAATAGATTGGCTTACAAATAAACAGTATCATCTGAGAGTAATGTGATCCCTTAAACAATCAACTATATGAGACCAAACACAAAGATCAGAAAGCAAGGAGAGGCAGGGAAGCTAGATCAATGGAAACAGAACAAACAGAATGGAAGTAATGAGAATGCTGACACATTATAAGAACTGTAATAACCATTGTCACGGAACAATCTGTATAAAAATTGTTAAATGGAAACCTAATTTACTGTGTAAACATTCACATAAAACAAAACATTTTTTTAAAAAAGAGAAGTTGAGTGGGGTGAGAGGGTTACTGTTCTAAAGGTAATTCAAGCAACATCCTGGATATTTTTTAAAAAACCACCATTTCACAGGTTATAATGTCCCAGCATAGGAACCATTAACAGGAGAAAAGATAAATAAATTGCAATATATCCACACAATGGAATGATACTCATCAAAACAGTAAGGAACAACAATATGAATGAGCCTCAAAAACAAAGGGTCAGAGACAGAAGAATTACATTTACACAAAAGCCAAGAACAGACTATACTAACTGATGGTAAAAGAAATCAGAAAAGTAAATGGGGAGGGTGTGTGGAATTGTCAAGAAAAGTCCACAAAAAAGTATTTGGTATAACGTAAATGTTCTACATCTTATTCAGGACAGGCTTATACAATTTTCAAAACTCATCAAACTTAATACCCTAACATCTCCATATTTACTGCATGTTGTTTATACCTGAATTAAAAATAAATAAACTCTGAAACGTTCCTATGGGTTTGAAATCTTTCCAAATAAATTAGAAGTTGTAAACAAAACTGCCAACTGTGTTGGTAGGATGTGAAGCAATTCAAACTCTCAATGGTGGTGGTTTTAACAGGTTCAATATTTTGGAAAAAACGTTTTATCAGTAACTAATACTTTGGACATGTTATTATGAGGGACTAGTCCCTGGAGAAGGACATCATGCTTAGTAAAGCAAAGGGTCAGTGAAAAAGAAGAAAACCCTCAACAAGACGGATTGACACAGTGGCTGCAACAATGGGCTCAAGCATAACAATGACTGTGAGGATGGCGCAGGACTGGGCAGTGTTTCGCTCAGTTGTACACACGGTCGCTATGAGTCAGAACTGCCTCGACAGCTGGTTGTCAGAGGCTGCGGTGGGGTGGAGGCAGGGGAAGACTGGCCACAAAGGGGCATAAGGGTGTGAGTTTGTCAAAGCTCATAGAACTATACAATGAGAAAGGTACATATTACTGTATGTAAATAATATCTCAATAAACCTGACTTTAAAAAGTAAAATTGTGGGGCTGAAAAATAAGGAAATGAAAATGTTCACAAATCTGAAAATAACACATTAAACAAAAAAACTATAGTGTTGAATATTACATTCTGCAAGAAATAAACAGCCCAATTAATTCCTAAAACGAAGTGAATCATCTGCTTACTTTTGAATACCAAAACAAAAAACTTCGTTGCTGTCAAGTTGAATGACTCATAGTGACCCTACAGGACAAAAAGAACTGCCTCATAGGGTTTCCAAGGAGTAGCTGGTAAAATCAAACTGCCAACCTTTTGGTTAGCAGCTGAGCTCTTAATCACTGTGCCACCAGGGCTCCTACTTTTGAATAGCGGATGATTTTTCAAGCATAGCATAAAGCTTTTAGAAATGATTAACTTCAGACCCCACTTGTTCTCTGAAAATGCCCAAAACTAAAGAATTAGAATTCATCTGATATTATATTCATGTGAAATGATATGATCTGCAAATTAAAGTTGCATTAAACTAAAAAACTGCTGGTAAAAAAAAAATTTGGAGAATGTTACTTACCTAGGCCTCAATTAGTAGTCTGCTACAAAAATCAAAATAAACATTTCAGTAATAATTTGTTTGCCCATAATACATACTGTGACATGTTTACTCAAATAAGTATCATTGTCATTTGTTCAACAACATATCCTCTCACTTAAAGACTTACTTATCGCCATTCATCATTATCTTTATTTTTGCAATAAGCCTCCACCTATTTTTTTGAGGAGAGGGTGCAGACGTAGGGGAAGTAATATCAAACTAGACATTACAGTTTATTCTGTTAATAATGCCAAGTTCCCTGTTACAAAAGCTCCTGTCCCTTCAGGAAGTCTCGCATCGCATCCTCCCTTCTTACAAAAAAAATTTCCTTCTCTTCCTTTTTGTGACTACCTGCTGTTAAGAGACTTGTCAGTAATACAGGGGATAGGAAACAGAACAAACCAAAAATGTGGGAAGCAGAAGAGATTTAATAACAGCAGTAAGACCACAACTACAAAGAATGCTTTAAATTAGCCTTTCTATAGCACATGAAAAATCCCTAAAACTTTAATAAATGAGAATATATGCTAATTTACAGGAACATGAAGAAGCCTAAAGGACCAAGAACACCCAAGAAGGTTTAAGTTTGAAGGATCAGATTAAAAACAGATGGAAATACCATGAGAGTATGGCTCCCGGACACCTTTTTAGCTCAGTGGCGAAGTCACTCCCGAAGTTTACCGTTTAGCCGGGGATTGGACAGCCTCATAAAACAAAACGGGACTAATGAGGCACAGCAGTCCAGGGACAAGGACTAGAAGGCAGTAGGGGACAGGAAAGCTGGTGATAGGGAACCCAAGGTTGAGAAGGGAGTGCTGACATGTCATGGGGCTGTTAACTATTGTCACAGGGCAGTGTGCACTGTTTAATGAGAAACTATTTGTTCTGCAAACCTTCATCTAAGGTACAAAAAAAAACACCAAATTATCTATGGGAGATCAAATTGACAACAGCAACTCAGAAGGTTTGATGGGAAGCCTAGGGTGCAGTGAGATGAAGAGAACGGTGATGGAATAATTTGGAAAAGGATATCGATGTCACTAAATTGTACACGTAGACACTTGTAACTTTGGCTATGTATACTTTCACCAAAAAAAAAGGTCCTCCAAGCTCGAGAAGGTAGAGTGTTGATATGTTATGGGGTTGTTAACCAATGTCATAAAACGATATGTGTATTGGCTTTTTAATGAGAAACTATCTGTTCTGTAAACCTTCATCTAAAGTACAATTAAAAAAAAAAATAGATGGAAATCTCGTTAGCAGTTCTTTGAGGGTTTTCCAAGGTTAGATATTTATTTGAGTTTTACAAAATGAATAAAAGCCACAAAACGCAGCCTAAGCCTTAGGCAACTACAGTTGGTTATTAAATGTATAATTACCTCTAAAATGAGGTTAAGGTTTGTAGTGAGAGCCTGAACACGGTGGAAACCAGCAATCAAGGAAATAGGCAAGAAACCTTGTTCATCCATCTTTCTTCTAAGAAAGAAGTCCCGCTCCAAATTTTCTATACTGAAGTAATATTCACTGAAGAGAGAAATAAGAAAGTAAATGTAAGTTTCATCAATTTATTCAACAAGAAAATACTGATTGCTTACAACATCAAATGCTATAAAAGTATATTAATTTGGTTAATAACATATAGATATCACATAATATAATGTACATAAAGAGGTGACAGTAAAAAAAAAATAAAAAATAAAAAAAAACCTACCAAATTAATGATTTCTCTTACACAAGAGTGCAAAGAAAGTATCTTCTTGATTATCTTCTCAAAACACTATTAACTTTTATTTAGATCAGCTTTACCTAAGTATAACAAATTAACCAAGTAATTTTACTTTAAAATAGTTCAATAATCAATTTTTTTAATGAGTCAATTAAGTGAAATTTCACTACAAAATCAGTTCTACTTGCTTCAATTAAACACTACGTAACAAAGCTCAACACATGTCAACAAATTGACTTCAACTTTTTCTCATCACTGAGAAGAAAAGTATATTGGAAATACTGTTTGTCAAGTTCACATTACCCATATAGCAGAGAACGGTTTTCTACATTGACAGAGTACTCACATTGTTTTATACCTCTCAACCCTAGTAATCGACACAATGTGTAGCAAACACTTAGTGAACACATGGGCACGTGCACATACACATACATATTTTATATTTGAGTGATTCAAATTCTCCCCATTTTTCCTTGAAGGATACAACTATAATAAACATTAAGGGTGAACAGAATATAGATAACAAGGAATATCATTAACAACACCACAAGGTATTATGGAGAAAAAATTATAAAAAAAGCTTAGACACTTTATCTAGTCTGGGAGAGTACAGCCCCCCTTAACCTTTTCCAAAAGAGATACGTAAAGGGACAAACTGTATGATCAACAACTATAAATCCCAATATACACAAAGATAATACGAATACATTTAATCATAATCTTTGAGAAATACTTGCTTAAACTATGCTCCATGTTAAAAAAAAAATAGAAAATTCTAAAGATACAGGTCAAGATAAATAAAGAAGAAAGTAGAAAAGCAAAAAATTATAAAAGAAATGCACAACATTATTGATGATACGGCATACAGTTTAATAATACTACACTGTTTCCATAGCATGGACAACAAAATTTTCGAAGATGGGCAAGTTATGAGAAAGCACACCAGCTGATATTTGGGAGTATAAAACGTGGTGACTAAAGATGCCTGCCCATCATGTATTTAAAACAAGTTTTAACTCTGAAAAAACATGGCAACTGAAAACTGGTTTTGAGCTACCGTTCATTAGAGGGGGGATAAAATGTAAACTCATAACCCTTAAAATATCCAAGTTGTTTCTTTGCAGTTGGGTATTTATCCTCATCCAACTGTCAAAGTGCAAAGTGCCTTTAAACGTTCTTTTTCAGTGTAATTTTAACCACCAAGCTCCACATCAGCAAAGTAGTGCTGACATCTTACTAACACTGGTAAATCATTTACTCTTCCTAAAACACTGAAGGAAAAAAAAAAAATCTATATCTTGAAAGATGAATTTTCTGATTTTTGTTACACCTCAAAAAGCCCTTTTCACAGTGCCTGGCATGTGGTAGACACATAACAAGCAACCAACCAACCAGCTGCTGTCAAATCAATTCCTATTTATGGCGACCCTATGTGCATCAGAGTAGAACTGTGCTCCGTAGGGTTTTCATGGCTGTGATCCTTTGGAAGCAGACAGCCAGGTCTTTCTTCTGAGGCACCTCTGGGTGGGTTCGAACTGCCCATCTTTGGGTTAGTAGACCAGTGCTTAACCATTCATCTGCACCACCTGGACTCCAGGCACATAACACGTGTTGTTCGAAATTTTCAGACATTAAGACATTTGACTCAGTCAGAAGTTAAAAGTGTTCTTATAGAAAAACTCTGAAAATAAGCTGCCCCCTTTAATATACTACTTTCTGAAAACCAAACTATCCAGATAAATTCATAAATCACCCTGTTGCCTATCACATAATACAGTATATTTTAACAACTTCTAATGTGATGCAAACATAGTAATCCCTACATCCAAATGCCAAGGATTCTCTAGCTAGACATAATCAAGATTTAAAATTTTTAATATTCTGAGATCAAAAATAACAAAACTAATATAAATTTTCCCTTAAAATGATAACTTACTCAGAATGGTTAGGTTTTTTTTTTTTTAGTGTAAGCCACTTTAAAATACATTTAGCATCATTTTTCCACAAATGTAAAGAAAAGTTTTTCAGTGACTTCTCAAAGAGAAAAAAATCTAAACTGTAATCAATGAGCCAATTCATGTATGAGAAGTCTCAAGGACACCAAGTCAAAAGCATGACTCCTCAAAGCCAGATCTCCACTAACTAAAGAATGGTAACATTAAGGAGCCAACCTAAACCTGGTATTCTACTAACATTTGCCAAAAACCCTACTGCTAAAACAATAACAACGAAAAAGTAGTCATGACCAACGCTGTGTCTGACATTTTGCTCAGTGTCCTAGGGGACATGATCATGTCCTACCTTAGAAGCTCTGGATTCTACACTGTATGATCAGAAATTTTGTCAACACTGAAGTAGCTCTGCTCCTCCCTCACTTGTATGAGCACATTGGAGGCCGAGTATTCTGACATGGAGTTGCATGTCCGCTGTCAGGCCTCAGAAGGGACCTGGCAGCAAGAGTTACAAAAAAGACAGGAATAGTGGTTTGAAGTTGACAGCCACATGCCAGGCACTCTCTGCCCATTAAAAGGCCCTTTTCTTCAGTGTTTGCGTCAACTGTAACAAAAGAAGCAAGAACGAAATAAACAAGTGCTTCGTACTGTAAGCCAATTATATCCACCATGAAGGCATCCCAGGAAAGTGCCCGGCTGATGCTAAAATTATTTTCTGGCAGATAATAGACAGTTGTGTGAAAAATGTTTATGCCCTTTTAAAAATAGCCTAATTATTTATTTTTCCTTCACCCTAAAAACACATAAAAAGGAAAATTCAAATTTCAGCAAATTAGTTATGTGAATCACCTTGGGAACATACTTCTCACCACTACGTAAATATGCAAAACATTCTCATCAATAGTAAAATGCAGAGGGATTTTTTTAAAAAGACAACAGAGCAAACTAATACTCTCCTGACCTCAACTTCAGTAGCCAGAAAGCAACTACTATGAGAACTAGAGTAAGGCTAAACTAAAAAATGTTAACTAGTCCTCCCTTTAATGTGTCACAAAGAAAAAGAATTTAAAAGATAAAAACTTAAAATTCAAAAGTCAATTGCTAAGAAGTCAAGAGATATCTACCATCATTTTTTTACTTATGTTTATATGCAAATTTTAATAAAAACACTTATTGCAAATAAGCCATTTTCAAATATATATATATACAGAAGTTTTATATTCGTATATTTAATTGCTCATATTATGCCATGACATGTTCACAAATGTCCTTTAAGCAGAGAAATACCTAAGCAGAAGAGAGAGCAACAGATTTATTAAATAACACGAACCAAATAAAAAAATTTTTGTAAGATACCTATTTTAGTAGCATATTTCCTAAAAAAAATACAGTATGAAATACTGTAAGCATTCTCCAACTTTTACTAATAGCTTAGAAAATGTGTTATAAGGTTTTTGCTAGTCAATGACATTAAGGATTGATACTGCAACAGACCCTACTATCTCACCTGCTTATGTCTGATATCAACTTACATTTGTCGCTTAATATACTCTTTAAGCAATGCCTCTTCCACAGGATACACCTGTACGCCTGTACCATCATCATAGTAATACATCATACTGGTATTAAGTTCTGTTTGAAATGGTTGATCCGTCCTTTCACCATGTTCTCGATAACCACATGAATAATCAGAGTTCACTTGATGTAAACAAAGAACAGGAAAAAAGGAAGAAACAGTTACACAAAGAAAAATCCAAACTGAAGTACTTCAAGCGGTAACAAATATAAAACCATCTTTATTATCAGATAAAAAATATCAGTTAAAAAATCCATCTAATTTAACAAAACGAAACATCATGCCGTACATCGAGGATTTCCCCGTCCCCGTCCTCTTCCCCGTCCTCGTCCTCTTCCCCGTCCTCTGAGGGGACCTCGGATGTTACCACCCTCACTTCTCACACTGGAAGCTTCATCTTGATCATCTCTCTTTTCTCTATCTCGCCTCCAACCTTTTTAAAATAAAAAATATTTTATGTGCTTTAATTTGCAATTATAAATGACATGATTATCTCTACGGAAATATGGTAACCATCCTCCTCTACTTTGTAACTAGTTGATAGCAACAAGGCATTCTTCAGATATATATAAACTTAAGAGACCCCACAGGAATTTGTCAAAACACCTCTAGCATAAAAGAGGGCCCATAAAAAGTCTTGACACATAAAGACATTCTCATGAGTAAAATACTAGAAAAACAAAGAGGTCCTTTATTAAGAGTGTACTTTTGAAGACTGAAGAATACAAGTTCCAAGACTAGAGTTTTCACTACATAAAACACCTAGAAATTTACTTATTTTCACAAAATGTTTAAGGAAAGGATGTTTCCATTTCAGAAGTTCCTTTAAAAAAAAAAAAAAAGACAAAACAAATGGGGAGAGGATGATTGTAATACAATACAGGAATTATACCTAGAAATCATATTTCTCTCTCATGGAAACACACGTGCACACACACACAAAGCAACTCAATGGAAAAAAATGTATAAAAGATGGATAGGGCAAACAAGGCTATAGAAACAACCAATTAATACAGAAAACGGTGTTCAGCTCATTGACTGCAAGAAACAGAAATGAAAACAGTGAAAGAGTATGTCACCTGTCCCAGTAGGGCAAACAGTTTAAGGTTTGATAACATCAAATTTATACACTGCTAATTAAAGTGAAAGGAGTCCTGGTGGCACCAAGGGAAGTGCTCGGTTGCTATCCGGAAGGTCTACTGGAAGGTCAGCAGTTCAAACCCACCAGCCGCTCCGCGGGAGAAGGATGTGGCAGTCTGCTTCCGTACAGCCTTCAAAACCCTATGGAGCACTTCTACTTTGTCCTATACGGTCTCTAACGAGTTGGAATTGACTCTACAGCAATTGGTTTGGTTTATTTTTTTTTCAATGAAAGTGGAAACAGGCACATTCACTTTGAAAAGCAATTTGGAACCATCTAATAAATTTGAAGGTACACATATCCCAGAGACCAGGGTTTCTCATACTTGGTACTACTGACATTTTGGGCCAGTTGTGGAGGGCTGTCCTGTGCACTATAAGATGTTTAGCATCAACCATGGCCTCTACACACTCGATGCCAGTAGCCTGCTTCCCCTAACCCTTTGTGGCAGTCAATGTTATCTCCATACAATGCCAAATGATCCCTGGGGGACAAAAATCACTCCCCACTGAGAATTACTGCCTTTAGACCCTGAAATTCTATACTTAGTGTATATCTTAAAACAGTCTTTTTCATACATTTCTGCCTCAAGCCACTGCAAGCCTTATGTCATACACCCCAGTACATACATAAAAATTTGTATATAATTTAAACACAAGTGTCATGAAAAAATATTTACTATGTGAAGCATTCTGTCCTATAGGGTCGCTATGAGTCGGAATCGACTCAACGCCAATGGGTTTGGTTGGTTTTTGAGGCACTCTGGTCTATTCTCCCCCACCCTTGCCTCTTCTCTTTTTAAAAACATGACCCAGTACACTGGTTTTATAACCCACTCACTGGTTGCAATCTTCGGTCTAAAAAAATTATCCTAGAGAATCTCTTGTACTTGTGCACTAGAAAACATGCACAAAAAGTTCATGGTAGCAATTTAATAGGAAAAAAACTGGGAACAATCCAAATATTCACCAACAGTATAAGAGACTTTACAAAACAGTAAAATATTCTTTAACCCATTGCCATGAAGTCGATTCCAACTCATAGCAACCCTACAGGACAGAGAAGAACTGCCCCGTAGGGTTTACAAGGAGCAGCTGGTGGATTCAAACTGCCGATCTTCTGGTTGGCAGCGAACCTCTTTACCACTATGCCACCATGGCTACAAAAATATTCTTTAGCAAGAGAAAAAAAAATGAATTACAGCAACACAACCAACATGGATAAAATCTAAGAAAATAAGACTAAGTGAAAAATTAGTGCCAAAGAGTGTATAAATGGAGTCATACTGCGTGACAATCTCAAAAAGCACGTAAAAAAAAAAAAAACCTCAAGCTTTTTTTTCTGAGAAAGAAAGCAATGGGATGAAATTGTAGAAGGCACACAAAGAAGTTCAAAGGTCATGGTAGCATGCATTTCTTAAACTAGGTGGTGAGTTCCAAGGTGTGCTCATTATATTGCTGTTCCTTATAACCTTAGATATTTTTTTTTAACATACCTAATATTTAAAAGAAAAAATTTAAAATTGAGTAATAGCTACTTTTACAATAAAATTAATATATTTGAGAAACAATGGTACAAAAGGCAAATACTGTCTTACTTTGTCTTTAGATAAGTTTTATCGTTTTAAATTCACATCCTACAGTCAATTGAGAAAATTGTAATTTACTGACTGGATTTTAGATAGGATTAGGGCATTTCTTAAATGATACATTTTCTTAAGACAGCAATGTAGAAGTGTCATGATATCTGCAAGTTACTTCAAATGATTCAGTAGATGAATGGATGAGTTAAATATAGCAAAATTACTAAATTTAGATGGTCGCTAGACTGGTACTCACTATACAATTCTTTCAACTTTTTGTATGTTTAAAGTTTTTCATAATAAAATTAGAATTTTTTAAATGATAATATCATGTTTACAAAATTTTCTTGGTCTTTCTTATCCATGCACAGGATAACATGCCTAAAAAAATTACCAGACTTAAAAGATTTCAAAAGAAAACTATAAAAGCAAACGTTCATCCTACTGTTTACACGTATTCTCCTATCCTCTACTTTCTGAAATCTGAGAAAACTCTCTGGAAATAATGCATCTGGGGAATGACTGTTTAATGAAAGCAAAACCATTAAGTGAAAGATTGATGTGACTCAACATGATGGATGGAACAGGATAACACCACCTAAGCCAGCTGAACCTTAACACATCTGAAAGAGTGACAACCAGACATTTTCTTCCTCCTGTTGTGATACATTACAAAATACACAAAAAAATGAACCTGAATCCAATCAAACCTGTAGCTCTTATTACCAGCTATATACAGAAAAGAAGATATTAAATAACACCATGACAAAGCAATCAGCCAAATCCAAAATATGGGCAATTCCATACGTGACCCAACCATCAGCAACTGAAAGAAAGGGGAGGTAGGAGGAAAGGAAACTGTAGATTAAAACTAAGTTTAAAACAACAATGAGTTACCACTATTCATTACAGAAGCTAAAACTAAAAAGACTGATAATACCCAATTGTTGGCAAAGACATGTGGCCAAATGAAATAAACATTGCTAGTGATAATGTGGAAACCCTGGCGGTGTTAAGAGCTACGGCTGCTAACCAAAAGGTCGGCAGTTCGAATCCACCAGTCACTCCTTGGAAACTCTATGGGGCAGTTCTGTTCTGTCCTACAGGGTTATTATGAGTTGGAATCAACTCAACAGCAACAGGTTTAGTTTTTTGGTTCTGGTGATAATGTAAAGTGACACAACCAACCTGGAAAACAGTTTGGCTGTTTCTTAAAAAGTTAACTATAAATTTACCATAATAATCCACATCCTTACTCTTAATAAGCCACACCATGGTAATCTACTTCTAGGTGTTTACCTGAGAAAATAAAACATATGCCCAAACGTATGTTCATTATTCATAATAGCCACAAATAGGAAATAAATATCCACCAACAGGTGAAATGGATAAGGGATATGCATACTGATTCAATAAGGAGACCTGGTGGCACAGTGGTCAGTTAAGCACTCAGTGCTAACTGCAAGGTCACTGATTCAAACCTACCAGCTGTTCCACGGGAGAAAGATGTGGCAGTCTGTTTCTGTAAAGATGACAGCCTTGGAAACTCTATGGTGCAGTTCTATTCTGTCGTATAGGGTTGCTATGAGTTGAAATCTACTCAATGGCACAGAACAACAATATGTCCACTCAACAGGAAAGAAACTACTGATATAAGGAATATGGACAAATCTCAAAAACATGCTGAGCAAAAAGACATAAGAGTACATATTGTATATTGTATAGTTCCATTATGTGAAATTCTAGAAAAGTCA
The DNA here is from genome assembly GCF_000243295.1 of Trichechus manatus latirostris. Lineage (NCBI taxonomy): Eukaryota > Metazoa > Chordata > Mammalia > Sirenia > Trichechidae > Trichechus > Trichechus manatus. The sequence goes on from NW_004444175.1 coordinate 1,570,926, forward strand.
AATCTAACCTATGGTGACAGAAAGTAGATTAATGATTGGGGGTGAAGATAGTAATATGAGTGCATTTTAATACATATAAAATACATACATCTCAGTAAAGTTGATTTTTAAAATAGGATTCAGAAACCAACAAAAAGAGTCTCCCACTAGCCAAATCTGGGACAATCTAAGCATCACACTAAACAACAACCATTACCCAGTAAATAAATTAAAAATCTATGAGCTCACAACAACAATAAGCTGTTCCTTATAGTAGAATACCAACTAATAAATATAGAAGGAATGATGGAGTTACAAAAATCTGCATTTGCAGCAACCATCAGAGTAATATATGAATCAGGCAAGAATCAACAATGGAAGCTAACACACGTGTAAAAAATTTCCATGGTCTAAAAATCTCTTCCCACAAATTACTTATTAATTACCAGGGAAGAGTGCCTTTAGAATGAAGAAACCTGGAGTACCACCTTAACCAAGTAATCCTAGTGATTATTACATATAATGGGAGAGACCAAGATCATGTGTATTCCCATGTAGTACACTTAGAAGAAAACCACAGAACTTTTGTAGAATTCCTCAAAAAATTCTTAACCCAAATCTAATCATGGGGAAATACCAGAAAACCTGAAGTAAGGAATATCCACCACATAATTGTCCTGTTTAAAAAAAAAAACCTGTTGCTGTCGAGTGGATTCTGACTCCTAGCAACCCTACAGGACAGAGGAGAACTGCCCCACAGGGTTTCCAAGTGGTCTTCAAAAATGTCAATGGCAGGAAAGACAAAGGCAGAAGAATTGTTCCAGATTCTTTTAAACAAAAGAGAAAAGACAACTTAAAAGCAACGTGTGATCTCAGACTGGATCGTGGGAAAGGGAAAAAAAAAACTATAAAGGACATCATTAGGAAAATCTGACTGCAGGTGGTCACATTATATTAATGTTAAGTCCCCTATTATTAACTGCTATGGTTACTGTGCTTACAAAATATACTCTGAAGGTATTTAAGATTTAAGGGGCATGATACCTGTAACTTACACTCAAAATGGTTACTGCTATATGTGGTTACTAAAAAAAAAAAAAAAAGCATTAATGTAATTGCTGTCAATAAGTTGCACACCTGTAAAAAGCTGAAATGTCAAAAGTTATGTGATAGATATATTTACAGCAACTACAAAAAATAAAGAGTAGCTGCGGAGGCTCCTTATATACAATCAAACACCTCATGACATTTGGTTCCTTCATTTGGAGGTTTACGATCATGGTTTCATGGGGCATTTCAATTAATTGGCCTAATAACATGTTTAGTGCTTCTGCTCTACCTCCTAGTTCACTGTGTACTGCCTGGGGTCTTAAAAGCTTGCAAGCGGCCATATAAGGTACAACAATTGGTCTTGATTCACCAGAAGCAACAGAGGAAGGAGTCAGAAATAGGAAAAGAAAATGGAATGTGTGGTTAATTGCCTCATGAACAACTGCCTCCTTTGCCATGAGACCAGAAAACTGGATGATGCATGTCTACCATTACTGAACATTTTGATCAAAGATTCTACACAAGAATCCTGATCAAAAGGGGTAAATGCAGAACAGAATTTCAAATTATCATGGACTCCAGACTTTCTGGAGCTATGGAGGCTAGATAAAACCCTGAAACTATTGCCCTGAGATAATCTTTAAAACTTAAACCAAAAATATCCTCCTGAAGTCTTCTTAAAACCATAATTTAGCTTAACTAGTAAACAATGTCTGCCTTGAGCATTATGCTCTCTTAAGATCTATTTATATGGGGTCAAATTGACAACAGCAATTTGAAAGATTAGACAGGAACCTTAGGGGGAAGTGAGTTTACGTTAATGGGGAAGGAACAACTCAGAAAAGGAGTTTATGAATGGTTGCACAACTCGAAGAATGTAATCAACATCAATGAACTGTACATGCAGAAAGCTGGAATTGTTTTTGCTGTGTATATGCTCAGCTACAACAAAAATAAAATAAATTATTTTAAAAAATAATAAGCATTAAGATCTTTAGTCATTTTCCTTAAAATGTAACTTACTTCGTGTATCATTTCGCCTATTGTTATGTGCTGTTTTATTTGCTTCAAGTTGACTTCTTGAGCTGTTCCGGGATCCTGGTCTTTCTTGACCATCTGGTCTTACATCATCTAAGTGGAGTGGTACCCACTTGTGCTTATTAGCTTGAAGAAAACAAAATAAAATCTTTTAATGACAATGTACATTTTTCATTAAAGTTTTGCAATTCAGAAAGCACTTTAAATTTTGATTTAAAAAGTTTTAAATTAAAAAAAAAGTGAAAGACTGTTAATTTGCCCTTGAAACAAGTTATGGATCTCCAGAGTACCAAGAGAATCTTTTTTCTGCTCATGTAACTCCTTAATAAACTTGTTTGTGCAAATGTTTTAAAAAATCAAGCGAAAAAAGTCAGCGATGGAGGTATCACTGGATTTCTTTTGTTTAAATGAAATGTTCTCTCAGAAATTCTGTGTTTAAGTCTGATGCATAAGCTATTCAAAAATAATACGTATACATACTGCCCCTTTGTAGTATTTGATTTTTTGGCTAAAGAAGACACTTGGAAAGACACGTTTATGGCTCAAAATTGTAGTTTCAGATCACTAACATACTCATTTATATAGTATCATTACTGAAGAATGAGGTTTCTCAAAAATGTTACTTGGATAAGTTTAAGTATAAAATTTGCTTAACTGCATTTGACAGAATTTTTTACAGCTATTACACATTTTCCTACTTTCTTAATACAAAAGATAAAAACAATTTAACTTTTCTTGATGACTAAATGATAATATAATTAGTGTATTATAGTGATATTTTAAAAAGACTACCTATCCATGGACTGCATAGTCAAAAAGTTTCAAAACTTTCAACAGTCTTCTGCCCAATCTATATTCTCTTCCAAAAGAAGAAGATTCTCAGGCACAGCAAGAACTACCAAGCTAAGTTTAAGGGAAAAGGACTATTATGTGCAACTATAGTACTGATACCCTATAAATCCTGCAAACTATGGATCAGATGAGGAAAAGAGAGTATGAAAGAATCTCAAAAACTTTGAAAAGCTTCTACTATAAATTCTATCAATGAGATTCTCTGGCATATATCTTCTGAAGATAAAAAAAGTATGCTCTAGGGGAGTCAATTCCTGACTTGATTATGAGTTACTTTAACTACAAAACACCTGATCTTTTAGTGCTGGGTGGTCACATTTAACTGAGGTAACTGGCAAAGAGGACAAATTTTAGAGAAGGATGACAGGTCTGTCTGTATGAATTCTAGACAGTCAAAAGTCTACTTATGCCTCTAGGAAGCAGGAAAGAGACAGTAAGTAATAAAGCAATTAAGAATTAGGGAGAAATCTTCAAGAGTATGGTCCTTAGACACCCTTTTAGCGCAGTACTGAAGTCACTCCTGAGGTTTGCCCTTCAGCCAAAGATTAGACAAGCATACAAAACAAAACAAGACTAAATGGGCACACTAGCCCAAGGGCAGGGACAAGAAGACAAGAGGGGACAGGAAAGCTGGTAATGGGGAACCCAAAGTCAAAGGGAGCGTGTTGACATATCATGGGGTTGGCAACCAATGTCACAAAACAGTATGTGTATTAATTGTTTAATGAGAAACTAATTTGTTCTGTAAACCTTGATCTAAAATACAATTAAAAAAAAATTTTTTTAAAAAGAATTAGGGACAAATTTTTCCAACAACCAACTGCTATCCTATTTACTACCTACCACTTTATAATTAGCCTTGACTCATAGTATCAAGTGAGCCTAATGCCTACCCTGCAGCTAAGGTTTACATACATATATTTTTAAAATCTATTCAAGTAAGTGATCAATGTATGATATGTTATTATTTCCATTATTAAAGAAGTTGCCTGGCAACTACTGCACCATTAAATGTCCCCTCACATGCCACATTACTTCAATGCTTCAATGGTTTCCCATGGCACTTAAAATCCCAGTTCCAAGTTACCAAGGCCCTGCATAACGTGGATCTTGCCCACCTATCCAACCTCATCTCCTGCCACTCTCCCCAAAGTTCACCATGGTGCAGCCACTGACCTTCTTACAGTTTAAGTTCTTTCTGCCTATAGGCCTGTCTTAGTTATCTAATGCTGCTATAAAAGAAATACCATAAGTGGATGGCTTTAACGAACAGAAATTTATCTCCCACACTTTAGAAGGCTAGAAGTCTGAACTCAGGGTGCCAACTCCAGGCGAAGGCTTTCTCTCTCTGTTGGCTCTGGGGGAAGGTCCTTGTCATCAATCTTCCCCTGGTCTAGGAGCTTTTCAGTGCAGGGACCCTAGGTCCAAAGGACACGTGCTCCTGGCTCTTCTTGTTCGGTGCTAATGAGGTCTCCCTGTCTCTCTGCTCACTTCTCTCTTTTATAGCTCAAAAGAGATTGACTCAAGATACAACCTAATGTTATAGATTTGAGTCCTGCCTCATTAATATAACAACCTCTACTCCTGCCTCATTTAACATCACAGAGGTAGGATTTAAACACAGAGGAAAATCATATCAGATGACAAAATGGTGGACATTCACACAATACTGGGAATACTAGCCAAGTTGATATACATTCTTGGGGGACACGATTCAATCCATAACAAGGCCCTTGAACACACTTTTGCCTAGGATCAGAACAGTGCATGAAAACACGCTTTTACAAAACAGACAATTCATAATCCATCCCTAGGCACGTGAAAGGTCAGGAAAAAAGGATGTAGAGATGCTATATATATGTAAATTTTTTTTTTATTGCAAAGTGTTATTTTAAGGAGGGTAATGCTATGAGAAAAATAGTAAAGCTGACCAAAATTGTTCTTATTTTTCACTTAGAAAAATGATTTAATTTTCCCAGAACTCCCTGAAAAACAGAAAGCAGTTTCAATGCAGATTTAAAACAATAGCTATCACACAACTTCCCAAAACTATATTTACAACATCCCTATAAGCAGAACTCCATCCTATTTTCTTATATATGTAAGTCAAATGCAAAAACGAAAGTCTAGTAGTTAAGAAATGTAACAAAAGCAAATCAGTTACCATTATAGATGTCTTATCACCAAAAATCCAAAATACACTTTGGTGACTACCAAGGATCATTACTACAATTTTCTTCAAAAAGTTAAAATCAAAATGATAAACTGACCTCTCTTTCGTTGATTACTTGACTGAGCCTCATCTTCACTGACATTTTCACCGGGACCATCTAATTTTGTTTCTCTGTTTTCTTTGCTCTCATTGTTGCTTCTCTTTTCAATTTTCTCATCCCTTTCTTTTCTATTTTGTGGCTTCTTATTTCCTTGGCTAATAACACTCTGACACTGCAAAAAGGTTTTCTGAATGAAATTATTTTCATTAACATTTTCACTAACATATCTAAAAATTTATATATAAAGATGCTATATATGTAAATATTTTTTACTGCAGTGTTATTTTAATATACATCTTTCCTATTTATTGCATAACAAGTAACAAAATAGCCTTCATCCAAAAACACTGCTTTTTAAAAGACACTGTTAAGAAAAAAGTTGATATAAGACTTGTATCCAGAATATATAATGGACTCTCAAACTCAGTAATAAAACAGCTCAAATTTTTTAAAATCCAGAGTTGACCACACACTTCAAAGAAGTTGCTGATGGCAAACAAGCATATGAAAAGACGCTTGACATCATTAGTCAGAGAATTACAAATAACTACAATGCAGTATCATTGCACATCTATTAAAATGACTAAAGTTAAAAAACTGAACATACGAAGTGTTAGTGAGGATGTAGAGTCAATGGAATTCTCATATGCTGCTGGTGGAAATGTAAAGTTTAGCAGTTTCTTAAAAGCTAAATAAAAACCTACCATATGACTTAGCCATTCTACTCCTAGGCACTTACTCAAGAAAAATGAAGGCATGTATCCATTTAAAAATGTGTACACAAATGTTCATAGAAGCTTTATTTGTAACAGCAAAAACTGGAAACAATCTAAATGTTCAAGGATAGGTGAATGGATAAATTGTGTTCCATCCACACAATGGAATATTCCTCAGCGATAAAAAGGAAAGAACTACTGAAACTCAACATGAATAAATCTCAAAATAATTATGCTGTGTAAAAGCTAGAACCCAGAAAAAAATCATACATATGTGTGTGTATGTATGTGTGTATACATTTTATATACACAGATATATAAAAAGGAGTGTGAGGAAACTTTTGGGAGTAATGAATAAGTTCATTGTCTTGATTGTGGTGATGGTATCACAGGTGCATACAGGCCAAATTTTATCAAATTGTACATTTTACATGTGTGCTATTTATTGTATGTCGTTTATACCTCAATTAAGCTGTTTAAATAGATACGTTTACAACTACACACCAACAATACTGCACAAATTACAAATATCAAAGTGTACGGTGTCAAATAAAGACATGTAATCAGATAACCATATACGCTATTCCTCTTCAAAGTCCTTGATGGGATATTTTCGAGACAACTTTCAGAGTTTCGTTTATAGATACAGTTAAATAAAACTGAAAGTCTATTCATTGCACACTTCTTGATATGAAATACGTATGTATGTCTATATATATACATATATACATTTAGCACTTCAACACATATTGAAAATATTGTAAATCAAAGAAAACATACATATACATAGAAATATAAAACAGCCTTCATTTAGGCGCATTATATTAAATCACATTATTTGTAGGCATTAGGTGAAGACAACAGCAAGGTACTCCAAACTCAAGGTTACCTCCTGAGAATACAACCAGAAAGGGGAAATATGATGAATGAGATCAGGCATCTGGAAAATAGGTAAAACTATAAAAGAGGTAGTTGCCAAGCTTACAGCACCTCTTTATCAATGTGTAATTTTATACAAAAATAAAATTTTGATTTATAATTTATAACATATAATCATCACAGAAATAACAGGTAAATCTTACAATACATAAAGCTTAAGACACTAAGTTCATTACTAATACTACTGGCAATGCAAAAAGATGATGCAAATTAACAAAAAGTAATCTTTTAGAAGAATCTAGTCTTTATATCTATCCACAATGCTACAATTTTCTAGATCTTAAGAAAAATAAATTCTGCATGATGAAATATTTTCCTTTTATTAAAAAAAAGCCTTAAAATAACAGTCACTCTAGGACAGCCGCATAAAACCAAATGGGACTAATGAGGTACAGCAGTCCAGGGACAAGGGCCAGAAGGCAGAAGGGGACAAGGAAGCTGGTGATAGGGAACCCAAGGTTGAGTAAGGATAGTGTTGATGTGTTGTGAGGTTGTTAACCATTGTCATAGGGCAACATGTGTACTAACTGTTAAATGAGAAACTATTTTGTTCTGTAAGCCTTCATCTAAAATGAGAATAGCAACACAACTGGAAGAGCAAAGTCGATGTCACTGAACTGTGCATGTTGAAATTTTTGAAATGGTGTATCTTTGGCTATGTATACTTTCACCAAAAAAAAGTCGAGAAGGGAGAGGATTGACATGTTGTGGGGTTGTTAACCAATGTCATAAAACAATATGTGTACTACTGTTTCATGAGAAACTATTTGTTCTGTAAGCCTTCACCTGAAGTACAATAAAAAAAAAAGAATAAAACAAAACAACAAAAAAAATTATACTCACTCCAGTGTTCACTAACTCGCTTGGTGTTGGCCAATTTGCCATGTCGCCGAAATCACTAGCCTAAGAAGTAATAAATAAGTGTTATGTTCACGAATTAGTTTTCAAAATTATAAACAGAAAAAATATTTTCTAGACTTCATCAGCCTGAGACCAGAAGAACTAGATGATGCCCGGCTACCACCAATGAACATCCTGACAGGGAACACAACAGAAGGTCCTTGATGGAGCAGTAGAATGATAGGATGCAGAACTCAAATTCTAGTAAGACCAGACTTAATGGTCTGACTGAGACTGGAGGCGCCCCGGAGAGCATGGCCCCTGGACTCTCTATCACCCCAGAACTAAACAATTTCCAAGGCCAACTCTTCAGACAGGGATTGGACTGGACTGTGGGACATAAAGTGATACTCGTGAAGAATGTGCCTTAGTCAAGTAGATACAAGGGACCAAAGCAACAGCTTCTGTCCAGAGGTGAGATGGGAAAGCAGAGAGAGTTAGGAGCTGGTTGAATGTTCATGGGAATCAGGGGTGGAGGTGAGGAGTGTGCTGTCGCAGAATGGGGTGAGCGGTTGGGGTCTCATAACAATGTATGTTAAAAAAAAGAATTTTGTACGGGAGACTAACTTGAAATGTAAACTTCATCTAATTACAATTAAAAAAGAAAAAAGAAAAAATATTTTCCAAAAGTGAAAGTAATTTTTTAAAAAAGTCTACATTCAATTATATGTAGGCCATTTGCCAAGTTAATCTAAAAGCCTCTCAGAACAACAGAACACTTTGAAGTAAGAATGCCTGGGCTTATCATAAAATTTCTAGCATAATTTAACTAGCTAAAACAAGGTACACATGACAACAAAAGATTTTGGATAAAAACTACAGTTCTCTAGTATACTAACAAACTAACATCAGTGATACAATTGGAAGAAAAATATACTTATACAAATCTAAGAGGAGTCAATAACAATTTTCAAACTCAATATAGTAAAGAACTATTTCTTATGAAGACATACCTTATTGGTCTTCTTTGTCTTGAGTTTTCCTGCTTTTATAATTTTGGGAGAACTGAGCTCTAAAAAAAAAATACACAGAATTGTTTATATAACCACTTCATTCAATATATTTAACAAAATAACACTGTACCAATTTCAGTCAATCAGCGTAGTCATTACTCTCAACAAAATCCAAAGTTTTGAAACTCAAATTCCTAACAAGAAATCAACTACATTCAACACTTTGATTCAAATTGGTCTTCAGTGTCCAAATCAATATGTGAGAAATACATTAACAGTTTACTTACACTGAATTGACAGACCAAATCTATTCATTAAAAGAACTATTACATGATAAAATTAGAAATAAAACATGTTTTAATACAAAGTTAGCGACTCAAGTAATCTCTAATGGGATACATTTTTCTATACAATTAATACATTCACCAAGAAGCACCCAGAAAATAAGTCAGAAGCCTTCAAACTATTTGTCCTAGAAAACAAACAGGTTTGGCAACCATAATAGGTTGTACCTAGATTCACGCCATAAAATAGTGTAACTGGCCACTGTAAAAGTTTGTACAAGAGTTATCATGGGATTACTATCTGCCCCTATCTTGAATAAGAGCTCAGTTAACAATAAAAACCAATATACTGTTCTCAAATGAAAAAGTTCTTACATTGCCTTTTAGTTTGGTTCATTATCTAGCAAGATGGTCAGATAGCATGATTGTCTAGCTAAACATGACCTAAAGCAAATATTCAATAACAGAATAAACTTGAGATCTACATCTACAGACAATACAGTAATCAAGCAAAATATGAATCTCATAAATCATGGCCATGACCAATCTACAGAATAAAGTAAAGCAATCTTTGAGTTAAAATCCAGAAGCAGATTTAAATGCCAATACAGAGTTCTTATCAAAGGAAGAGGGGTGAAAGATGAGGATGCAATTAGGAATGGGCATACAGGGATCTTGAACACTATTATAGTATTCTATTTCTAAAGCAAAATACTGAGTACACAGGTATCCATTTTATTCGCTGTTATACTTTTAGGTAGACATGTGTGTGTTTATGTGTGTATGGATAAAATATTTCATTAAGAAAAACTAAATGCAGTTGAAAAAAAAAAAGACAGGCAAGTAGGACAAAAAAAACTGAACTCCATGGGGGAGGAAAAGGTCTAAATTACTAATAAAGAACAGTATTTGCCTGAACATTATCTAGTATTTGATTAAAATATACTCTGTAGATACTATACTTTATGAAAGTTATACAATATAGAATATTTGTGGGACTTTTCCCTCAACAAAGTGGAAAACATGCTCCAAAATATTGCTGGCTGAGTAGGCAAGTAAATTTAATGCCTAGAAGTTATAAAATACAGTTTTATAAAAACTATGTGATGTAATAGAAACTAAGGGCTAGGCAATACAAGCAAGTTTTATTTAGCTTTATTACAAATCATGAGACATTTATAATCATGAAACCAAGGTCAGAAACTAATTATTAAAAAAAAACTACTCTGACTACATAGAAACTTTTTAATAAAATTTTAACATCAATACTAAATGACAAAATGAAGTTTAACTACAAAAACTGAAGAAAAAATATTTGCAATGTGACTGTTAATAATCTTTTTATTAAAAAATCAAAATGGCCCCATTCTACCTAGACATTGAGAATAACTCCCAGCTAAAACTGAGTAGAACTCGGGGAGGAAGAACCCTTGAACTTTATTTCTTCAGGCTTTAAAAGGAAAAGAGATTTTTCAGACTTTTATGCTCTTGGTCTTTAACTCAAAAACAGTTTAGTGTAGATTTTTTTCTGAACTTTTCTGAATGTGTCAGCTGTAATTCCTCCCCAGGATGTATAATGGGAAAAGTTGACATTTAACTTTGGAGCATCTATGATATTGTCATTTTATAAACAGAATCTTTTATGCATGCATTGTAATTGGAATGTTTATATGAATTTTATCAATGTCATAATTTAATCTCATCATAGAATACGTGAAAAACTATGTTGGACAATATGACTGAAGAATATGGGACATGAAATATATTATGAAGTAATTTCTTACTACTGATTACTAAGTGGCCCTAAAAATTCATTCAGTTTGCCATGAGGAATATTTTCCTCAACACTCCTCCTTCCTTTGTATCAATGCCTCTCCATGGAAACAGAGTAAGTTTCCTGATTAATGAGTTTTGGAAAAGAAATGAAATGCAAAGCCAGCATCCTTTCCCCCTTTTTTGGGGGGAGCTGCTGTTGTTGTTGATATCAGGTGCCATCAAGTCGATTTCAACTCATAGCAACTCTATGTGACAGAGAAGAACTGCTCCATAGGGTTTTCTAGCCAGTAATCTTTACCAGAGCAGATTGCCAGGTCTTTCTCCACAGAGGAGCTGGTTGGGTTTGAACCAGCAACCTTTCGGTTACCAGCTGAGCACCACTGCACTACCAGAGCTCCTCCTCGGGAGCTAACTGCCCACAAAAAGGAAGCGTTTTGGTCTGCTTCTTCATACCGTCAACTTCACAGAGGCAGAACCGCAATAGAAGTAGCAGAGGGATTACAGTTATGCAACACCAAACTGGGTGAACAAGTTTGTCTAATTCCAAGTTCAACATAAGGAAGCCCTTTGTGTTGCTTACTTAGGCCACCTCACCAACCCAGTCTTTTTTCAGTTATAAGGACGATACTGAGCTTTTAAAAAACAAATATATAAATCTGGGTAAAGGATGCACAAATGATTTAAAAAAGAAATACAAATGGCCAAACATGAGAAGGCACTTAATTGCACTAATACACAAATGTAAATAAACTAAAACAACAAACATTTTTCACCTATCAAATTGGCAAAAAAGAGAATGCTCAGTACTGGTCAGCCTGTAAAGAAATGGAAACTTCTCTCATGGTGTTGGTAAGAGTGTAAAGAGTGGTATAATCTTTCAAGGAAGTAATCTGTCATTCAAAATGCATATATCTGTTGATAAAGCAATTCCATTTCTGGAAAATTATCTGGGAATCAAGACAAGGTACAAGGATGTGTATATAAGACATTCACTGCATCTTTGCTTATAACTGTACTTAAATAAACATCCTCTATATTCATTAATATGGGACAGTTAAACTGTGGTACATCTACACAAAAAGAATAATTTAAAACTTTTAGAAGTAAATCTGTATGTATTAACATGGAAAGAAATCTATCAGGCTTTTCATTTTCTCATGTTTCAACAAATATGGAAATTGGCCTGTATGTCATTAGAGAAAACCTGAAACTGTAAGGCAATCAACCTAGAGGAAAAAATACACACACACACAGACACATTACAGATATACACAGACACAACAGATGAAACCTAAGAAACAAATTTAAGCTACTAGAGGCTCCTAGTATGTATAAATACACATAAGCAAGTGTGTGATCTTAATATCTCTACTTTTCAAACATCAGTAGTGAGGCATTATCACTATATACCAGTATAATTTTTTAAGAAATATTCTAATACCTTTAAAAATTTATGAAGATACTGATAATAAAAGGCAATAATAATGAAAACTTAAAAAAAGAAAGGTATTTGACTTAACAATGGTGTCGCTGGAACGGAAGCCAGTGGTTAATTAGTAACTACCTGTATCATTATCTCACATTATTATATTTAAGGAAAAATGTAATAAAATGCAATTTTGCTATAGCGTTTTAAAAAATATAAAAACTACTTAATTCTCAAATTGGAAGTACCAATTTATACAGTCACTTTAGAGAGCTACTTAACAACTAAATACCCTGGGACCTAACAATTCCACTTCTCAGAACCTGCCTGTCTTAGTCATCTACTGCTGCTGTAACAGAAATACCACAAGTGGATGGCTTTAACAAACAAATTTATTTTCTTAGTTTAGGAGGCTAAAAGTCCAAACGCAGGGCACTGCTATAGGGGTAGGGCTTTCTCTCTTTGTCAGCTCTGGAGGAAGTACCTTGTCTCTTCTGGGCTTCTACTCCTGGGCAATCTTCATGTGCCTTGGCATGTGTCTACCCCCATCTCTTTCTGCTTGCTTGTTTAATCTCTTTAATTTCTCAAAAGAGATTGACTCAAAACACATCCTACACTAATCTGCCTGCTAACATAACATAGACAACCCATTCCCAAATGGGATTATAGCCACAGGCATACAGGTTAGAATTTATGACCCATATTTTTAGGGGACACAATTCAATCCATAAATTCTATTCTTTGGCCCCCCAAAATTCATGTCCTTGCCACATACAAAACACATTCACCCCATCACATCATCCCAAAAATATTAAATCAACTACAAGTCCAAAATATTATCTTCTGAAGCATCTACATCAAATATTGGTGAGATTTCAGGCATATTCCATTCTGGAGCAAAATTCCTCTTCACCTGTGAAATCTAGAATACAAATTACCTGTTTGCAAAGTACAATGGTAGAACATGCACATGGTAGACATTTCCAATACAAATGGGAGAAGTGGAGGGAAAGAAGGGATAAACAAGCACCAAGAAAGTCCAAAACCACAGTGTTGATGTGTTGTGAGGTTGTTAACCATTGCCATAGGGCAGCATGTGTACTAAGTGTTTAATGAGAAACTATTTGTGATCTGTAAACCTTCATCTAAAGTGAGAATAGGAGCACAATCAGAAGAGTGTAGTCGATGTCACTGAACTGTGCACGTAGAAATTTCTGAAATGGTGTATCTTTGGCTATGTAAATTTTCACCAAAAAAAAAAAGAGGTCGAGAAGGGAGACGGTTGACATGTAGTGGGGCTGTTAACCAATGTCATAAAACAATATGTGTACTACTGTTTAATGAGAAACTATTTGTTCTGTAAACCTTCACCTGAAGTACAAAAAAAAAAAAAAAAAAGTCCAAAACCCAGCAGAACAAATTACAATAGCTCTCTCAAGGCTTGAAAATAATCCTCTCTTCTCTGAGACCATTTGGACAATGGTCCTGCCCTCCAGATTATGGGTGTTGGCTACACCCTCTGGATTCTCAGTGGAGGCCCCTGGCCCTATGCTTCACAGCAGGCTTTCAGGCACACAGGTATGGCAAATCTGCTCCAGGGCTTCAAACTGGTTCAGTCATGGCAAAGAAGCAAAACTGGAACAGACAATAACATTTACAATTTGGGTGAATCAGACCACTAACTAGAATGGAAAAAATCACAGGTTAAAGCCCTGGAATGGGAAACTCGGAAGGGCGAACCTTTTTAGGAACCTGATGCGCGCGACTGAATTATTGCCAGGACTGTGGAGAGTGACGCACATTCAAAGCAGCAGTGTAGGTCACCACCTTCGAGCGGGGCACCACCGTTTCCCACTGTGCAAAATCAGGTGGGCAAGTGATTTGGATGCTATGCAACACATACACCGCCCTTGTTTTCTAAGGGGAGATTAAGTTTCTAGCAGAGTTTCGACCTGTAATTCTTCCCTTCCAGTTACTATCCTGGTTCACTCAAATTCTAAAAATTCCAATCTGTTTGGGTGTCACCTCCTCAGCCATGTCTGAACCAGGAAGAACCAGTTCGAAGCCCTGCTCTGCTCCCTTAGCTGTGGGAGGTCCCATTCTCCTAGTCCATTTGAGTGGTGACCCCACACCCTTGGTCCCACCAGGCTCCATTCTTCTTCCCCTTGGGCATGGCAGCTCTGCCCCCTAAGCCTTAGGCAGTGGTCCCATCTCCCTGGCACTCACAGCCCCACACTCCAGTACCAAGCTGATCAAGATCTGTCTCCTTGAAACCTAGGAATCCATGGCCCCAACCCTTTGAAACGCAGCAGGCTGTGATTCCACCCTTTCAAATCAAGAAGGCCTGCTTCCCATGCTCCTTCCAACAGTTCTGGGATCTCCGAGCTGCTCCAGGGACAGCTCGTTTCTTTACTTGGAGGATGGCAGACATAGCTCCTTTGCCCTGTTTCCTGCCTAAAGAATTCCAAGAGGCAGAAGGCATTCTTTCCTTTTCTTCTTTCTCTGTCCCCATCAGTCTAAGGTGATGGGTTTTCTGCTGTGCTAGTTGGTTAGATCCATCAGTCATAGGCAGACTTAATCTCTTCAACAAAAGTTTGTGTAGTCACATCCTTGGTGAACGTTCTAGGGCATGTGTCCTTACTTTGTACGACAGAATTTTCCAAATCTTTAAGTTTTGTTTTCCTTTTGCACAGTTCATCGCTTTCATTTCGTGTTTTACTATAAGCAGCAAGGAGAAAGCATGCGGCCCCTTTAAGATCTTGCATAGAAACTTCCTCAGCCAGATACCCAAGTTCATCATTTATAAGTTCTATATCTTCCACCAAACATGTGACCATAATTCAATTTCTTTGCCACTGCATAGAAAGTACCACCCTTCCTCCACTGTCCAATCACTTGTTCATCATTTTCTTTTAAGGCCTCACCAGAAGCACGTTTAACATTCACACGCCTAGCAACATTCTGTTGCTGGTGCCATATGCATTCTCTAAGATGACAGGGACTTTCTCTACAGCTCTCCTCACTTCCTTCTGAGCACTCATCAAAACTGCCTTGTTGCTTCTGTGTGTTGTCAAGTTGATTCTGACTCATAATGACGCTACGTGACAAAGCAGAACTGCCCCATCGGGTTTCCTAGGCTGTAATCTTTACAGGAGCAGATTGCCAGGTTTTCGTCTTGGGGAGCTGCTGGTGGCTTTGAACCACCAACCTTTTGGTTAGCAGCCGAGTGCGTAACCATTGCACCACCAGGGTCCCTTCAGAATCACCTTAGATATCCATAATTCTATCAACAGTTTCTTCAAGGCAATCTAAGCTTTCACCATTAGGCACCTTAAAACTCTTCCAGCCTCTACCCATTACCCGATTCCAAAACTGCTTATTTTAGGTATTTGTTAGAGCAGCACCCTCACTTCTCAGTATCAAATTGTCTTAGTTATCTAGCGCTGCTATAACAGAAATACCGCAAGTGCATGGCTTTAACAAACAGAAATTTATTTTCTCAGTTTAGGAGGCTAGAAGCCTGAACTCAGGGCGCTGGCTCTAGGGGAAGGCTTTTTCTCTGTTCGCTCTGACGAAAGTCCTTGCCTCTTCCAAGCTCCTGCTACTGGGCAATCTTCATGTGGCTTGGCATCTCTCTTTCCCCTTCTTTGCTTCTTTCTGCTTGCTTGTTTAATCTCTTTTATATCTCAAAAGAGACTGATTCAAGACACATCCTACACTAATCCTGCCTGTTAGCACATTAAAGGCAACCCAATCACAAATGGGATTATAACCACAAGCATATAGAGGTTAGGATTTACAACCCGTATTTTTAGAGGACACAATTCAATCCAGAACACTGCCCAAGAGAAAGTCACACATATGTATTAAGAGGTAGGTATAAAAATCTTCACTGTCTTGAAGGGTGAGACAGTATACAATACTGGGGAAGCCAGCACAACTTGTACAAGGAAAGGTCATGGAAGCTCCATAGACACAACCAAACACCCTGAGGGACCAAACTGCTGGAAGGACGGCTGTGGGGACCATGGTCTCGGGGAACATCTAGCTCACCTGGTATAATACAGTTTATAAACACAATGTTCTACATTCTACCTTGGTGAGTAGCGTCTGGGGTCTTAAAAGCCTGTGAGCAGCCATCTAAGATACTCCACTGGTCTCACCCCTTCCGGAGCAAGGGAGAATGAAGAAAACAGGATACAAGGAAAAGATTAGTCCAAAGGACTAATGGACCACAGCAACCAAGGCCTCCACCAGACTGAGTCCAGTACAGCTAGATGGTGCCCAGCCACCACCACTGACTGCTCTGACCGGGATCACAACAGAGGGTTCTGGACAGAGATGGAGAAGGATGTAGAACAAAATTCTAACACACACAAAAAAGACCAGATTTACTGGCCTGAAAGAGATTGGAGAAACCCTGAGACTATGGCCCCCAGACACCCTTTTAGCTCAGTGGTGTAGTTACTTCTGAGGTTCACCATTCAGCTGGGGATTGGACAGCCCCATAAAACAAAACGGGACTAATGAGGCACAGCAGTCCAGGGACAAGGACCAGAAGGCAGAAGGGGACAGGAAAGCTGGTGATAGGGAGCCCAAGGTTAAGTAAGGACAGTGTTGACATGTAGTGGGGTTGTTAACCACTGTCATAGGGCAAAATGTATACTGTTTAATGAGAAACTATTTTGTTCTGTAAACCTTCATCTAAAGTGAGAATAACAGCACAACTGGAAGAACATAATCGATGTCACTGAATTGTGCACGCAGAAATTTTTGAAACGGTGTATCTTTGGCTATGTATATTTTCATCAAAAAAAAAAAAGGTCGAGAAGGGAGAGGGTTGACATGTCGTGGGGTTGTTAACCAATGTCATAAAACAATACATGTACTGACTGTTTAATGAGAAACTATTTGTTCTGTAAACCTTCACCTAAAGTACAATTTAAAAAAAAAAAAGAAAAAGAAAGACATCTTCACTGTCTTAATGTTTAAATTATAAAATTTAAACAACCAAGATGATGGTCAACATTGCTAAATTAATGATGTATACCTGTATTTATGGACCACTCCTCAGAAATTTTTTAAAGAAGTTTGGATTAAAATGGATCACCCAATACTTTGAATGGAAAAATGTACAATAACATTTTATATTCTGAACACATATACAAAACATTTTATTTGGAAGTTAACTGCATAGAAAGAGGTCTGAAAGGATATCCAGTAAACTGGTAACATATCTCTTTTTTCAAAATGACATCCAAAGTTCTATGCTTTTACAAGGAAAATATATTTATGTATCATCTATAAATCTACCTAAAATGTTATTTCAGTAGAGTAATAACAGGAAGCTTATTTGAGGTTTCTAGGGAGCAGATGTTGGGACATAAGGGTTGATAAAGATCAACATGGAGTCAGAGAGACTCTCTAAGGATGGCAAAAGCAATACTTTTATGTACATGCTTTCACGAGAGAGGGAGCCCTGGTGGTACAGTGGTTAAGAGCTCAGCTGCTAACCAAAATGCTGGTAGTTTGAATCCACCAGTCGCTCCTTGGAAACCCTATGGGCAGTTCTACTCTGTCCTATAGGGTCACTATGAGCCAAAGTCAACTAGCTAGTTAGTAACAACGCCTGGACTAGAATCCAAGTCTCTCAGAACAATGCATTTCTATATCATAATCTAAGTTATCTAAGTTTTTCAACTGCAAACAGAAGTCGTAGTTGAACAGTGTAGTCAGTGATAAGGAGAGCCTATAAAGGTTACTACACTAGTCCTGAATGGTATTTCTGAAGGCAAAGAAGGGATTCCAAGGACTAAAAAAAGAGCTGCCTACAGCCATCAGTAAAACTGACAATCCCAGGAACCACACCACACATCAAGCATCACCTTGTTCGTAACGAATTGTTAGTTGCTGTGGAATCGATTTCAATTCCTGGTAACCCTAAGTGTGCAGAGTAGAACGGCTACATAGGATTTTAAAGGCTGTGATCTTTCGGAAGCAGTTCACCTTGCCTGTTTCCCCGTGGCGCTTAACTGTTTCCGACACCCAGGGACTCCGTCCAATGGGATTAAGACCCCCTTCCAATGGAAGTACAAAGTAAGTTAATTAACCTGTTAAAATACTTTTAACAAGGTCATTTGCAATTAAAATTCCCGAGACTTCGATTTTATAATCAACACAAAAGAGTTCATTTTTTGGTAGGTCACTGAATATAATGTTTAATTGTATATAAGTCTAGAAGTAGGGAGGTGAAAGAGCCCAAAAAAATGATTCACTAAAGCTTTCTCTCTCGGCTAAATTTTATGGAGATTTTCCTTAAGGGTATTCTCTTCAGTCAGCAAAAGGAGTAAAAAGATAGATCTTTCTAGGTAAGAGGACGAAATGGCAATATTAAATTCAGGCAAACTTTTTAAGTACTTTTTTCTGCAAGTGTCAAAATTTATCAAGAGTTAATGATCAGTATTTCCCTGCAAAAGCTAAGGAACTCAATTAACTCTATTAGAGAGTTCCTCTGAAGAAATGGTAACATACCAGCAACATAACGTGTCTCTAATAAACACCTTTCATTTTATCCCATATCTTTTATCATTTGATCCTCACAACTCTTTTTTATAACATGCTCAGATTTTCCTTATTTCACTGTTAACCTTTACTTCAAAGAAAAAGTGAAGTAAACAGCTGTAATTTCTATGTATAACGTTCATTTACTATAACCTAAGAAATCAAAACTGGAAGACGGCTTTTGCTTTATCCAGCATTTCCATTTTTAATTTTTTAACAACTTTTAAAAACTGCAGTTGCTACAACCAAAATAAAGCACCAGACGCCATAATGCATTGGTCAGCATTCCAAATGCAGTGGCTACTCTCCAGTAGTTAAAGGGAAGGAGAGCTAACCGAACTTTAGAAGACTACCATTTACCTAATATGCAATGCACTCACAGGTCAACCATTTCCATTTTTTTCCACAACAATCACAACTCAAAGTATTGAAATAGCAACTACATCTTAATAATAATTAAGTCTTTGAAAACCTTGAAATTTTCAGCTCTTCAATTATTTTACAATAAAATATCACAACCGCCCTTCTCCTTGCTTTTCCAAATAAAGCCCCTTGCTCCGTCTTGGTTCACCCTTTTTTTTTAAAAAAGTCCACAGGACCTTCTACCCCAGGATGAACTGCAAAACTATCTACCTAAAGTTAACTACTTTCCCAAGTTGCTAACACGTGGGGGAAAAACACAATCGAAGCCGCGCCAGCCCCGCTGTGCCCCCACCAGTGCCCCCTCCGTGCCCCCACCAGTCAAGCAGAACCTGAGGTCCCACCTCTTCCTGCCTCTCCCTTCCTAGATGTCCATTTATGTAAATAAGCAGAGTGAATGACACCTTGGAACGAAATACCTCCGACTGACAGGGAGATGAGAACCGCCCCTCCCCCAGCCCAGCACCCAATTCTCCGCCACGCGCCGGCAAGTCCCACGAGTCTCCCGTGCCCACACCCTCCCGGTTCCCACCCTAGAGAAGCCACAGACCTGCCTCCAGGGTTTCCAGCGGGGGCGGCGGCGGCTCCGTCCCGGTGGGGGACAGGTGCTGGGGAGGCTTTTTGGTCCAAGGGTTCTCCTTAGGCGGCGGCGGCGGCTGCAGCTTCTCCTCAGGGCCAGTCACTGCCTCCTCTTCCCGGGCTTCCTCAGCCGGCGGGTCCCGCAGCGGCTGCTCCCCGCCGAAGGGGCCCCCGGACCCGCGCGCCTTGTGCGCCAGGTGCAGCGCCAGGGGCCTCACGGGCACGGCTGCCTGGGGCACACTGTGTCCCAGCACCGGCGCCGGTGACGGCTCTCCACGCGCCCCCTCGCTGGTGGCGGCCGCGGCCCTCTCCTCCTTCGCCGCCTCTTTGCCCTCCCGTCCGGTCGCGGGCGGCTGCTCGGCCTGCCGAGTCGCCGCGGCTGACAGCGGCTCCCTCTCAGCAGACGCTGCGGACGGCTCCTCCTGAGGGTGCGCGGTGGACACCGGAGCGCGAGCAGACATCATCCCCTTGCCCCAGCCGCCCCAGCCGGGGAGGCCCCGGGGCCAGGGAGCCCGGCTGCCCGTCTCTCCGCCCGGGTACCGACCGGCTCCGGCCTGGGGCAGAGAACCCGAGAGCCCGGCCGCCGCCGCCACTGTCGCCCGAGGCCGTGCAGCGCCCGGCGTG
>NW_004444175.1:1591581-1604937 GCF_000243295.1 Trichechus manatus latirostris
GGCGGGGGCGGGGCCTTCCGCAGCAGTGTGACGTGGCTACTCACCGACTCCTGCCCTCTAGCAGGCCGAGGCCTGTGGTGGCTGGCTGACGGTCCAGCCCACTGGTGCCACCGCCCTCAGGGCCCGCCCCGCCCCAGCGGCCCGCCGGAGGGGAGGCTGGGCGAACAGCGCGATTCCTGGGCTCGCGGGTGACCGCAGCTGGCCTGCAGAACCAGGGGCGGGGCGCGCACCGGGCCTCTGTGACTCGCCTCCGGCTCGCGCCCCACTGGGTGGCTGCGGGCGAGGGGCGGGCCGGGCTGCGCACGTGGTGTCCGGCTGGACCCGCCGCGGCCGGCAGGGAAGTCGGTTTACACTTAGGCCCTGGAGCCGAATCGAACATCGGTAGCGCGATCTCTGCCACCGGCCCCGGGGGTCTCCCCACTGTCCAGGATGCCTACCCCCCTGGCCGGGCGCCCTGACAGGGTGAAAGTTTCCCCCTGGCACCTCGACCACCTGTAGCCTTGAGCCACGTCCAAAATGAAAACGGTGTTATCTGTAGGTAACTGTTTATGAAACCTTTGCCCGAGCAGTTGGTTTCGTTCACTTCCCCGCCCCTATTTCCACCCACGAGTTGAAGTATCTTTAAAGTGCTCTTGAGTAAAACAAATAGTTAAAATTCCGTTCTTTTTTTTTTTTTTTTTACTTGTACCTTTAATTTGGGGAGATAACATTTGATTACACATTAACCCCATTCCAAGTTTTTTTGTTTTCCTGGAATAGGTTTATGTTAAAATAGTGCAAATATGTTTGGGAGGGATCTGATGAGAGCTTTCCACTTGGCACTCATTCACTTATTAATTATATTGGTTTCATATGCATGTATTATGAGTTAGTGTTTATGTTCCAGTGCAAGGTTGCTGAGAGTGGGTTCTCAGGTTAAAAATATTTTTTCACTTAAAGGCCCCCTCTCTTCCCCACTTCCACTCCTGCTAAAAATCTGTACCCACATTTTGTGTGGACTTGCAGCTAGTCCAGTCTGGCTTCCCTTAAAACTGTCAGGCCAGGCAAATAACTGGTACAGGAACCCCCCCCCCCGCCCCCTCCTCCCCGCGTCCTGGGGTGCAGTTCCGGTCACATAAAACTCGAGATTTATTTACACAAAAGCTGTAGTAAGCATAATTTTCTTAAGGCTAATAAACTAGTCATACATTGTAACAGCTATAAACAAGGTTTCTCATTCATATCAATAATCTCTAATTTACTTGCTCCTAGCCAACCTCTGAGGAGCCCTGTGGCCCAGTGGTTAAGCGCTTGGCTGTTAACTGAACGGTTGGCAGTTTGAACCCACCAGCTGCTCCCTGGATGAAAGATGTGGCAGTCAACTTTCTTAAAGATTTACAGCCTTGGAAACCCTAGGGGACAGTTCTACTCTATCCTGTAGGGTCACTATGAGTTGGAATTGATGACAATGGGTTTGGTTTGGAACCAACCTCCTTTGCTTTTAAGTGAGGATTGTATTTACACATAATTCCCAGGGAGGCGCCATCTTTGCTAACTCTAATTGGTGAACCTTTGTGTTTTTAACTACCTCTTCCTGTTATATTCAGCTCTTTGGAGACATGCCAGATAATGCTTGACTCTCCCTTTTAGGAAAGCGTATCAACAAATTCAGTTAGGATGATTCAGAAAACAGATTCTGTTTTCCTGTAACCTATTTAAATACGTGTGGATTAAAGACTGATTTAGTTGAGCAAAAGATTATGTGGAATGGTTCTCCAAAGTTTGATGTATGTGGGCTACCTAACCATGGTTGGTGGTTTTGTTTGTTTGTTGTTTTTAAGTGAAAAGTCATAACAGGGACCTTCTCAAGGAGAGGTGCTTCTTGAAGAAACACAGGGGAACTTTCCTGGAAACAGATTTTGATTGCAGGGAGAGAAGAGCTGGGAGGTGATTATAGACTCAAAAGAGCTCTAGAGAACTCAACAGTAGGTGTTTAGGATCTTCACTGTAATCCAGTGCTACTAATGTCAATCAGCTACATCATTGAGTTTGCAACTTATCCCTCTTCTAAATTTATACTAATAACTCCTACTTCCACGTAACTGTCTCTTGCAAATGACTTCATCTATCTTCTATTTGCCCCTCTGTATGCACTCTCCACCCTTCTGCTCTTGTGCCAGGGAGGGCTGACCTGTCCAGGGAGGGCTGACCTGTCCAGATGGCACCACCTTCCCTGGTATCTGGATGGGTTCAGGCAATGGGAGGTAGAGCAGACTGGAAGCCACAGAAGAGTGAGGGCATAGGCTTTATTCCCCCAGTTGGGTCACCATGGGTTGACTGCAGTGCCTTCTCTGTATAGCTACCCCCTCCAAATCCCTCCCTTTGCCCCTTCAGGCCTATGGGTAGTTAGCTACCCCCTCCAAATCCCTCCCTTTGCCCCTTCAGGCCTATGGGTAGTAACCTCTAGCCAGCCTTTAGGGTACTGCATTACCCCTTGTTGGCTTCCGTGACTCTTGCCTGCACTTCTGTAAATGGTCGTTTTAACAACTCTCTTCAAATTGCCCAGTTTGAGCTCTCTACCTGTTTTTACAGGAACCCTGACTGACTCAGTTTGCCGTTGTTGAATCTTCATTTTATTACTTATTCTGCTTCTGCTAATAATTGCCAGATTTTTCCTCTGCTTCTTAGTTCAAATTCACGGAAGACAGAGAGCTTAGCTTATTTTCTCTAGTCGCATCACACAAATCACTAGCTAACCTATGAATTATTTTGCCCTTGGGTAGGGTGCCCACCTGTCCTGGAGGAACAAGTTATTTCGTTCAAAACACTTCCACTAAAGCAGTGTGGGTTGGTGAGGGGTGGGGGAGTGCCAGTTTCCAGTAGGCATGTGTTAGAGGTAGCCGACTTTAACCAGGTTCTTTTCCCTTTTTCCCTCTCTTAGTGAACGATACCAACTATTTAAGTTCTGAAGATTACATGAGATAATATATACTATGTGTAAAATGCTTACCAAAGTCCCTAATTAATTATGTTAGCTATTTTTATTGCTTTTTAAATGGGTAGATTAACCAGGATGTTGTTGTTAGGTGCCATCTCACTGATTTTCAACTCATAGCAACCCCAAGTGACAGAGTAGAACTGCCTCATAGGGTTTCCTAGGCTGTAATCTTTATGAAAGCAAATCGCCAGGTCTTTCCCCTGGAGCCATTGGCTGGGTTCAAACCACCAACGTTTTGGTTAGCAGCCCAGCATTTACCTGTTTGTGCCACCAGGGCTCCTTTTAAACCAGGATAAAAGAAAAAAGAAAAAAACCCAATCTCATTGCCATCTAGTTGATTCCAACTCATAGTGACCCTACAGGGCAGAGTAGAACTGCCCCATAGAGTTTCCAAGGCTGTAATCTTTACAGAAGCAGACTGCCACATCTTTCTCCCATGGAGTGACTGATGGGTTCAAACTGCCGACCTTAATTTAACCAGGATAAAACCAACCAAACCCACTGCTGTCGAGTTGATTCCGACTCATAGCGACCCTATAGAACACGGTAGAACTGCCCGCATAGAATTTCCAAGGAGCACCTGGTGGATTCAAACTGCCGACCTTTTGGTTGGCAGTCATAGCTCTTAACTACTACGCTACCAGGGTTTCTGTTAACCAGGATAGTGACCTTAATTTTACTAAACTTTGTTGTTAGCTGCTGTCAAGTTGGCCCCCTACTCATGGCGACTCCATGCACAACAGGATGACATGCTGCCTGGTTCTGTGCCATCCCATTATCAGTCGTGATCCATAGGGGTTCTCACTGGCTGATTTTCTGAAGTAAATCGCCAGGCCTTTCTTCCTAGTCAGTCTTAGTCTGGAAGCTCCACTAAAACCTGTTGAGCATCATAGCAACACCCAAGCCTCTGCTGACAGACAGGTGGTGGCCACAAGGAAGGTGCATTGGCTGAGAATAGCATTTGAGTCTCCCATAAGACGTGAGAATTCTACCACTGAACCACCAGTGTCCTCTGATTTCCTGAACTGTTAAAGCAAAAAGCCTGATTTTTTTTTTTTGTAATGGAGAACTCGAATGTAGAGCAGAGATTTAGGTTATGAAACGCCTGAAATAATTCTCCTTAAACAATGACCACATGGTTCAAATGAGCCTTTAAAAAATGAATCCTGTTTTTCCTGCTTAGAGTATGCTAATGTATCATCAGAAGATTGAACCCTCCTCTTCTCTCCCTCCCCCTGGTGTTTGAGGAAAGTTGAGTCCTATGAGAACATCCAGATCCTTGTTTTTTATTACCAGTGCAAATTAGGTTCAGGCTGGCAAAAACCCAATGTACAAATAGCTGCATTAGATGCTAGAGAAGCTTCAAAGAATGCATTAGAAATAATCTGTTTCAAAGACCAGCAGTCCAAAGAGAAGATAAAACTGAACCCAGAGATTTATAACTTATATAAAATAATGACTTTTAAGAAGAGGGATTTTTTAAAAAGATAAACCTAACATTATTGCCTCCAAGACTGAGAGCCTTGAACACTGTTTATCATAATAATAGCTCCCATTGTTGAGCTAAATTCTTGGATAAGTGTTGAACTAAACACTTGGATAAGATTATACTTCACAAAATCTCTAACCTTCAACGTGGGGTCAATGCTAATGTGTATCTGAAAGACTTTGTACCTTTCCCCATAATTTCCTTCAGACTCTCCCTCTGAGTAAAATAATAATATAATTGGATAAATACAACCGACATATTCAATCTTATATGAAGAGGGAATAAAAGCATCTTAGAAAATTTTGCTCCTTTTTTTTACTGATCTCTATATCATACAATATGTAAAAAAACATTGTGCTTGGTATGCAAAAATAGTTTCAAGACAAATCTAGGCTGCCTTCCAACAAGATTGGTTCCTCAGCCCCTCCTAAGTAGGAATTTTGTAGCTTTCTTTACTTTACAAAAAAAAAAAACCAAACCCATAGCCCTGGAGTCGATTTTAGGTAGATTTTAATAGGCCAGTTTTCTTGCATGATATCTCTCAACCGTTAATAGCAGAGCTGGGATTGACATTCCAATCAGTCTGCCTTTCCTGCCACTGTGTTTATTTAGTCTTTTGCCTTTTCTAATAACTTAGAATAACACAAATAATAGTAAATGTTTATTCTTTTTAAAAAAACACTCTAATAATATACTGTAAGCTCTCTTTTCCAGTTTTCAAAGAACAGGGATTTTTCAAACAACAGGCTTAGCGAGGGGTACAGTAACCTCTCTGAATTCTTCCTGCTCTCCAGTTATATTTAATATTAGCACAGTCTTGTGACTATGCACAGGTCTCATAAACGAGATCTTGAAATTCAGGTTCATATGAACTGCAATGTCTGACATCAGAAAAAATAAACCTTGTGGAGAAAATGAGGGAAAAGTTTTTTTTAATCAGCTTCTTATTACATATCATGATTTATTTTAATTAATCAATAAATATTCATTGAGTGCTTATTATGGTCCAGGACCTGGGCTATATCCTAGGAATATGCTGTTGAACCAGTCAGTTCAAACTCCTGGAAACACAGAATTTACGGAGAGGCAGTATGCATAGTGGAGACCTGGTGTCACAGTGGTTAAGAGCTTGGCTGCTAACCAAAAGGTCAGCAGTTTGAATCCACCAGCCGCTCCCTGGAAACCCTATGGGCAGTTCTTCTGTGTCCTGTAGGGTCACTATGAGTTGGAATCGACTCGATGGCAACGGCATTGGTTGGTAATATGCACACTGCACTGGCTTTTACAGTTCGTGATTTGATGTGTTTAGTTGAACCAAGAGTTTCACAAAACAGTACTTATCCTTATTAAATGGAATACCTTATGATATGGTCTACTCTATTTCCTTTCACTTTTTTAAAAAGCACTAAATTAATTTCTTGATCCAGGTACAGATTTTAACCTATCCTTTTTTTAAAAAAAATGACAATGACACAGTAGCTAAACTGAAGCTAGATTAAAACCCAAAACCAAACCCATTGCTGTGGAGTCAATCTTAACTCAGTGACCCTATAGGATGAGTAGAACTGCCCCATAGGGTTTCCAAGGCTGTAAATCATTGCAGAAGCACACTGCCACATCTTTCTCCCTCAAAGAAGCTGGTGGTTTTGAACTGCCAACCTTTTAGTGGCCAAGCACTTTAACCACTGCGCCACCAGGGCTCCTTGAAGCTAGATTATCTGGGTTCAGGTGTCAGCTCTGCCACTTCCTAACGGTAAAACTGAGGGCAAATTACTTGTCCGGTTTGTGTCTTAGTTTCCCCATCTGTAAAATGTAAATAATAATTGTACCTACTTTATGTGGTTGTTGTGAGGATTAAAAGTATTAATTTATTTAAAACCCAGAGACTGGTGCCTGGCAAGTAGTAAGGGTGAGTAACTATTATTGTTTTATTAGAGGAGGCTGACAAAAAGCGGACAAGCAATGCAATAATTACCAATTGTTGTAAGTGTTATGAAGAAAACAAAGATTTAAAAGGGTGGGATTAGTTGTCCCTCCACAAACCATCTTTCTCCCTCAGGTTTGAACCACTGACCTTAATCACTGTTCTGAGACCTAAAGGATGAGACTGAGCTAGCTGTGGGACAAATTTTTTCCTAACGTGAAAGGAGCTTGGTGTTTTTAAGGCTTGAAAGAAGATGAATGAAGCTGGAATGTACTTACCAAGGTGTGGCAAGAGGAGTATAGCTGCTTGTAATAAACAAAGCTTGGCCAGAGATGAGATTAGAGAGATGGCCTGAAGCAGATCCTGCAAAGGCTCATGGGTTATGGCAGAGTTTGAATTTTATTCTCAGAGTAATGGGAAATCATTGAGAATTTTTAAAATATTTATACCACTGTTGCTGCAATATGGAGAATAAAGGGGGAGTAGGCAGTGCTGTTAAGCTATTGTTGTTGTTACTATACTTACGTGGCAATAAAATGGAAATTTATGAATTGATCAGTGTTATAATATATTTTAGCATGTCGCTAGTACTGTATTGAAGTGAGGGTGCCCTGTCTTCTGAAGTTGAACATCCCCCCATAGTGGTGATGGATATATCACTCCCTCATAGATTAAGGACACAAGCATGTAGACACCTACTAACTCTGCTTCTCTCTGGATTCTGTGATGTCCAAATCTGGTTTCCCATCAAGATTTGCCTACAGAGAAGGAATGTGTGGATCATTGAAGAAAAGAGTCTAATCCATTTAATAGTTATATTATTGATTGAAAAATAATAACTTATGTTTGAGATTTAAAGTATTTGTTTCTGTGTTCTTGAAATCAAATCCATTCTTTTATATTTTTACTTTTATTATGAATGCTTTTAAACACAGAAGTAGAGAGAAAAATATAATTAACTTCCATTTACCCATCATCCAACTTTAACAATTAGCCATATTTGGGCATTTTTGTTTCATGTGTATATACACCTGTACTAGTTTTCTATTGCTGTCATAACAAATTACTACAAACTTAGTGGCTTTAAACAACACACATTTATTATCTTACAGTTCTGTGGGTTCCAAGTCCAACACAGGTCTCACTGGGCTAAAATCCAGATGTCAGTAGGGCTGTGTTTCTTTATGGAGGCTCTAGGGAAGAATCCATTTCCTTGCCTTTTCCACCTTCTAGCGGCTGCCCATTCTCCTTGGCTTGTAGTCCCCTTTTTCCATCTTCAAAGCCAGCAATGGCCAGTTGAATCTGTCTCGCATAGCATCCTTCTGACTACCTCTTCTGTAGTTAGATCTTCCTCTGCTTCTCTCTTCTGCCTTGCTCTTCCACTTTTGAGGACTTGTGTTTAGATTGGCCTACCTGGATAATCCAGGATATCACCCCATCTCAAGATGCTGAACTTAGTCACGTCTGCAAAATCCCTTTGCCATGTGCGGTAACATTTTCACAGGTTCCTAAGGCTAGGAGTTGGACATCTTTACCAGTTGCTGTCAAGTCAATTCCAACACATGGCAACCCCATGTGTGCCAGAGTAGAACTGTGCTCCTTAAGGTTTTCAGTGGTCGGTATTTTTGAAATAGATCACCAGGCCTTTCTGGCCTGGACTTGAACTGCCAACCTTTCAGTTAGTAGCTGAAAGTGTTAACATTTGCACCACGCAGCGGCTCCTGGATATCTTTAGGGGACCATTATTCTGCCTAACACAACTTCCAAACACATACACAGATACTTTTTTTTTCTGGTATATTTTAAAGTAAATTTAAACATCATATAATTTTGCTTTTAAATACTCTCCCTCTCCTGGCTGACTTCTCCCTCTTATCACTCAGCCAAATTCAGAAAACTCATCCTTAAAATTCTGTTCCTCTAGAACCACTCTTGGTACCAAATCTACATCAGTCAACATTCTCCAAAGAAACAGAACCAATAAGAGATATATACAAAGAGAGAGAGATTGATTGATTTTAAGGTATTGGTTCACTGGATTGTGGGGTCTGGCAAGTCTGAAGTCCATAGGCAGGACACCAGGCAGGATTTCTATGTTGCAGTCTTGAGGCAGAATTCCTTCTTTTTGGGAAACCTCGATTTTTGCTCTAAAGACCTTCAATTGATTGGATGAGGCCTACCCACATTATGGAGCATAAGCTGCTTAAGTCAACTGATTGTAAATGTTAATAACATACCTTTATAGCAACAGCTAGACTAGTGTTTGACCAAACACTATGTAAAGTACTTGATACAGTATCATCATACCCACAAATGTACAAATTACAGGTAGTCCCCAGCTTACAATGGGGATCCATTCTGATGACTCTTGTAAACTGGTTCTGATGTAAGTCAAATAGCTCTTTTTTCTTTTTTAGTTTTCATTATTATTGCCATTTATTATCAGTATCTTTATAAATCCAATCTTTATTTGTCTTTGGGGGTTGGAAACATTGCATATAAAGTTACAGATATGTTTTAATACATACATGAATAAAAAATACACAAATCATAAAAGTTTATTCCAACAATGAAGAAGAGTTGGACGATGTTGGTGTTTTGTCAACTGTGGTAATAACTCCACTTTTGGAAGGTTCTAGATCATCTGACTTATCCCTGGAAATGGGGATGGCATTTCTAGTCAGAAAATTAGTGAGAATTATCTGTATGGTCCTTTTTTTCTTCATATATTATGTGGTAACATCTCACAGCTCCCCGAATCTCCCTGTTGACTTTAGCAAAGCGATCAGCTTTTGGGTCTATGTTTGGGTCCATGTTTTCAAGCAACCAAAGTCCCTGATTTAGTTTAGAAAACTAAATCTATACATCAGTGTTTTGAACAGTAAATCATAAAACTGAACATCTGCAAGTGAACATCTGAGAATGATAACATCAGCAAATTAGGTGATGTAACATTGTAGGTAGCACATAAACAGATGGTGGCAAGTTCGGTTCATCCTAGTGTTTTAAGTCGGGGTCTACCTGTATTGGATAATACGTTCTGGTGTAATCTACTCTATTCAGGTCGAGAATTAGAATCTCTGTGTGTCCCCATTCATATCATTTTCTTTCCTAAAAGGTAATCATTTCCTTGCTTTTCTTTATAGTATATCACTTAAGTATGCCTCCCATATTTTGCCAGTTTTTAACTATAAATGGAATCATACTCTAAGTATTCTTTTGCATCTTGCTTCTTTCATTCAGTATTCTGTGTTTAAGATTTATACAAGTCATTTAGAGTAGCTGTAGGTCATTCATTTTGTTGCAGGATGTGTATTCCATTGTATGACTATACCACAATTTCATTCTATTGCTGATGGATGTTTGGGTTGTTTCCAATTTGGGGCTATATAAACATTGCTGTTATGAACATTTTTGTTTTCTGGTGTGCATGTGCCAATTTCTCTAGGGTGTCATCTTAGGAATAGAATTTCTGAGTCATAGTGCATGTGTGTGTTTATCTGTTCTGGGTATTGCCAAAGCGTTTTTCAAACTGTTGTATGAATTTACACTCCCACTGATGATGTATGAGAATTCTTCACATCCTGGACATTTCATATATCTTGCCAACTTTTTCATTTCTTCTTTTCTTTTACATTGTTAAAGGTGATCACATTTACATTCTATTGTGTAACCATAATGCACTTCTTTGTGCTTTGTTCATGGATTGGTTCTGAAATTTAAGAATTCATAAACACCTTTAAATTATTTTGAGTATGTAGATATTTCTGACTGAAGAACAGTGTAAAATGTTAGGACTACATTTCCTTCTCTGTGGGTGCAATGTCATGATCCCCTAGAAACAAGGTCATATGAATTCTTATACTCCATCAGTAGCAAATTTTCTCTACAGTTTAGTTTGTTTCATATGTATGTGTAATGCTTCTTCATTTTTCTGGTACAGTTTTTATTTTTTCAGAAGTTCCTGATTTCTCCTCTCTTCTCTGCTTCATGATACCACATTTTTGTTGTTCCTTCTGCCTCTCTAGCCACTCCTTAGTCTATCTCCTTAATCCTTCTTTGCCTGAACATTGTTGGTAGAGATGCTCAACTGTATCCCCCCCGGGTCTCGGAGATCCTTTTAGTGAGTCCATGAGGTCAAAACTATTTTCGTAATAATATTAAGATGTTATTTGCCTTCCCTGTCTTGACACTTGCACTTTTAGCATAAGAACAATAGTGGATAAATCTACTGGTGATGTAGCATGAATCAAGGCAATGGCACCAACGTGTACTAGCAGTCATTGTATTCTTCACTGTGGCATAGTCACAGTTTTCAAAAAAATAGCAAGTACACTTAAAAATACTTAAAACAGCAAATTTTATTATATATATTTTACCACAATAAATTTTTTTAAATTGCAAGCTTCACATAAGATTGTCCTTGATGGAGCAGTAAAAATTAATTTTATTAAATCTTAACCCTCAAGTTTATCTTTTTAATACTTCATATGATGAAATAGGAAGTATGCATAATCAGTTTCGCTGTTTATGAAGTATGGTGGCTGAATTGCAAGCTGAACTAGCTGTTTTTTCATGGAGCACATTTTTACTTGAAAGAACAACTGACAACAAATGAGGATTATTTACATTTAGGTTGTTTGGCAGACATTTTCATAAAAATGAAATGAGATTGTCATGTCAGTGAAAACAGCTGATAATATTTGTTGCCAATGATAAAATCCTAGATTTCAAGAGAAAATTAGAATTTTGGAAAATTTTTAACCACCCCCCAAGAGCTCTACAGCTTACTAATGAATGCTAAAAAGACTTTCTGATGAGCTCAGTAATAATTTTAATAAATGTGATTTTTTTGATGTTGTATGATGTAATATGTTAACACTTAGAAGATATGCATAACTCAGTGAACCCAATATTTTCCAAATGACAAAAAATGTTACAAAATCATACACAGGTAAAATAAAGGGTAAGAAAGACTAATGGCGTTTTCTTTTCCTGACTTAAAATGTTTTTATCATTATATGTCTCTTAAATATGAACAACCATATTTATCACTATATAACTGCTCTATTCCAAGACAATCATAAACACTAAAACCAAAAAAAAAAACCCAAACATGTTGTCATCGAGTTGATTCTGACTCATAGTAACCTTATAGGACAGAGTAGAACTGCCCCATAGGGTTTCCAAGGAGCAGCTAGTGGATTCAAACTGCTGACTTTTTGGTTAGCAGCCATAGCTCTTAACCACTGCACCACCAGGGATCCAATCATAAACACTAGTTGAAATATATTACTTAGAAAACAATTCAGGATTATATAGATCGTCTGGGTCAGGACTCAGCAATCTACGGCCAACAGGCCAAATCATGTCCACCATATGTTTTTATACAGCTACAAACTAAGAATGGTTGAAAAAATAGATAGATTAATTTTGTAACACACAAAAATTACATGAAATTCAAATTTCAGTTTCGTACTAAAATTTTATTAGAACAAAGCATACTTTTTCATTACATATTGTCTTTGGTTGCTTTTGCACTACAAAGGCAGAAATGAGTAGCTGCAACAGAGTCCATATTGGTGCTGTCATAGCTTAGTACAGTTGCAAAAAGGCTAAAAGGCAAATATCAAGAGAAGGATCTAATAGCATTCTATAAGTGCCTTCCAAAAGATGAATATGCTGTAAAAACGGCATGGGGGAAGTGTCTGACCTCCTCCAACCCTACAAGGGGTAAGGAGAACCAAGATCAACAGGGCAAGGCTGACTCCCATGAGGTGGAGACTATAGAGAAGCCTCTCTCTTCCATCTTTACTAATTCTGACACCAACCATCCTTCCCACAGCACTTTCTACTGGGTTTGATAATTCATTGCAATGGCCACACAGAACTCACAGACCATACTCACAATTATGGGGTTTATGAGGGAAGTAACAGTTATAATTGAAGCTTAAGAGCACTCAGGATACACTTCTTCCATCAGGATAGCCTCTCCCCAGCTGTGCTCGCAGGCATTGTCTCTCCCTGGCCCTCAGTCTTTGCCCAGAGACACTCAGCTGTCTCCAGCTGCCAGGTCTCTCCTTCCTTGGTGGTGGTGGGCTCC
Organism: Trichechus manatus latirostris; assembly: GCF_000243295.1. Lineage (NCBI taxonomy): Eukaryota > Metazoa > Chordata > Mammalia > Sirenia > Trichechidae > Trichechus > Trichechus manatus. Next base: position 1,604,075 of record NW_004444175.1, read on the forward strand.
TCCTTCTGCTCTGGAACTGGCTCTCTTTTAAGGCAAAACTGACCACTCCGCTTGGTAGGCCACAATTATTCTATCACACAATCACCTGGATGGGAGTTACAAGCCCATGGCTAGAAAGGCCACACACAAAAGTAATTAATCGCACCACATATGCTCAAGTAAAATCATATACTTGTGGATTGATATCAGTATCTGGTAGTACCTATCAGTGTGAAAAGACATTTTCAGAGCTGAAGTATGTAAAATCTCATTACACTTCAACATTAACAAGAATATTTTGCAATAGATTTTGATGATAGAAACACCAGCTTTGAACCCCAATTTAAGTAAACTATCTCCCCAAAAAGAATCCCATTCTTCTCATTATTAGACCTATATTACAAGTAATTGTATTCAATTATTATTGTTATATTTTAAATTTTATCAGTAAGAAATTTGTGGTAGCCAGTATAACCCCGATACCAAAACCAGGCAAAGATGCCACAAAAAAAGAAAATTACAGACCAATATCTCTCATGAATATAGATGCAAAAATTCTCAACAAAATTCTAGCCAACAGAATTCAGCATCATATCAGAAAAATAATACACCATGACCAAGTAGGATTCATACCAGGTATGCAAGGATGGTTCAACATTAGAAAACCAATCAACATAATTCGCCACATAAATAAAGGGAAAGAAAAGAATCACATGATCATCTCAATTGACACAGAAAAGGCATTTGACAAAGTCCAACACCCATTCCTGATAAAAACTCTCAGTAAAATAGGTATAGAAGGGAAATTTCTCACCCTAATAAAGGGCATCTATGCAAAACCAACAGCCAACATCATTCTTAATGGAGAGAGGCTGAAAACATTC
>NW_004444175.1:1605883-1607609 GCF_000243295.1 Trichechus manatus latirostris
GCGTCTGGGGTCTTAAAAGCTAGCAAGCGGCCATCTAAGATGCATCAATTGGTCCCAACCACCTGGAGTAAAGGAGAATGAAGAACACCAAAGACATAAGGAAAGCATTAGCCCAAGAGACAGAAAGGGCCAAATAAACAAGAGACTGCATCATCCTGAGACTGGAAAAACTAGATGGTGTCCGGCTACCACTGATGACCGCCCTGACAGGGAACACAATAGAGAATCCCTGATGGAGCAGGAGAAATGTGGGGTGCAGAACTCAAATGCTAGTAAAACGACTAGACTTAATGGTCTGACTGAGACTGGAGGAACCTCAGAAAGCATGGCCCCCAGACTCTCTGTCGATCCAACACTAAAACAATTACCGAGGCCAACTCTTCAGACAAAGATTGGACTGGACTGTGGGACATAAAATGATACTCGTGAAGAATGTGCTTCTTAGCTCAAGTAGATACATAAGACTAAAGGGGCAGTTTCTGTCCAGAAGTGAGATGAGAAGGCAGAGAGGGTTAGGAGCTGGTTGAATGGACACAGGAAATCAGGGGTGGAAAGGAGGAGAGTGCTGTCATAGTATAGGGAGAGCAATTAGGGTCACATAGCAATGTATGTGTAAATTTTTGTATGAGAGACTAACTTGAATTGTGAACTTTCACTTAAACTACAACAGTAAAAAAAAAATGGGTAAAGGAAATGAGCAGACACTTCACCAAGACATTCAAGTGGCCAAAAGACACATGAGGAAATGCTCACAATCATTAGCCATTAGAGAAATGCAAATTAAAACCACAATGAGATATCATCTCACCCCAGCGTTAATGGCACAAATCAAAAAAACTGGAAATAACAAATGTTGGAGAGGCTGCGGGGAGATCGGAACTCTTATGCACTGCTGGTGGGAATGCAAAATGATACAACCATTTTGGAAAATGATATGGCACTTCCTTAGAAAGCTAGAAATAGAAATACCATACGATCCAGCAATCCCACTCCTAGGAATGTATCCTAGAGAAATAAGAGCCGTCACACGAATAGGCATATACACACCCATGTTCATTGCAGCATTGTTCACAGTAGCAAAAAGATGGAAACAACTTAGATGCCCATCAACAGATGAGTGGATAAACAAACTATGGTACATGCACACAATGGAGTATTATGCGTGATAAGGAACAATGATGAATCTGTGAAGCATCTCCTAAGGTGGATGAAACTGGAGGACATTATGCTGAGTGAAATAAGTCAATCACAAAAGGACAAATACTGTATGAGACCTCTACTGTAAAAACTCAAGAAAAAGTTTACACACAAAAAGAAACAATCTTTGTTGGTTACAAGGGATGGGAAGGGTGGTGGGGGGAAACTAAATAGACTATAGATAAGTAGTAACTTTGGTGAAGGGTAAGACAGTACACAATACTTGGGAAGCCAGTACAACTTGTAGAAGGAAAGATCATGGAAACTCCATAGAAACATCCAAACTCCCTGAGGGACCAAATTGCTGGGCGGAGGGCCGTGGGGACCATGGTCTCGGGGAACAGCTGGCTCAATTGGCATAACACAGTTCATAAAGAAAATGTTCTACATTCTACCTTGGCGAGTAGCATCTGGGGTCTTAAAAGCATGTGAGCAGCCATCTAAGATACTCCACTGGTCTCACCCCTTCAGGAGCAAAAGAGAATGAAGAAAACAAGCTACAAGGAAAAGATTAGTCCGAAGGACTAAT
>NW_004444175.1:1607709-1630655 GCF_000243295.1 Trichechus manatus latirostris
ACTAGAAGTCAGGAGGGGACTGGAAAGCCGGTAATGGGGAACCCAAGGTTGAGAAGGGACAATGTTGACATGTCATGGAGTTGTTAACCATTGTCATAAAACAATATGTGTACTAACTGTTTAATGAGAAGCTATTTGTTCTGTAAACCTTCATCTAAAGTACAATTTAAAAAAAAAAATTTTGTGGAAATTTTCTTTCTTATGTAAGTACCTACATAATATCCCCAATTTATCCTCTTGTCCTTCAAAGGCTAAAATATTTACTGTCTGGCCCTTTACAGAAAACCTTTGCCAACCCCTGATCTAGATTCATTACTCTGAACAACGACTGGGGGTCTTTGGAAAAAGTACCCATGGGAGGGTGAGGGGTCTGTCTTAGTTATCTAGTGCTGCTATAACAGAAATACCACAAGTGGGAGGCTTTAACAAACAGAAATGTATTTTGTCGCAGTTTAGGAAGTTAGAAGTCTGAATTCTTCTAGGGGAAGTTTAGGAGAAGACTTTTTCACTCTGTAGACTCTGGAGGAAGGTCTTTGTCTCTTCAACTTCTGCTTCCTGGTTGGGTGGAGATCTCCATGTGTCTTGACATCTATCTTACCCCATCTCTACTCTGATTGCTTGTTTTATCTCTTATATATCTCAAAGAGATCGACACAAGATATACCCTACACTAATCCTGCCTCATTAACATAACAAAGACCACCCATTCCCAAATGGGATTATAACCACAGGCATAGAGGTTAGGATTTACAATGCATATTTTTTGGTGGACATAATTCAGTTCATAACAGGTACTCTCAAGGATTTTGATTTAATAAGTGTGGAGTAGGGCCTGGATATCAGAATGAATTAAAATTGCCCCACCAAGATTCATATCTGTGACAAAGATTGAGAACTATTGATCTAAGTGCTATAGAACATTCTGATACTCATTTTTTTAAAGAACGTCATTAAGATTCTAATTTGAGGACCTGTGAGAATCCATTCTCAACTCCCAGAAATATGTGGAACCCAATTGGAAAACCACTAGAGGAGATCATGAAATTTCTGCTAATTTTAAATTGCTCCTAGTATAAAACTGCAGTCTGGTAAAGTGGAAATAGCACTGCACTTGGAATCATTCTGCAAACTTTGATGGAGCATCTGCTTGGAACAGTGCCAGGCACTGAGGACATAAGAATAAATAAGATCTGCTTCTTTTGCAGACTGGGTTGGGGTGTGGTGGGGCACAGCAATTAATTATTTCAATTAATGAGATAAGGACTATGATAGAGGTAAGCACTGACTGTTACAGAAACAAAAAAATAGAGTCCTTAACCCTGGCGTGACAGTTAATGCTATGAGTCAACTTGGCTAGGCTAGAATTCTCAGTGATTTGGCAGACATTGAACTGACTGCTCTTCCATAATATAATGTAATCACCTCCGTGATATGATCGGATGTAGTCAGCCAGTCAGTTGAAAGGGGAGTTTCCTTGGGGGTGTGGCCTGTAAGGCCAGCAAGGCTCACAATCGCACTCTCTCTCTCTCTCTCTCTCAGTCTTGCAGTATTCTCATCACCTGACCTCCAGTTCTTAGGACATAAGCTTGCAGAAGAAGTCTTCAGCCTACTGCCTGACCTGCAGATTTTGGGTTCATCAGACCCTGCAACCACGTGAGCCAGCAGAGATCTTCAGCCTGCCCCCTGACCCATGAATTTGGGACTTGCCAGCTGCTACAATTGTGTGAGCCATTTCCTCTCAATTGTATGAGCATTTCCTTAAAGTAAGTCTCTCTATATTTATGTATATATATGCATGTACATATATACATATGCATATGTATGCATGTGCATATATATATGTTTATATATATACATACATACATATATAGGAGCCCTGATGGCACAGTGATTAAAGTACTTGGCTACTAATCAGAAGGTCAGCGGTTCAAACCCACCAGGTGTTCCATGGCAGTCTGCTCCTGTGAAGATTACAGCCTTGGAAACCCTATGGGGCATTTCTGCTCTGTCCTATAGGGTCTCTATGAATCTGAATTAACTCATCAGCAACAGGTATACATATACATACATGTACACATATGTATACATATATATATATATATATATATATATATATATGTTTTGCTCCTCCAGAAAACTCAGACTAAAACAGTCACTATGAGTCAGAGTAGACTGGAGAGTGACAGGTTTTTGTTTTTGTTTTTTTAATCTGATAAAGGTGTCTACCAAAAACTAATATCAAACATCTTTTTTTTTGTAATTTTTAATTTTGAAATCGTCTCCAACTTACAGGAAAGCTTCAAGAAAATAAGCTCTAGTGGCACAAAGGGTTAAGCACTCGGCTGCTAACAACCATTTGTGGTTTGAACCCCCCCGCAGCTCCTTGGGAGAAAGATCTGGTGATCTGCTCCTGTAAAGATTACAGTCCAGAAAATCCTATTGGGCAGTTTTACTCTGTCACATGGGATTGCTATTAGTCACAACCGACTTGACAGTCCCTAACGAGAACAACGACATGTATTCGAATGGTTAAAATAAGAAAGATATGGTATCAAATGCTGACAAAGATGAGAGAAACAAGATCTCTCAAACATTGCTGGTGGGATTGTAAAATGGTACAGCCACTCTAGAAATCGATTTGGTAGTTTCTGAGAAAGTTAAACATATTCTTACCATATGACCCAGCAAACCCACTCCGAAGCATTTATCAAACCCAAACCAAATCCTCTGCCTTCGAGTTGATTCCGACTCATAGTGACTCTGTAGGGTTTCCAAGGCTGTATATCTCCAGGTAGGCAGACTGCCACATCTTTCTTCTGCAGAACCACTGGCAGATTTGAACCGCTGACCTTTTGGTTGGCACTCGATCTCTTTAACCACTGCACCACCAGGGCTTCTTGAGCATTTATCATAGAGACATGAAAACTTAGGTTCACACAAACCTGTACACAAATGTTTATAACAGCTCCATTTGTAGTGTTGTTGTTAGATGCTGTTGTGTTGGTTCCGACTCAGTGACCCTATGTACAGCAGAACCAAACACTGCCTGGTCCTGCACCATCCTCACAATTGTTGCTATGATTGAGCCCATTGTTGCAGCCACTGTGTCAGTCTATCTCGTTGAGGGTCTTCCTTTTTTTCACTGACCCTCTACTTTACCAAGCATGATGTCCTTTTCCATTTGTAGTAGCTACCCCGAAAAAGAATACTACAAACAACTACCGATATTCTTTACCCAGATTTTAAACATTTTATCATAGAGAAAGAAGAGTTATTATTTGAGCTTAAATTGCAGATGTGATACCTCTTTACCCCTAAATGCTTCAGTGTGTTTTTCCTATGAACAAGGATATTCTCTTACATAACCACATACCAAAACCAAACCCACTGCCGGCAATTCGATTCCGACTCATAGCAACCCTATAGGCCAGAGTAGAACTGCCCCATAGGATTTCCAAAGCTGTAAATCAGACTGCCACATCTTTCTCCCGTAGAGCAGCTGGTAGGTTCAAACTATCAACCTTTTGGTTAGCAGCCAAGTGCTTTTAACCACTGCAGCACCAAGGCTCCTCCCATAACTACATACAATTATCAAAACCAGGAAGTTAACATTGATTCAATGCTATTATCAAATATCAAGACCTTATTTATATTTTGCCAATTGACTTGATAATGTCCTTTATAGCAAAAAATATTACATAATGTATAGAAATTATAGAAATGTGTATATACATATATTCTGCTCCAGGGTCAAATCCAGGACTACATATTTGCATGTAGCTATCATATTTCTTTAGTCTTATTCAATCTGGAACAGTTCCAAAGTTTAACTTTGTCTTTCATTACCTTGACATTTTTGAAGAGTATAGACCAGTTATATTGTAGAATATTCTTCAGTTTGGGCTTGTCTGATGTTTCATCATTATTCATTGAGATAATACATTTTTGGCAGGAATACCACAAAAGTGATACTTTTGAATTTTTCTCAGTGCATGATGTCATTATGTCTCATTACCAGTGATGTTAAGTGGGTTAAGGTAGTGTCTGACAGGTTTCTGCACGTAGGGTTACTGCTTTTCCCTTTGTAATTAATGTTTATATTGTGAGGAGATACTTTGAGGCTATGTAGATATTTTATTTCTCATCAGACTTTTACTCACTCTTCTTAGCATCCATTGATGATTCTTGTTTGAATCTGTTATTTGTCAAATGGTGATATTTTAACTACAGCATTGCTTATACATTTGTTGACATTCTACTCTAAGGAAGAGCTTTTCCTTCTCATTCATTTATTCATTCATTATTCATATCACTATGGACCCAGTATTCCTATTCTGTTCAATAAGTTATCATCTATTACTACCTTTATTTGATTCCAATGCTCAGATTACTTAAGATTTGGTGAATGGGAGCCCCATCAGCTGACTCCTGTGTTCTTTTGACAAGTTTCCATTATTCTTTGAGCACTTCTCCTTACTTTCTGGTAAAATAGGGTGTTCCAAGCTCATCTTGTTTTTTTTCCAGCCTAGCCATTTCTTCGAGAAACTCAGGTTCGTTTAAGTGGGGAACGGTATTTAGAAACCAAGATCTGGACATTAAGTCTGTCTTTGTTTCTAACCTCTCTCGGAAAACAGATGGGAAACACACACACACATACACACACACTCCTACTCCTATAAAAATTTTAAAACTTATCTGCATCTATTTCTTTTTTAATAATCTATTGGGCCACTCTGACTCAGAATTGACTCAACAGCACACCACCACCACAACATAATCTGTCTACCTATGTATCATCTATCTATCTTTCTATCTAAAACCATGAGCCTATCTGATATCTTCAGTGCCAATCCAACACCACAGGATTCACTGTCTTCCCCCTTTCCATACTTAATTAACTTCTTTCTCCATCAATGAAAAACTTATCTTCATTATCCTCAGTATATTATTTGCTCAGTTGTATGATACACAAAATAATTTCAAAACTACTAAGCCATACCACTGCATAAACAAACCTATTAGTATTAGTTTATAGTTTTTTTCTTTTTTGTCTAAAGATATACAGTTAAAATACTATATTTTTCTATTTCTTCTTTATTATACAAAAGGTAGCATACTATATATATATATATTTTGTTCTTCACTTTTTTCCAGTAAACAATGTATCCTGGAAATCATTCTATATCAGTTCATAAAGATTTTCCTCATTCATTTTTTTACAGCTCCATAGTATTTCACTATATAAATATACCATAGTTTATCTAACCACTCTCTTACTTCTGGCATTTTGTTATTTCCACTATTTTGTAATTACTAACAATGCTGCAGTGAATAGCCTTGTGTACATGTATTTTCATATTGTCAGAAGTACATCTTCAGGGTAAATTCCTAGATAAATACATATGTAGTTTTGCTAGATATTGCCAAGGGTTTTGTCAATCTGCCTTCCTAACAGCAATGTATGGAAGTGTCCGTTTCCCCCACAGTCTCACCAACATATTGTGTTGTCAACTTTTTCTAGCAAACAATCTTTCTTCCCAAGATTTTATTATAAAAATTTTAAAACATACGGGAAGGTTGAAAACATTTTATAATGAACACCCATATACTTATCACATAGCATCTACCATTAATATTTTTATATCTTTATTGTAGTATAATTAACACACAATAAATTGCATTTCTTTAAAGTGTGCAATTTGATGAGTTTTTGACATATGTAGACATTCATAAACCACCACCACAATCAGCATAATTATTTTGAGATTCATCCATGTTGTGTATATCAATAGTTTGTCCCTTTTTTATTGCTAAGCAGTATTCTACTATGTGGATGTACCATTTTTTGTTTGCTATTTACCTGTTGATGAACATTTAGATTGTTTCCAGTTTTATGTTATTGACAAAGCTACTATGAATGTCCACATATGTTTTCATTTCTTGTTGGTAAATACCTAGACATGGAATTGCTGTGTCATATGGTAAGTGGTTGTTTAACTTTATTGTTGTTGTTAGGTGCCGTCCAGTCGATTCTGACTCATAGCGACCCCATGCACAACAGAACGGAACACTGCCTGGTCCTGCACTATACTCACAATCGTTGCTATGCTTGAGCCCATTATTGCAGCCACTGTGTCAGTCCATCTTGTTGAGGGTCCTCCTCTTTTTTGCTGACCTTCTACTTTACCCCCATGATGTCCTTTTCCAGAGACTGATCCCTCATGATAACATGTCCGAAGTACGTGAGATGAAGATGAAGTCTCGCCATCCTTGCTTCTAAGGAGCATTCTGGCTGTACTTCTTCCAAGACAGATTTGTTTATTCTTCTGGCAGTCCATAGTTTATTCAGTATTCTTCACCAACACCATAATTCAAAAAGGCATTAATTCTTCTTCGGTCTTCTTTATTTATTGTCCAGCTTTCGTATGCATGTGAGGTGATTGAAAACACCAAGGCTTGGGTCAGGCACACCTTAGTCCTCAAAGTGCCATCTTTGGTTTTTGACACTTTTAAAAGGTATTTTGCAGCAGATTTGCCCAATGCAATGTGTCAATTGGTTTCTTGACCGCTGCTTCCATGGGCGTTGATTGTGGATGCAAGTAAAATGAAATCCTTGACAACTTCAGTATTTTCTCTGTTCATTATGATGTTGTTTATTGGTCCAGTTGTGAGGATTTTTGTTTCCTTTATGTTAAGGTGTAATCCATACTGAAGGCTGTAGTCTTTGATTTTCATCAATAAGTGCTTCAAGTCCTCTTCACTTTCAGCTACAAGATTGTGTCATCAAGATTGTGCATATCACAGGTTGTTAATGAGTCTTCCTCCAATCCCGATGCCATGTTCTTCTTCATATACTGCGGCTTCTCTGATTATTTGCTCAGCATACATGTTTAACTTTATAGAAACTGCCAAACAGTTTTCCAAGTATCATGTTGCATTCTCACCAGCAATGTATGAGTGTTCCACATCCTTCCTAATATTTAATATTTTCCTTTTTATTTTTAAATTCTGGGTTTATTGCTTGTGATGAAAGAGTATTGCAATATTTCTACTTTATGAAACAGACTAATATATGACTTTTGGAAATGTTCCATGTCCATTCAAGAAAAGTGATACTCTCAACCAAATAACAGTCTGGCCTATAAAATAAACAATAACACCCGTGAGGAATGTGCTCCTTAGAATAATCAACTGTACAGGACTAAAAGGGCAGTGTATGCCCAAAAGCAAAAAGGCAAGGATGGCAGGGAAACCTGCTGAATGGAAACAGGGAAACTGGGGAGGAAATGGGGAGAGTGCTGACATTTTGTGGGGATTGCAACCAATGTCACAGAACAAGTTGTTTATGAAATATTGATCTGAAAACTAATTTTCTATGTAAACTTTCACCTAAAGTACAATAAAATGTTTGAAAAAAAGAAAGGAAAAGTTATATTCTCTTTATCAGAGCATAGTGTTTGATATATATCCAAAAGACCTATCGTATTGTGTCTTTTAAATTTTTTATATATATGCTGTCCAATACAACCACTAGCTATATGTGTTTATTTAAATTTAAATTAATTTTCTTTCAATTGAATTAAAGCTAAATAAAATAGACATTCACTTTCTCAGTTGTGGTAGCCTCTTTTTGACATGCTCAATAGCCACATGTGGCTAATGATGTATTAACCATATTTTCTAGCTCCTGTAATATGATGTTTTTAGATCCAGACCATATATCCCTTCTCCACCCATGTCTGCTGTATCTAGATAAGAAGCTCCCTCAGTTTCCCCTTTGGTAAATGCCCCAAGCCCCAAGGTGAAAGTTTCAAATAAAGTTGACCAATAAAATCCCTGTGTGCTCTGACCTCTTCCTGTAACATTTCCCATAAAAACCACAATAAAAGTGTTTGCCCACTGTCCTGCTCCATCTCTGCCTTGTGACTGCCCCTGCATGCCTCGGTTAGGCCTGCTGTGAACACCAGGGACTGTAAGTATAATGTCTTTCAATGTTTCTGGCTTCCCCTCTTGATTCACATTCGACCTTACCATACCTCAAACATTACTATCATGCCAACTCAACAGCAATGACTGCTGTATTGGATACAGCAAATGTAGTGTCTTTCCATCATTGTAGAAAGTTCTGTTGGACAGCATTGTTTTATATACTCACTTAATTTTTGGTCCATATGATCTGTCTTATACTGAAAGTGATGTGTTAAAATCTCCTATTATTGGTGTGTTTCTGGCTATTTCTTCTTGCATTTCTCATAGTTTTTGTTTTGTAGAGGTAGTTGCTTTGTTATTTGGCGCATGTATATTTCTTTTTTAAAAAAAAGATATCTGGAGGAATATGGCAAAAATTTAACATCTGTTTAATCCCAGTAATGGGTTCATGAGTGCCTATTATACTATTTTATATATATTTGAATTATCTCATAATTAAAGAAGGAAGATATGAAGGAATATCATCATAAAATTTCAGGACACGAAGGGAAAACTATATTAAAAGAGAAAAGAACAAGTCATGTACAAAAGAACTGGAATTAAAAAGACATTAGAGTTTTTGTCAGCAACTTTGGATGCTAGCAGACAGTGGACTAATGTCTTCAACATCCTGAGGGAAATATGTTTCAATCTAGCAAATACTTTACCAAACTATCAATTAAAAGTGAGCAAAGAATAAAGATTTTTTCAGATATGCCAAGCTTCAAAATTACCTGTTATCCCATTCCTTTCTCAGGGGGCTACCAGAGGATGTGCTGCTTGCTCCCAAACTAGGGAGAAAACTATGAAAAAGGAAGTCAGAAGAACCAGAAAACAGGGGAGCCAACATAAGGGAAGTGTGTAAGAAGTCCTAGTACAAGAGGAAGGAATGTTGGGAGAGGGAGGTTGCCAGGAGTAAAAATAGAACTGATATATTATTTGAAAATCTGAAAAAAATATTGCTAAGCTTTCTGGCCACTCTCTTTACAGCATTTGGATAAAAGTAAGGTTTTAAGTGCATGTTGTTGTGTGCCATTGAGATGATTCTGACTCATAGCAACCCCATGTGACAGAGTAGAACTGCTCCACAGGGTTTTCGTGGCTGTAATCTTTTTTTTTTCCTTGTTATTCTGTAATGCTTCTTTAATCACGAGGTTACAGGGGACTCTTTCACTTTTTGTTTAAGTGTTTGATAATATAAATGAACATGGCTCTGGTTAAAGGAATCCCAGCCCTGCACAGGTGAGGAATGCAGAAACTCTATGGAATAGGTTCAAGACAACTTTCAGCATGGTCTTGTATCATTTCTACGTTCGATATCTGTGTACTTTCCCAGCACCGTATTTCTGCTCCTTGGAAAATTTAGGCCACTGCATACTTATGAGAAAAGTTTTGAACAGGAATTGTTTGATCCGTTGCTATCAAGCCAATTCCGACTCATGGTGACCCTATAAGACGGTAGAACTGCCCCGTACAACTCCCCCATAGGATTTCCAAGGCTGTAATCTTTATGGAAGCAGATTGCCACATCTTTCTCCCGTGGAGCGCCTGGTGGGTTCAAACTACCCTTTAGTCTTCTTTTGTTTTATGGGCCTGTCTAATCGTTGGCTGAAGGGTGAACATAAGGAGTGACTTCATTACTGAGCTAAAAGGGTGTCCAGGGACCATACTCTCAGGGTTTCTCCAGTATCTGTCTGACCAATAAGTCTAGTCTTTTTTTGTGAGTTAGAATTTTGTTCCACATTTTTCTCCAGCTCTGTCCAGGACCCTACATTGTGATCCCTGTCAGAGCAGTCAGTGGTGGTAGCCGGGCACCATCTAGTTGTACTGGACTCAGTCTGGTGGAGGCTGTGGTAGTTGTGGTCCATTAGTCCCTTGGACTAATCTTTCCCTTGTGTCTTTGGTTTTCTTCATTCTCCCTTGCTCCCCAAGGGGTGAGATCAGTGGAGAATCTTAGATGGCTGCTCACAGGCTTTTAAGATCCCAACTTTTTTTGGGAGGGGGCTTGGGTAACTGGATAGGTGGTGCTGTCAAAAAAAAACAGGAAAATGGGATCAACACCCCAAATATAAGAGCCAAAACCATAAAACTCATAGAAGAAAACGTAGGAGAAAGGTTCAGGACTTTGTATTTGGCCGTGGATTCTTAGATATGACACCAAACGCATGAGCAACAAAATAAAAAATAAAGTGAACTTTATTAAAATAAAAATAAAAACTTTTGTGCATTAAAGGACATTATCAAGAGTTATGGATTGAATTATGTCCTCCCAAAATAAGTGTTATAAATCCTAACCTCTATGCCTGTGGTTAAAATCCCATTTGGGAATGGGTTTTCTTTGTTATTTTAATGGGCAGGATTAGTATAGGGTATATCTTGAGTCAATCTGTTCTGAGATATAAAAGACATTAAACAAGTGAGCAGAGCGGAGATGGGGCAAGAGAGATATCAAGCCACACGAAGACTGCCCAGGAGCAGAAGCTCAAAGAGTCAAGGACCTTCCTCCAGAGCCAACAGAGAGAGAAAAGCCTTCTCCTAAAGCCAGCACCCTGATTTCAGACTTCTAACCTCCTAAACTGTGAGAAAATAAATTTCTTTTTGTTAAAGCCACCCACTTGTATTTCTGTTATAGCAGCCCTAGATAACTAAGACACCAAGAAAGTAAAAAGACAATCTACAGAATGGAAGAAATAATCGGAAACTATGTATCTGGTAAGAGTTTAATATGCAGAGTATATAAAGAACTCCTACAATGCAACAACAAAAAAACCCAATCAAAAAATGGGCAAAGGACTTGAAGAGAAATTTCATCCAGAAGACATACAAATGGCCAATGAGCACATGCAACATCATTAGTCACTGGGAAATGCAAAGGAAAACCACACTAAGATACGACTTCACTCCCGTTAGGATGGCTGTGATCAGAAAATGGAAAACAAGTGTTTGTGAGTATGTGGAGAAATTGGAACATTTATCCATTGCTGATGCAACTGTAAAATGGTGCAGCTGCTGTGGAAAACAATTTGGCGGTTCCTCAAAAAGTGAAACATAAAACTACCATATGACCCAGCAATTCCACTCCTAAGTATATTCTGAAAAGACTTGAAAGCAAGGACTCAGATACCTGTATACCAATGTTCATTACAGCATTTTTCACAATCTCCAAAAGGTGGAAACAACCAAAGTGTCCATCAACAGATGAATGGATAAACAAAATGTGGTATATACATACAATAGATTATTTAGCCATAAAAAGAATGAAGTTCTAGTATATGCTATGGCATGGATGAAGCTTAATAACACTATGTTAAGTGAAATAAGCCAGATACACAGGACAAATAGTATGTGATCCTATTTATATGAAGTATCTAGAATAGAAAAATGCAGAGACCAAAGTTTATATTAGTGGTTACCATGGGCTGGGAGCAGGGGGACATGGCAGTTATTGCTTAATGGGTGCAGCGTTCCTATTTGGGGTAATGGAGAAGTTTTTGAAGCAGATAGAACATTGTGTGATTAATGCCACTGGAATGTAACTTGAAAATGGTCAAAACAACAAATTTTGTGTTGTGTATATTATACCACAGTTTTAAAGACAGTAAAATGAATAAAAAACAGATTGGCAGATGCTGGGGAAATCTGGATGGTAGAAATAATGTGTGATTTTGTAATTTTGAGTTTTTAGATACCTCTAAATTGAATTTAGGGGCCACTGAATTAAGTTATTGGTGGAAGTTAAGTCAGCAAAGTTAAGCTGAGAAGATAAAGCATAGCTGTGTGCTGTGCATCTCTGTTCTAAAAGTTGTAGCTATGGAATATTGTTTTTTAAGAAATACCTAGAGACCTTAAAAAAAAAACAAAAAACCTACCTCAGCCAATTCAGTCTGAATCTCTGGGGTGAAGCCTGAGCTTTTTTAAAAAAAAAACTCCCCAAGTGATTTTATTGGGCAGCTGGGCTTGAGATCCATCCAGAGCAGTGGTTCTCAAAGTGTGTGTGACCCATGGATAGACAGCATCAATATCCCAGGAAACTTGTTAGAGATGCAAATTTCCCAACCCTACCCTAAGACTCACTAAATCAGAAACTCTGGGGGATTGTGTCCAGCTCTGTTTTAACAAGACTGTAGATGATTCTGATACAGTTTGAGAACCAGACTCTAGGGGAGTCCTTTTTAAAATTTAATATTTGAACCATCTGGAGATTTGTTCAAGTGAGGATTCACTCAGTAAGTTTGGGATGGGACCTGAGATTCTGCATTTCTAACAAGCTCCCAGGGGATGCTGCCAATCCACTGACCACACTCTGAGTAGCAAGGAGCTACAGTAAATTTTTCTTTCTTTCTTTGTGAAATTATCCAGGTACTGTACATAGGAAAACTTTTACCTCTGTGGATCACAGGTTTATACACAGATTAGGCTTTTACAGTTGTTTACAATTTCTTCTCCTAACTGACACAATCTTGGTCTTTCAGTCCTGAGGAAAATCTTTCTGGGTTTTTGGTCCAACATTTTCTAGTGAAAACTTTTCAAAGGCCTTCAAACAATCATGGGTTTCCTAGGATTCTGCCTACATGAATTTTCCTAGAATTAGGTTATCCTACTCCTGTAAAATGCCCAAAGTATCCTCCCCCGCCCCTTGTGTTATCTGCCATAATCTTATATTTTCAAACTCAGTTTCTATAGCAACCTCCACCCAGCCCTCCCCCACCCCAATTTCCAGGCCTACCAAGTCCTACGGTTAAGTTCACATCCCTAGACTTTGTCGCAGTACATTTATTAGTATAAATATAATCATATCCAATAATGAGTTATACAACATTCAGATAATTATGGTCTGTCAGAACGCTTGTTTTCCCTTAGATCATACATATTTGGGGAAAACTGGGTTCTTGCTATAGAGATACTAATACTGTTCTGCTAGAGCCTACCTTGCTTATCTTCTGCCTTGTTTGGGGCATACACTCAGTTCAAGTTTGGGTACATTAATCAAATGTGACACGTTTTCTGTACTTAGAATAATACATCTTGAAAAACCAAATAACTCTTTAAAGACTTTTATTGTGAAGTATAAAATAATTGGAAATTTTTAAAATTTCAGTTACATTGTTAAGAATTCAGTACTCTTTATGAGAGAAAGCACCACACTGAGGAAATTACATTCATAAAAAACAACCTAAAATGCATACATTGAAATGATTTAACAGTAATTATAGCATTAGCAAATCATGAAATTCAGACTTGGTCTAACTACAGATGTAAATCAGAGATCTCAAACTCAGATGCCTTCAGGGACTGGGTAGGACACACAAAGTAATGAAGTAGTCTGATACAAGAAAAGAGGAAGTCTAGTAGACTGTGGAGAGCAGACCGGGGAGTGCATGCCCAATTGGAAGTCTTTTCAAATTCAAAATCTTTGGGAACATTACACCCAGCAAATAAAACAACTGTGGGCCAAACTAGCCTGCAAAGACCGACACTTTGCAACTCTGGTCTAAATGAATTTCTAGCAGACAAATCATCACTCATCTGACATGTGTGTGTATATATATATGTATATCTTAAAGCTTAAGCCACTGTTTTGGGAAGGGTAAATTTGTTTTCAAAATTTAAGAAAAGGTTATTTCACACTTTGAACTCATCAAGTTAAGCTGTCATGTGGCTATATTTTTAAAACGTCTGGTTAAGAGATGAAATTTTTATTTTAAAAATATCCTTTTTCACATTTATTTGTGAAAAATTAGTTATGCCTACGAGTTAATTACAAGTAAATGAAATTTTATTCTTTTAATAATAGAAACTCACACACCTTGGTACATTATTGCTTAATAAGAAATGTTTACGTGAAAAGTAGTACTGGCATTACTAAAGCCATTGATTAGGCAAAGTATTCAATCATGTCACCTCAGTAAATACATTATATAGGCAAATACTTGTCAATCATTTGACAACAAGTTTTACATTATCTTTCAAAGCTATTTTGTGGAAAAACTTCAGTTAAAACTAAAGGTTCCAGTCAACATATATATTTGCAGAATAATTCAAATAGTCGTACTGTGTTGGTTTGTCATGCCAACGCAGTTTTAAAGAAATTGCTACACTTTGCCACCAAGGGCTTCACATTAATAATTTTTCATAGTGTCAAATGAAATTAAAATGATGGAGGCATTAGAGTGACAAAATTTCCTTTAAAAAGGCTGCAAAGGAATATTCAAATATTCTTAAAAGAATGAGAATACACATTTAAAAATAATTCACAGACAAAACAGATTTCAAAAAATGAAACTCAAATACATTCACTCCAAACCTTCACAAGATATCAAAAATATTTTCTATTTTTTTTTTAACATTTTAACTTGCTGGTTGAGAAGTTTAACAAAAAGAGAAAGCACCAAATCTAGCCATAAACTCTCTCATTTAAAAAAGTTAGTAGTTATTATGTAAAACTTTGTCTTTTCTATAAAGTTACTATGCGACAAATCAATTTTATATGTGGCTATTAAATTATGAAACTAAAAAGCCAAAGTTGTTAAGTATTAAAGTTAGATATCTGCAAACCCAGAGTAGGTACACAATATTGGAGACAGTATCCATCAATTATTCAACAGGTTTCCTATTATTTCTACTTTGCCTGAATTGAAACTTTTCAAGTAGGGGAAATACATTTGGCATTTTGTCATAACCTAATATTTGGCAAAGTTCTAAAGTCTAGTCAAGTCTTATGTATTTTCTCTGCATTTCAGCATTCTATTAAAAGCACTTACAATAAGGATTTTTTAGAATTCAAAGGTAACACCGATTTTACACATCATAAGTATTTCCATAACAGAATATTAACTAATGTTGAAAACAACATTATAAATTTACCATGGATCCAAAAAAGAAAGAAACATCTTTCTCAAATCAAGTCAGTAACAGAAATTTCTTGTAAGAGTATACAATTCAGGCTGAAGTGTTACAAACTTAGCTTAATTTAGCAGTTTATTAAAAACCAGTAGGAGATCAATGGAAACAGAACAAAGAGAATGGAAATAATGAGAATGCTGGCACATTGTAAAAATTGTAACCAATGGCAGGGAACAATTTGTATAAATTTGTTAAAGGGAAACCTAATTTGCTGTGTAAACTTTCACCTAAAACGCAATAAACCAAAACCAAACCAATTGCCATCGAGTTGAATCCAACTCGTATCAACCCTATAGGACAGACTAGTACTGCCCCATAGGGTTTGTTTCCAAGGAGCAGCTGGTGGATTCAAACTGCCAACCTTTTGGTTAGCTGCCAAGTTCTTAACCACTAAACCACCAGGGCTCCCAAAACACAATATTATTTAAAAAAAAAAAAAGTAGGGTTTCTGAGTGAATTTATTTAAAACTAATAAATTATTCATAATTAAAAATTTAAAAGTTTCATAAATAGTAACAACAGCCTAGATACTGAGTATATGAGATCCCACAAACAACAGCAAAGTACTTCAACATTATTTAATCCGAATATTGGTTTAAAGTGATTCAAATGTATTTAACATTTATAGTTAACTGAGCTGCAACACTGAATTCCAGATTACACTGAAATAGTTAAATCTATAGTGCTGTCTGCTTGTTCTTCACATCAGAGGATGAAAACTCCTTTTTGTAAGACACATGATGGCCACACTGGTAACATACAGTGATCCAATTAGTTAGCATATTTATGGAGAAAGCGTTCAAATGCATCATAGATGGCTCGTCTGAAATTAAATATGAAAGAAGAATAGTAAGTAATTAGCAAAAAAGAGGGGACAGTGCCTTTACTATAAATTATTTCCAAAATCACCAATAGCTTGCCATCTGACCTCCTTTCCAAACAGTTATGTAAAGGGCAGGTACCTGAGGGTGGGTGTTTGGATCCACACAACTTCACCACCACTACTGGAGGACCTCCAGTGTACTTCCAACTGATGAGGGATCCTGAAGCATCATCTTTTCTGGTGAAGCACTTTTTTGTGCCTTAGAAATTTATATGCTTACATATATGTAATATAGAAAAAACCAAGCCTGTTGCTGTCAAGTTGATTTAGACTCACATGGCAACCTCATTACAGAGCAGAACTGCCCCAGAGGGTTTTCTTGGCCGTAATCTGTGCAGCAGGTTGCCAGGCCTGTCTTCCGTGGCATTACTCGGTGAGTTTGAACTGCCAACTGCTAGGTTAGTAGTCGAGCGCAAATAATTTGCACAACCCAGGGATGGATGGATGGATATAACAAGTAACCAGTTGCAGTCATGTCAATTTCAACTTACGGAGACCCCACGTGTGTCAGAGTAGAACGGTGCTCTATATGGTTTTCAATGGCTTGTTTTTTTAATAACAGCTTTATTGAGATATAATTCACATACCATGAAATTTACCCCTTGAAATTATACAATTCAGTGATTTTTAGAATATTCAGAGTTGTGCAACTATCACCGTTATCTAATTCTAAAACATTTTCATCACATCCAAAAGAAACCTCATACCCGTTAGCAGTTACTCCTCATTCCCCCTACTCCCAGCTGCTGACAACCACTAATCTACTTTATATTTATATGGATTTGGCAGTGGCTTAGAGAAGCTGATCACCAGCCTGTCTTCTAAAGCACCTCTGGGTAGACTCAAACGGCCAAACTTTTGGTTAGCATCCAAGTGCGTTAACCATTTGTACCACCCAGGGACTATATATATACATTGTTGTTGTTGTCTGCCATGCAGTTGATTCTGACTCATGGCAACCCTTTATGACATAGCAGAGCTGCCTCATAGGGTTTCCTAGGCTGTAATCTTTATAGGAGACAGGAGCAGATTGTTAGATTTTTTTTCCCACAGAGTGGCTGGTGGACCTTTCAGTTAGCAGCTGAGCACTTATGTATGTGTATTCAAACACACACACACACACACACAATACAGGTATCCCACACACACATACACATACAGCTATCCTCCTGCTTTCTGAAAGTTCGCTTTATGCCACTTTGCTTTTACAAAAGACCTACATTAGTACTTGTTTTCATTAAACGAAAGAAATCTGAAGAGGATTTTAGCTTTTACAAAAAAAAGGCTAATAGTGGAAATAGTGTTCAGCGTTTGCTTTGCAGCTAGCTATTAAAAAGGTAGCGTGCATCCCAAGCAGTAAAGTGGCCTCGTCAAGCTCCTTCCCTGGGAACTACACTCAGCATCAAGCCACCATAGCTTTTACTATATGTTAGTGTTATTTTAGGTTTTACGTGTTATTTGGTATGATTTGGTAGGTTATTTTTTGGGTCTGGGAATGCTCAACAATTTTTCCCATTTAAATTAAACATACTTGCTTCTTTGCTTTATGCCATTTCGGCTTAACAAAGGTTTCACAGGAACGCCCTACATTTGGATAGCAGAGGAAACCTGTATCTATACATACACATTTTTTATACATAATTACAAAGGCATGAAACTGGTTCTCTTTTACTGTCTTTATTTTATCCCTATGTTAAAAACTAAATGGCTATGTAACTTTTCAGAATGTGGTATTCAATGTATTTCATACCTTATGATACAGATGCTTTCAGTTTATTAAAAATATGTTCCAGGCAACTGAATTTAAAATCAAAAGCCTTAGTTTCTACATTAACTTCACTAGGTATTTTAACTGAAAAAGAATAGACAGAGGCAGAGCCAACATGGCACTAGAGACCGAAGCACCACGCTGTCCCTCCACAACAAAGACCCAAAAAACTAAAACAGGGATAAACGTCAATCCTGGAACCCTAAGCGTCAAGAGACAAAGAACTCAACCAAGCACCAAATGGAATAAGAAACTGACAGAGAACAGAGAGTGAGGAGAGTTATGAGTGGAGGGCCCCTATCAGCTAACGCAGCACGGATCCACCATCTTGGACTCCTGTCGGAGACTGGCCGACAGGGAGTACGGGAAAGCAGATTCACAGAGCTCCCAGCAGGAGACAGAGCACCGAGTAACAGGCAAGACACACTTTCCCACCCTCCCCCCTCCCTCTCCCCTGCTCAACCTTTGACGGACGCTTCCCAGCTGGCTGACTGGCAGCTTTGCAGTGGGCCAATTTGTTGCTTCTCAGAGGGCCAATCTGCAGATTCTCAGTGGGCCAATTCCCAGCTTCCTGGAGGGCTGATTTGCTGCTTCTGGGTGGGCCAATTCCCGGCTTCCTGGTGAGCCGATTTGCTGCTTCCTGGCAGGTCGATTGCTGGCTTCCTAGAGAGCCAATGCCCAGCTTCCTGGTGGGCTGATTCCTGGCTTCCCAGAGGGCCGATCTGCTGCTTCCCGGCAGGTCGATTCCCTGCTTCCCGGAGGGCTGATTCCCGGCATCCTGATGGGCTGATTCCTGGCTTCCCAGAGGGCCAATCTGCTGCTTCCTGGCGGGCCAATCCACTGCTTCCTGGCAGGCCGTGACCACAGCATGGGAGGCGCCAGTTCCGTGCCACGGGGATTTGCCCCATGCACACCGGCCGGCTTCTTCACTGCCATTGCTGGTGTTGCTCTTTTCAGTCTCTTTTGGTTTCTTCCCTGCCTTTCACCTCTTCCTCCTCCTTTCACTCAAACACCTAACTCCACGTGCCATCTCTGCTTGTTCTTCACAGGCGGTGAAGCGCCACTCACCTGGGGAACTGCATCCCCAGTCTATGCAGCCACACAAGTGGGATCCCTGGGGACTTTTTTTTTCTTTTTTGTTTTCTCTGTCTTTTTTCCTTTTTATTTTTCTTCATTTCTCGGTTTCTCGTCTCTTTCTACTTACCTTCTTTTCCTGTCTCCTGAATACCTGGCGTGGTGTATCACCTTCACCTCTTCTAGCCGGGATATACTGCACGGCTTAGGAGCTGCTTCCCTAAGTCTGCACAACCACGCCAGTGGGATTCTTAGGGGCATTTTTTTCTTTTTCTTCATTTCTTGGTTTCTTGTCTCTTCACTCCAACGGCAAGCTCCCTCAGCACTTTTTTTTTTTGCCCCTGTTTCTATCTCCTCTCTCTTTTCTTTCCCATACCCAACCTAGCTGCACACATCACAACCTCCTCCTTCCCCTCCCACCTGCCTATCGGCACTGAGTGCTAAACACAGCACTCCCAAGCAGCACAGGCATAACCTACTGGAACCTGCTCTGCACTGACCACCGGCTCACCTTGTTGGCTCCAGTATGTGCCGCAAACAACCCATTCCAGCCCCTCCCCTTCAGCTAAACCTATCCTGCTGCACCACAGCTTAGCAACTGGCCCTGCCCATTGGACAAGAAGGTAAAAAATATCGTGTCCACAGACGAGCAAACAACAAAGAACGCACAGCCCGCCTGCTCAGACACAACCAAATAAAACAAAAAAGCTGGATGAAACAAATACATCTATGATCAATAAACAAGGAAAATATCTACTGAATGTCCCAAAGACAGCAGAAAATATCAAAACATTGACAAAAAGAGGACAGGATGGTTCCAGTAGGCATCCAAAATAAAACACCAGATGACTTTCCACTAGAAGAAAAGCCACTAGAACTACCTGATAGGGAACTCAAATCTTTAATATTCAGAGCTATCAAAGAGTTGAAGCAAAAAGCAGACAAAAATGAGGAAAAAATAGACGAATAAGGCTGACAAATTCATGGAAAATACAGACAAAAAATGGAAGAATTCAGGAAAATAATACAGGAACAAAGTGCGAAAGTAAATTCACAACTAGAAATCATACAAAAACAACAATTAGAAATCCAAAAGGTAAACAAAAGATTTTAGAAATGGACAGTGTCATAGAAGGGCTGAGAAACAGGTTTGAAATGATGGAAGACAGGATCAGCGAGATTGAAGACAAACACTTGGATAAATTTCGTTTGAGGAAAAATCAGAAAAAAGAACAAAGAAAAATGAAGAAACCCTGAGAATTATGTGGGATACATTCAAAAGAAAAAATTTTCGAGTGATCAGAGTTCCAGAATAGGAGAAAACAGAAAACACACAGAGGATCAGTGAAGAATTGCTGACAGAAAACTTCCCTAATATCATGAAAGATGAAAAGCTGACCATCGAAGAAGCTCATTGAACCCCATATAGGATAGACCCCAAAACAAAATAACCAAGGCATATTATAATCACACTCGCTAAAACCAAAGACAAACAAAGAATCCTGAGAGCAGCTCTAGAAAAACAAAAGGTCACATACAGGGGGAAACAATAAGACTAAGCTCTGATTACTTGGCAGAAAGCATGCAGGCAAGAAGGTAATGGGATGACATATATAAAACCTTGAAAGAAAAAAATTGCCAACCAAGAACAATATATCCTGCAAAACTCTCGTTCAGATGTGACGGTGAAATTAGGACATTTCCAGATAAACAGAAATTAAGGGAATATGTAAAAATCAAACCAAATTTACAAGAATTATTAAAGGGTGTCCTTAGGTTTGAGAACAAACAACATCAGACGACAGTCTGAATCTAGGACACAAGATAGCACCAGCTAGATACCAACTAGGAAATGAACTCTCAAGGACTATTCAAAACCAAAAGATTTACAACAAGGAACCAGAGAGGTTAATCTGTAAATGACAACAACATCAGAATAATAAAAGAGGGAATAAACGGTGTAGGTATAGAACTTTCTAATGGAGAGGAAGGCAAGGCGATACCAAGTAATAATAGACTGGTTCAAACTTAGAAAGATAAGGGTAAATTTCAAGGTAACCACAAAGAAAGTTAACAAGCCTACTCATAAAAATAAAGAAGAAAAACATACAGTCTCAGTAAAAACAAAATCTACAAAAACAAAAGAAAAAAATCCACAGACAAAAGGAATTCAGCAAAGGAGAGTAAGAGGAACAAAGAAATCATCAGCACCACAAAAAAAAGCACTACAAAATGACAACAATACACTCACACCTATCAATAATTACACTGAATGTAAATGGCCTAAATGCACCTATAAAGAGAGAGTGACAGAACGGATAAAAAAAATAGGATCCATTAATATGCTGTCTACAAGAGGCACACCTTAGAAACAAAGACATAAATTTATTAAAAATCATAGGATGGAAAAAAATATATATAAACCAAATAGCCACCAAAAAAGAGCAGGAGTGGCAATACTAATCTCAGATAAAACAGACTTTAAAACAAAATCCACCATAAAAGACAAAGAAGCATACTATATCATGATTAAAGGGATGATCCAGGACGAAGACATAACCATAATAAATATATATGCACCCAATGACAGGGATCCAAAATACATACGACAAACTTTAACAGCACTGAAAACAGAAATTGACAGTTCCACTATAATAGCAGGAGATTTCAACACGCCACTCTCGGTAAAGGACAGAACATCTAGAAAGAAACTCAACAAAGACACAAAAGATCTAAAGTCCACAATTAGCCAACTTGAACTCACAGGCATATACAGAACATTCCACCCAACAGCTGCAAAGTACACATTCTTTTCCAATGCACATGGAACGTTCTCTAGAATAGACCACAAATCAGGCCACAAAGCAACCCTCAACAAAATCCAAAACACTGAGATAATACAAAGTTTCTTCTCTGATCACAATACAATCAAGGTAGAAATTAACAACAGGAAGAGCAAGGAAAAAAAATCAATTACATGGAAACTAAATACCACCCTGCGTAAAAACCACTGGGTAACAGAAGAAATCAAAGATGGAATCAAAAAATTCCCAGCATCAAATAAGGATGAAAAGACATCATACCAAAACCTTCAGGACATAGCAAAGGCAGTGCTCAGAGGTCAATTTATAGCAACAGGTGAACACATGAAAAAATAAGAAAGGGACAAAATCAAAACATTCACTACACAACTTGAACAAATAGGAAGATAACAGAAAAAGAAGCTCACAGCCAGCAGAAGAAAGGAAATAATAAAGATCACAGCAGAAATAAATGAAATAGAGAACAGAAAAACAATAGAAAGAATCAACAAAACCAAAAGTTGGTTCTTTGAAAAGATCAACAAAATCGGCAAACCAGTAGCCAAACTGACAAAAGAAAAACAGGAGAGGATGCAAACAACCCAAATAAGAAATGAAATGAGGGACACTACAACAGACACAACTGAAATAAAAAGGATCATAACCGAGTATTATGAAAAACAAATTTGAAAATCTAGAGGAAATGGACAGATTTCTAGAAACACGCTACCTACCTAAACTGTCACAAATTGATGTTGAAAATCTGAACAGACACATAACAAGAGAAAAGATTGAAAAGGTAATTTAAAAAAACTCCCAACAAAAAAAAGCCCTAGCCCAGATGGCTTCACTGGAGAATTCTACCAAACACTCAGAGAAGAACTTACATCAGTACTACTCAAATTATTTCAGAACATAGCAAAGGACGGGATATTTCCAAATTCATTCTTTGAAGCCAGCGTAACCCTGATACCAAAACCAGGGAAAGATACTACAAAAAAAGAAAATTACAGACCAATATATCTCATGAATATAGATGCAAAAATTCTCAACAAAATTCTAGCCAACAGAATTCAGCATCGTATCAAAAAAAAAATAATACACCACGACCAAGTAGGATTCATACCAGGAATGCAAAGATGGTTCAGCATTAGAAAATCAATAAATGTAATCCACCATATAAATAAAAGGAAAGAAAAGAATCACACGATCATCTCAAATGATGCAGAAAAGGTATTTGACAAAGTCCAACACCCATTCCTGATAAAAACTCTCAATAAAATAGGTATAGTATGAAAATTCCTCAACATAATAAAGGGCATCTATACAAAACCAAGAGCCAACATCATTCTTAATGGAGACAAGCTGAAAACATTCCCCTTGAGAACAGGAACAAGGCAAGGATGTCCTTTATCACCACTCCTATTTAACATTGTGCTGGAAGTCCTAGCTAGAGCAATAAGGCAAGAAAAAAGAAATAGAGGGCATCCAAATCGATAATGAAGAAGTAAAACTGTCCCTATTGGCAGATGATATGATACTATATATA
>NW_004444175.1:1639649-1660587 GCF_000243295.1 Trichechus manatus latirostris
AATCAAAAAAACAGAAAATAACAAATGTTGGAGAGGCTGTGGGGAGATTGGAACTCTTATGCACTGCTGGTAGGAAAGCAAAATGGTGCAACCACCTCAGAAAACGATACGGCACTTCCTTAGAAAGGCGGAGGAAACACTGGTGGTGTAGTGGTTAAGTGATACGGCTACTAACCAAAATGTCAGCAGTTCAAATCCACCAGGTGCTCCTTGGAAACTCTATGGGGCAGTTCTACCCTGTCCTGTAGGGTCACTATGAGTCGGAAGTGACTCAATGGCAATGTTTTTTTATTTTTTAGAAAGCTACAAATACTATATGATCTAGCAATCCCACTCCTAGTAATATATCCTAGAGAAATGAGCGCTGTCACACGAATAGACATATGCACACCTATGTTCACTGCAGCACTGTTCACAATAGCAAAAAGATGGAAACAACCTAGATGCCTATCAACAGACAAATGGATAAACAAACTATGGTACATACACACAATGGAATACTATGCAACGAGAAAGAACAATGATCAATCTGTGAAGCATCTCACAACATGGATGAATCTGGAGGGCATTATGCTGAGTGAAATAAGTCAATCACAAAAGGACAAATATTGTATGAGACCACTACTATAAAAGCCCATGAAAAGGTTTACACACAAAAAGATACAATCTTCCATGGTTACGAGGGAGGGGAGGGGTGGGGTGGAAAAACACTAAATAGATAAATGGTAACTTTGGTGAATGGGAAGACAGTACACAATACTGGAGAAGCCGGCACAACTTGTTCAGGGTAAGGTCGTGGAAGCTCCATGGACAAAATTCAAACTCCCTTAGGGACCAAATTACTGGGCTGAGGGCTGTGGGTAAGCTTCTGAATTTTGGAGTGGATACATAGTGATAAGATTACTCCAAGAATACAGAATGAGTTATCCAGCGATGTGCTGGTCAACCGGCTCTCCAGGGCTGGGAGAGGAACAAACCCTGATTTGTAACATTTGCCCATTTCCATGGCGTAAATACTCCCACCGTGTCTAATTTCAGCTACCAACATGATGTCAACAGCTCACATAATTCCTGAAAATTAACAGTTATCTCTCGTGAGCCAGTACAAACCAGCACAAGCCAGTTCTGGCCCACCACTGAAGTTATGTCTAAATAAATAATACTTAGTACACCATAAAAAAAAAAAAAGAAAAGGAATAGACAAACTGATCTGGCACAGGTCCATAAGAATTTTTTTTAAAAGCTTATTTTGGTTTTTCCTATTGTATAATACATTTCATTATAGAATATTCAGAAAATAAAAAAAAAAAAAAATAGAAAGGAAAATGTCATAATCCTATCACCCTAAGGCATCTGTTAATCTTTTTATATATTTCCTTCCAGGCTTTTTTTTTTTTTAAATTCCGTATGTCTATATTTTCAGGCAGTTTAACTAACCACAAGATCATATTACTTTTGAACCCTACTTATTTGACTAAGCATTTCCCCACATCCTTAAAAAGATATTAAGATGATCTTTAAGACTGACAGCCTGCCAAGAGACTATGATTTCCAATATACTGGCAAAAAATAGCTTTCTGTTACACATGTATTTCTTTGGCTCAAGAATTTGCCCTGTTAAAATGCAATAAACCATGAGATGGGAAACAAATTGAAGCTGGACATTCACATGTTTGTGTAAACATACAGAGATTCTCTTTTGAGGGCAGGCGTAAGCCCTCAATAGTTGAATACAGGTGAGAAGGAGAGAGGGCCTCAGACATTTGCCTATTTGACAATTTTAGTTCTGGGCACTTGCTCTGGTGATAAACAGAGAAAATATTGAAGTTGTCAACAATTTCGTTTCACTTGGATCCACAATCAATGCTCAAAGTAGCAGTTAAATCAAATTACATATTGCATTGTGCAATCTGCTGCAAAAGACCTCTTTAAAGTATTACAAAGCAAAGATGTCACTTTAAGGACCAAGGTGTACCTGACGCAAGCCATGGTTTTTTCAATCTCCTCACATGCATGCAAAAGCTAGACAATGAATAGGGAAGCCGTAAGAATTGACGCCTTTGAATTATGGTGCTGGGAAAGAATATTGACTATACCACAGACTGCCAGAAGAACAAACAAATCTGTCTTAGAAGAAGTACTGCCAGAATGTTCCTTAGAAGTGAAGATGGCAAGATGTCGTCTTACGTACTTTGGATATGTTATCAGGAGGGACCAGTCCCTGGACAAGGACATCATGATTGGTAAGGTACAGGGTCAGCAAAAGAGAGGAAGACCCTCAATGAGATGGACTGATACAGTGGCTGCAACAATGGGCTCAAACATAGCAACAACTGTGAAGATGGTGCAGGACCGGGCAGTGTTTCGTTCTGTTGTACTGGGGGTTGCTATGAGTCGGAACCAACTCGATGGCACCTAGCAACAACAACAACAACACAATAATAAATATGATAATGACAAACACAAGCCAATGAGACATGGCTAGAAGTAGAAATAATGCAGGATATCAGAAAATTGGAGATATAGTGTAAAAGTGTTCATAAGTTCTAACTAAAATACTGGGGTCATATAAAATTGTTTATATTAAAACAATTATTTCACTTCTCATTTAAGGGGCAATATTCTCTAGCTAACTGAGAAGCACCATGAGATTATTCCACAAATGCTCAGGCCATTATGTGAGAAGAACGTCAGAAAGGAGTGAAAAACTCTTGATGCAAAGCAAGTTTTACAAACTCTGATGTCCTTCCTCACACCATAAAATACATGGCCATTAATATATGAAGAGGGTAAAAGCATACAATAAAGTATGACTATGATATGCTATTTCCCCAGTTCTCTAGAAGAAAAAGAAGAGAGGATGAGATGGAAAAGGACGACAATGTGAGATTTGAGGGAGGCGGGGGGAGATAAGAGGACTAAAACATACAATACCTAATCTTTTATATTTGAGGCAAGAAACATCAAAAAAATCCAAAAAACTAACCAAACAACAAATAAACACCTATTTAGATCAATCATCTTACCTAAAGAGTCCTTGTTTAAAAAGATAAGCACTAATATGACCCCCTTCTAGATATCGGACTTCACAACCAGGCCAAATTTCTTGTAGACTTCGAACTCCTGTTCGTGGAATATAGGCATCTTCTTTGGCTTGAACCACTATAATTAGGCTTGGGTCAACTGGAACTAGGTATAGGATTTTAAAAAAGGCAACACACATACTTTTAAAAACTCTAAGATTTTTATATAAATACTATTATCATATGAGAAAATAAAACACATACAGTACAGTGAAACATGTTCACCTAAAATTTTTTGATTAAGTTAAAAAATCAACTGTAATATATCATAATGTTCATCTCTAATAAAATGAGACAAATATTCTAAACAAGATACAAAATCCAGTGTGTTCTTTTCAATGTGCTTTTTAATAAACAAATACGATAGTCTCAGATTTTCATGGATAAAATATGAGACAGTTAAGTAACCATATTATCTTGGAGAACACATTCTGGAGTCTATCATAAAGACTGACTCCCTTAAAAATATGAAATATCCTCAAAAATAGTTCACAAATATTTACATTATCAGCAAATATTTTCAATTTCATAAAAAATTAGCACCTGAGAAATTTGCTACATGAGTACATTCATCCATGACTCCTTTCATAAATTTTAAAGATTCTTTCTGGAGATGACTTCTTCTTTGTTCTTTACTGAGTAGGTGGTACGACTGACTACTGCAACCTCTGTAACTACTTTTGTTGGTTGGAAGTGGTTGATTGAAGCAGTCCATCTTAGAGGTATCTTGCAACAAGAGTCCTTCTGATGTGGTACTAGAAGATGTTTTATTACAACTATGGCACTCAGCAGATTTTTGGGACACAACTTGGTCTGTCAAATCTAACTTTAAAGTTCTGGAAAACAGATTAAGGTTAGTTAGCTTGTCTTCACTGCTAGGAAAATGTTTCACGAACTCTTGTCCCATTTTGAAAGAATCCACCTGAATATATGAAAAACAAAAAAGAAAACATCATTTAATATAAAATAGGGTTTTATTTAACAACCTTGTTAAAACAAACAGGAAAGCGTATGTCAAAATTTAACAATGGACTACGATAAATGACATACTTTATTGCTAAATGTTTCCTACTGAAGGGTATCATTTAGTCTGTATCATGTTTTTATTGCTAAAGTTTTGAAATCTATGTTCTGCCTTAGCCTTAGAACTTTTAAAAGTTTGATAAGTGTATCATGGCAGTAATGTAAATTCAAGCACAGGAGAAAATATTTCATTTTCTTACTGACACCAAACCAAAACCAAACTTGCTGTTGTCAAGTCGATTCCGACTCATAGTGACTCTATGGGACAGAGCAGAACTGCCTAGTAGGATTTCCAAGGCTGTAATCTTTAATGAAGCAGACTGCTACATCTTTCTCCTGCAGAGCGGTGGTAGATTCAAACTGCCGACCTTGTGATTAGCAGCTGAGCACTTGACCGCTATGCCACCAGGGCTCCTTTGTAAGCCTAAACCAAAAAAACAAATCTGTTGCCATCTAGTCAATTCTGAATCACAGTGACCTACAGGACAGAGCAGAACTGCCCCCATAGGGTTTCCAAGGCTGTAATCTTTATGGAAGGAGACTGCCACATCTTTCTCCTGCAGAGGGGCTGGTGGCTTCAAACTGCCTACCTTTTGATTAGCAACCGAGCGCTTAACCACTGTGCAACCAGGGTTACTCCCATATTGACCTGTTACCCCCAAACCACTTTCCCAAGTTGAACTAAAAACTGAAGATTTTCAAAGAAAAAATATTTTGTTTAAAGTCTCAAAAGCATGTTCTAAGTTTATGCACTTGTAAATACAACATATTTAAGTTAAAACTTTGTTAAACACTAAAGCAAAATCAAAAGAAAAATGATTGGGGAGTTATTGCTTAATGAGTACTGAGTTTCTGTTTAGGATGATGAAGAAGTTTTGGAAATGGGTAGTGGTGATGGTTGCACAGAGCACTTAGGTGGTGCAAATGGTAAATGTGTGATCGGCTGTTAACCGAAAGGTTGGAGGTTTGAGTCTACTCAGAGGTGCCTCAAAAGAAAGGCCTGGTGATCTACATCTGAAAAAAAATTAGCCACTGAAAACCTTATGGAGCACAGTTCTACTATGACACATATGGGGTCGCCATGAATTGGAATCAATGCACTGACAACTAGTTTGGATGGCTGCACAACATTGTGGATGTAATTAATATCACTGAGTTGTATACTTAATATTGTAAAAGTGGCAAATTTTATGTTATAGATATATTTTACCATAATGAACTTTAAAAAATGAAAAATAACATCCTGAGAAAATATATTTGCAACTCATGACTAATTGCTTTAATTTTTAAAGAGCTAGAAGTGAATAATTTTTAAAAGACCAATACCACAATAGGAAAATGAGCAAAGGATATGCACATAAAGTTCACAGAGAATTAAATACAAATGGCTCTTAAGCTTATAAAAAGATGCCCAACTTCACTCATATAATTAAGTAAATTAAAATCTATACTATTTTTCAGTATCAGGTTGACAAAAAAAAACCTGTAAGTTTCATAACACACTAAACTGGTACACTTATGGGGAAACAGACACTCATATCCCTGCTGGCAGTGTAAATATGTACAATTAGACAAAATTAGAATTAGACAAAATCTACCCACATTACAAATCCATATACCCTTTGGCCCAGTAATAACATTTCTAGAAATTTACACTTGTGAAATAATATATGTACAAAGTTATCACTGTAGCACTGTTAATAGTGAAAGATGAGAAACAACATAAATGTCCATCTATAGGGTACTAGTTAATAAATAATGGTATGTCATCAATAAAATAGACTTATGCATCAGTAACAAAGAATAATGAAACTTTTTTGTATAGTTTGTAACCACTGTTAAAAAAAAAAAAAAGGAAGGGGGAGAGAAAAAAAAGCATGTTATTGTATTGGTTTGTATATAGACAAAAAAAAAAAATTCCTGAAATACTAAACAATAACATAGTGGGTTATTTGTTGAGGGGCACAGGACCTAGGCAAATAGGGAGCAGGGCTAGGACTCCAGTATATACCTTTCTATGCTTTTTAATTTTTTTACTATATGGCTATCTAATCTTTTCAAAAAATTAAAAATTGGTTGAAAATAAAGGAAAAAACAAAACAAAACCAACAACCTGGATAAGAACAAATCACTAAAGCCACAAATTTCCAAAGGTTTAGTAACACCTGGAAATACGGGATCAAAGCATCCTAAAATTACTCAGACTGGCACACCAACAAATTAAGCTTCTTTTGATTGGGAAACCACAGTTTTTTAAATAAAAATTAAAGAAGTCATATTGACATTTATTGAATATTCATACTGTGAACTGGTTCTGAGACAAAAAGACCCTGGTACACAACTACCAAGAGTCGGAGGCACAGAGAAAGAAGTTCCGAGTCAGACTATGTTGCCATTTCAGGTGACCAAAATTTAAAAATTACCTTTAAAAAATGTGTAATTTTTTTCATAAACTTTCAAATACAGGTATCTTTCTGATTACATGCATACACTAAGCACTACCTTGCAGGTAAACTACCTTGCAGGTAAAGTTGTTTTGTTTTGTGCTTTAAGCGAAAGTTTACAATTCAAGTTAGTCTCTCATACAAAAATTTTTACATACATTGTTATGTGACCCTAGTTGCTTTCCCTATACTGTGACAGCACACTCCTCCATTCCACCCCTGATTTCCCATGTCCATTCAACCAGCTTCTGACCCTCTCTGCCTTCTCATCTCACCTTAGGATAGGAGCTCCCCATTTAGTCTCAAGTATCTACTTGAGCTAAGAAGCACACTCTTCACAAGTATCATTTCATGTCCCATAGTCCAGTCTAATCTTTGTCTGAAGAGTTGGCCTCAGAAATGGTTTTAGTTTTGGGCTAACAGACAGTCCGGGGGCCATGTCTTCTGGGGTCCCTCCAGTCTCAGTAAATAGGTAAAGTTATTTTATAATAAAGTTCTAAGGCAAGCAATTAACTACCCTTTCAGGTTATGCAAGATAGACCTATTCTAGGATTGAGTTTCATAGTGATGTAACTGTAACTAAAAAGTCGTCACTGATAGTAGATTCTTTTTCTTTCTGAGATGTCTTGAGATACCAGCAACTTTCACACTGAATGTGCAAAATTTTAAAATTCCTGAGCTTATAATATTATTAAAGAATGGTCACCTTCAGAGAGTAATACAGAACCAATTCATTATCTTGAAAACTGGTAAATTAAGAAAAAATCAAGCATTTATCTGCCTTTTAAATGAATTGAACCAGTAGGTAACTGAATAATAGATGAGGAAAGTGTCTCTTTATAAAAGTACTCAAAGTAATAAGTGAAAAAGAAATTACTGAATTAGAATATCAGCATTTTGTTAACCCTTAATGAATTAACAGATACAGGCAATAAGGATCAATGGAGATTTACATCAGAAAAAGACAGATGCCCAGACATTACATGCTTCCTATATAGTCTTGACAAAGAAACTGAAACTGAGTCTAAGCAATTCTCTAGATCCAGCTGCCAATTTGCTGGCAATACAGAGTGTGAAGGAATGTGCTGAACTGTACCATTAGAACGTGATTAGCAAAATCAAGACTGTGAGAAACTACATGTCAAATAGTCCAAGCTTTTTAACAGGGAATTATAAAAGAAAGGAATGGAAGGGGAACCTACAGATTAAAAGACATATCAAATTAAAGAAGTATAGTATCTAGGGCCATGACTCAAAATGAAAAGAAACAGCTGCAAACATCCATAATAATGGGAAAGCAGAACATACAAAGTATGAATCTAGGAAAACCGGAAGTTGTAAAAAGTGAAATGGAACCCTTGAAGATAGATATCCTAGGCATTAGTGAGCTGAAATGGACTGGTACTGGCCATTTTGATTCAGGTAATCATACAGTTCACTATGCTGGGAATGACAAAATGAAGAGGAACGGCATCACATTCATTGTCAAAAGGAACATTTCAATATTTATCCTGAAGTACAATGCCGTCAGTGATAGGATGATATCCATACGTCCACCAGAAGACCAGTTATATGACTATTATTCAAATTTATGCACCAACCAGTAACGCCAAAGATGAAGAAACTGAAGATTTTTACCAACTTCTGCAGTCTGAAATTGATCAAACATGCAATCAAGTACACTGATAACTAGTGGTGATTGTAATGCGAAAGTTGGAAAAAGAAGGATTGGTAGTTGGAAAATATGGCCTGGCTGATGGAAATGACGCCAGATATTGCATGACAGAATTTTGCAAGACCAACAACCTGTTCATTGGAAATACCTTTTTTCAACAACATAAACAGTGACTGTATACATGGATCTCACCAGATGGAATACACAGGAATCAAATCGACCACATCTGTGGAAAGAGACAATGGAGAAGCTCAGTATCATCAGTTAGAATAAGGCCAGGAGCCAACTGTGGAACAGACCATCGATTATTCATATGCAAGTTCAAGTTGAAGTTGAAGAAAATGAAAACCAGTCCACAAGAGCTAAAGTACAACCTTGAGTATATCCCACCTGAATTTAGAGACCATCTCAAGAATAGATTTGACGCAATGAACACTAATGACCAAAGACCAGACAAGTTGTGGGATGACAGTAAGGACATTATACAGGAAGAAAGCCAAAGGTCATTAAAAAGACAGGAAAGAAAGAAAAGACCAAAATGGGTATCAGAAGAGACTCTGAAATTTGCTCTTGAACAGAGTAACTAAAGCAAATGATGAAGTAAAAGAGCTGAACGAAATGTGCAAAGACCCAGAGTTAGAAAATAAAAAGGGAAGAACATGCTTTAGCATTTCTCAAGCTGAAGGAACTGAAGAAAGAATTCAAGCCTCGGGTTGTAATACTGAAGGATTCTACGGGCAAAATATTGAATGATGCAGGAAGCATCAAAAGAAGATAGAAAGAATACACAGAGTTGCTGTACCAAAAAGAATTGTGACATTCAGCCATTTCAGTAGACTGCCAGAAGAACAAGCAAATCTGTCTTGGAAGAAGTACAACCTGAATGCTCCTTAGGAGGATGATGAGACTTTGTCTCATGTACTTTGGACATGTTATCAGGAGGGGCCAGTCCCTGGAGAAGGACATCATGCTTGGTAAAGTAGAGGTTCAGTGAAAAAGAGGGAGACCCTCAATGGGATGGACTGACCCAGTGACTACAACAATGGGCTCAAACATAGCAATGATTGTGAGGATGGCACAGGACCAGGCAGTGTTTCATTCTGTTGTACACAGGGTTGCTATGTGTCAGAACCTACTCAACGGAACCTAACAACAACAATCACAGTGTTTAGGGATCCACATTTGGATAATAAAATTATTTTAAAGACAGGAAATAATTACTATAATAATCAAGATAATGATTACTAATTGGGTGGAGGGACTTGCAAACAGGACACATGGAAAAGGATTCTAGGGTAGGTGGCTAAGTCCTATGTCTTGACCTAGGTGTAGTTACAAGTATGCTTACCTTTTAATAAACTGACTAAGCCATGCATCTGCTTTGCATGACTCTCGGTATCTGTTTTTAAAATAAATTTTTGGAAAAATGAAAAAATAGTGTATACAACTGATTTAAAAAATGTTTACTATTCTCTTTAAAAGCTTAAATCTTTTTGTCTGGGGTCTTAAAAGCTTGCAAGCAGCTATCTAAGATGCATCAATTGGTCCCAACCACTTGGAGTAAAGGAGAACAAAGAACACCAAAGACACAAGGAAACCATTAGCCCAAGAGACAGAATGGGCCACATAAACCAGAGACTTCATCAGCCTCAGACCAGAAGAACTAGATGGTGCCCGGCTACCACCAAGGAACGTCCTGACAGGGAAAAAAACAGAGAGTCCCTGATGGAGCAGTAGAAGGATGGGGTGCAGAACTCAAATTCTATTAAGAAGACCAGACTTAATGGTCTGACTGAGACTGGAGGCACCCCGGAAAGCATGGCCCCTGGACTCTCTATTAGCCTAGAACTAAAACAATTTCTGAGGCCAACTCTTCAGACAAGGATTGGACTGGACTGTGGGACATAAAGTGATACTCGTGAAGAATGTGCCTCTTTCAAGTAGATACAAGAGACCAGAGGGGCAGCTTCTGTCCAGAGGTGAGATGGGAAGGCAGAGAGAGTTAGGAGCTGGTTGAATGGTCATGGGAATCAGGGACGGAAAGGAGGAGTCTGCTGTCGCAGAATGGGGTGAGCAATTAAGGTCTCATAACAATGAATGTAAAAAAAAAAAAATTTGCATGGGAGACTAACTTGAAATGTAAACTTCATTTAATTACAACAATTAAAAAAAAAATCTTTTAACACAATCATTTTTCTCCTAATGTTATGCAGAAATTAAAAATACTTACTCCACAGTATTCAAGCATGTGAATAATTTCTTCTTCATAAACTGTTTGTGTATAATATTGCTTTTCCAGCTCCCTCCAATTAACTGATTTACTCAATACACCCTGAAATAATAAGCTAAATTAAGATCAAATCACATCACAAAGTATTTGTCTAATATTTTTATTAATATTAGTCTGCAGAAAAGTTATTGTAGCAGGCCTGAGATTATCTATCCTTAGAAAGGCCCGCTTGCAAGGTTGGCCCTTGGCTGACATGTGGGAACTTGACTGGTAAACAGTTCCTTATACTCACATAAACCGTTCCCTAATAATAACTGTAGGTCACTATGCCTGTTTGTATAAACAATGTAGTTTCTGCTGAACACTTGCTTTCCTTCTGGAATTTTGGAATATGCTAGGCAAAGGGTGCCTAAGTAACCAACCTCTGATAAAAACCCTGGACTCCTAGCTTAGGAGAGCTTCCCTAGTAGGCAACACTCTGTAAATACTGTCACAACTCATTGCTGGAGGAATTAAATATGTCCTGTTAGACTTCACTGGGAGAGAACTCTTGGAAGCTCATGCTTGGTTTCGTCTAGACTTCATGCTTGTGCCTTTCCCTTTGCTGACTTTGCTTTGTATCCATTTACTGTAATAAATCTTTAGCCATGAGTATGAATATATGCTGAGTCCTGTGATCCTTCCAACAATCACCAAATCTAAGAGTGGCTATGGGAACCCTAAAACAATCAAATTATATACAGGTACCTAAATATTAGCTGAAATTAAATTACCGTAGTAAAGACCCCAGATGCTGTGGACCAAGATAGACAAGGAATCAATGGCATGGGCTTAGGCCAGTTGGATACTGCTAAGGAAGCCATCTGTAATATAATAATAGTCAGTTTAGAGAGTTTCTCTTTAAAGTTTCCATTCATTAAAATAGAAAAACAGTAGTATTACAAAATAACTTTGTGCAGTAGTTGGTAAGACACAAACACACAGTCTCTAAACACTTGTGAGAACGTCTAGCAACATCCTCAAACTGCCCAAATCATAAATTCAACAATGACGTATAATCTCCTGCTCAGAAAGTAATAAAGTATAAGAAAATTTATGTGACCCCAAAAGACCCCTCACTGAGAGCAACTTTCTACTGGGTAAGTATAGAGCAAATGAGCTGAGATGTAGATGCTAGGCTGTAGGATTAGCACAATCATTACCTAAGTGACTTGTTCATGTTCAACAAAACCACAACTATAAAACCTCAGACCTTTGAGGTTGACTGGAGCATGCCAAGAATTTGGTAAATTCCAGAGTAGACTTTATAACTGGTATAAAATACTGTAATGTGTGTGTCCAGAGCAGGGCTTTGAACCGGTTCCTCCTGGTTCAGTCATGGCCAAGGAAGCAAAACCAGAACATATTTGAATTTTAAAAATTTTGGTGAACTGGAACAATAACTGGAATGGGAAAAATTACAGGTCAAAGCCCTGCTAGAAACCTAATCTCCCTCTTAGAAAACAAGGGCAATGTACGCGTTACACAGCAACCAAATCTCTTGCTTGTTGGATTTTGATACGAGTCGGATTTTGATCCGAGTCAGAAACACTGGTGTCCCACTCAAAGATGGTGCCTGACTGCTGTTTCAAATGTCGCTCTCCACAGCCCTGCCAATAATCTAATCTCACACATGAGGTTCCTGAAAGGGCTTACTACACCTCTTCCGAGTCTCCCATTCCAGGGCTTGACCCGTAATTTTTCCCATTTCGGTTACTGTTTTGGTTCACCCAAATTGTAAAAAATTAGGTCTGTTCTGGTTTCACTTCATCAGCCATGACTGAACCAATTCAAACTGATCTGAAGCCCTGGTTTGGGGGTGGGGGAGTTACTTTTGACTGGAGGAGTCAGAGAAGGCTTCATAAAATGGCTGAGTCTTTTAGGGAGAATGAAAGATGAGGGCCTTGTCTTCCATATAAAGGAGACAGTATGATCAAAGGAGAGATGGTGAGAAAGCACAAGGTATAGAAGGGGAACAGCCAATATACTTCACTTTGGCTAGTCAATAAGGCACATGTGGCTAATAAGACTGGGGATAGGTAGGGCTGGAAAGACTTATCAGGATCAGATTAGAGGTTCTTTTATTCTGAAGTTAATGAGGGATTAATAAAGAGGCCTGAGTAAAGGAGTGGCATGATTAATCAAGTTATTTAAGGATGCTAAACTGATAGTAACTTACAGGTGTGATTAGAGAGGGTGAGATTTTGAGACCAGTTAATAGGCAGTAGTCCAGGTAAAAGTTAGAAGAACTTGAAGTAAGTCATAACAATGAAAACACTAAACCAAAACCAAACCCGTTGCTGTAGGGGTTGGTTCCGACCCATAGCAACACTATAGGGCAGAATAGAACTGCCCCATAGGGTTTCCAAGGCTGTAACCCTTGCAGAAGCAGACTGCCCCATCTTTCTCCTGTGGAGCAGCTGGTGGGTTCAAACCACTAACATTTAGGTTAGCAGCCGAATGCTTTAACCACTGGCACCACCAGGGCTCCTTATGGAAATACTACTAGGCACTAAAATATATCCCTATACCCTTCAGTTTCACTGTCCGGTAGCTGTTTTCAATTTGAATAAGATTTTAGACTTAATTTTATAATTCAAATGATTTACAGAAACTTCATATACTTATTTCAAAAAAAGTACTCTGTGACTAATATATGCCAGATAATGAAGCAGACAGGCATATTCCTGGCCCTCATAAAACCTACTGCTTCATGGAGAAAACAGACTGCTAAACAAGTAATCAAAGTATAATGAAAAAGCACTAATGGGAGATGAAGTGTAGTCTGGGGAGAGGGATGGGAGTTAGGACGAGCTTCTCATTGGAAGGAAGCTCTAAACTGTGACTTGAAGGGTAGGCTGTTAATTGGTTAGGTGAAAAGGGATGAGGGGAACACTACAGGGATGTTAGCATGTGGCAAAGGTAGAGCCCAATGTAACAGCAAATCTTTGGTAGGTTTTAAGCAAGGGAGAGCAGAGATCAGATTTAGATCACTGTAGCTATGGGGTGGAGAAAAATTTGAGAAAAAAATTAATGACAGAAAAGACTAGAGGTAGAGAATGAATTAGGACATTGTTTTAATACACTCTAGGAGACAGATGAGGGTGAAACAGGTTGGTGGCACTGGGGATGGGGCTGAGATGAATGAAAAGTATTTCCTCAATTAGCTATCTTGACCAATTTAACAGTAAAATATGGCATTTATACTTGAGATTTGAAAATTTAAATTTTATAACCTGCTTTTAATAAAATATTAAATGCAATATATGAGATATAACTGTGGAGTAGTACAATCAACTTATACATAAATCATTACTTCATAAATGGAATGAAAGTTTAGAATTTGTGTCTGCTTCCCACTTTCACCAAAACTAAAAATAATTCTATACCTAAAGCAAATTTTTAAAATAATCAGATTCCCTAGATATTATAAACATAATCTCAGTTAAATATAAATTGAAATGAAAGGCTTACGTGTCCTCCCATGGATATTCCGGTCATTCCCAGAGGTCCATAACCCTCCCTCTCCAGCCAGTGCAAGAGAGCTGCAGATTCTAAAACAAGAGCTCCTCCCATCACAAAAAGGTCAGACACGTTTTTTAAGCTGGACCTTCTAGTCTCACAAAACAAAATAGAAAATGATTTATTTTCTGCATTTACATTTCAATATATGCAAATTTACAACAGGCAGCCAGACTTCATGCTTTTCTTTTAAAGGACCAGACAACTAAAGTAAAACAAATACATTGATATTGATGAAATCAGAGTGCTGCTAACACTGTTCTACATGTTAATCACCTAAAACATTTTAAATAAATGTATACTTGCTCTGTAACATATAATCTTTATTGAATCTCAATAAGGATAATAGCTTAATTGAATTTCACCTATTTAAATGACTATTTTAAAGTCCAGAAAAAATATTTACTTGATACCATTTGAAAACTGTTAAAATAGCTATGGGAAAATAGTATTTCTTTACTGTTAATTTTTTTAGTGAGAATATCAGTTGATAAAAGGAAAAACAAATTTACAGATTTTTCCCCTTAGAAATCATTACAATAGAACTAAAAAATTTAAAGAAAAAATGCAATGTAAAGGAATTTACTTAATACTGGACTGACATCTTACTGAATTTTAAATGTTATTTTCACAAAATAAACAACATATGAATTAATACTGGAAAAATAAAATTTTAAAGAAGAACACGTTTTAATAAATTTAAATAAAGGTCAATTCAACTGGTATTTTCTGTTTTTAGAAAATGATTTATTTTACATAGAAGTAATTTCCTTGTAAGAAGTACTTAAATGCATCTTTTGAGATCCCAGAATCATCCCTATATAGTGATAAAAACATATAATAATTATTATGTGTAAAGAACTAGGTGCCAAAAAGAACACCAAGTTGTGAAAAACAGAATTGTGGCCCCCAAGGAGCTTATGTCCGTTGTCCTATCAAGGCCTTCTCAGAGTTCCAAGTCTGGGAAACATTGTTTTCTTCATGGAAACTATGTTATCTTTTGTAAAAACAGGTCATACTCATGTTTCATTAGAAAAGAGCCCATTTACACCTACCTTTGTTTCCCATCCTCAAGCTATTTTTCTATTGTGATTACATATTCCCCTGACTATGTTAGCCTGGTATGGAAGTCTGGAGTTCTCAGGTTCACTCTAATTTGCTCTTTTACACAGAAGTTACTGATACAAGACTCTGAATGGTAGTTATTTATAATGATGGATCCAGTCTCAAACTGTTTAACCACTTTTTGATGAAAATAGACATAGATGGCTTTTTTTAAAAAAGAAAAGTAACTGCTTATGGTTTAAATTGCAAGCTACTTCTTACTTATGATGAATAAATTTGAAAAAAATTATATAAAACTCACATTTTATAAATGAGGTAACTGATACTCAGAGGCCAAGGTCACAAAGTTAGAAAATGGCAAGTTAAAATTCCAATCTGTGTCTGTATGACTCTAAAGTTAGAATCTTTCTATTAACCCCCTGATACCTCTCACAACTTAACTCTTTTTGGTGTTTAACCATCTATGGATAAGGTAAATATCAACACACCTCCTTCTGAATTCAGGACTTGGTTCCAGAGTGAGAATTCTTGAACTATTTAGCTTGAGCTTTAATTTTTCACAAAGTTCATTCTAAACTAGCCTCTGTACCATATAGGTTTGCCTCTACTCCATCTACTTTCATCTGTACCTCTTTTATGTCATGACCACATATAACATGTGACTTCCAAATCTATGTCTAAAGCACTTTCAAACTCCCTACTTGAAGGTCTAACAGACATCACAACTTTAACACGTCCAAATCAGAACTTTTGATTTTCCACCCATAATATCCAATCCATCAACAAGTCTTATCATTTCAACTTCCAAATTATATCCCAAATCCCTTAAAATTTGTCTCCATTTCCACTGTTGCCACCTTAAAGTCTTCATTATCTCTTTTCTGCATTATTGCAATAGCCTATCTGGTTTCTCTGCTGCTACTCTTGCCCCCAGAAGCCAAAATAACCTTTTAAAGACATAAACCAGACCATTCCCCTGCATTTACAGTAAAATCAAAGCATGGTGGTCCTTCATAATCTGGCCCTTCTTTACCTCTCTGACCTCATCTTGTACTACTCTCCCCACCTCATGCTCACTTTAGGTTTTTCACCTGCTGTTCCTTCTCTGTGACTGATCTTCCTCCAGGTCTTCACCTTCCTATCCTATCATGTCCTCTTATCTAATACTGCTCCTGCCCTACACCCCTATTACTCTCTAAACCATTACCTTGCTTTATTTTCTTCATAGCACTGAAAAATACCTGCAATTATCTTACTGTTTTTATCTATCTCCCATACTAGAATAGAAGGTCTATGAGACTAAGGACTTTGTCATACTGTTGCTATACTCCCAGTTTCCAGGGTCAAATATTTATTGAATGAATCAAAACCAAACACAATATAGATTGTGGAAATGCAAAAAAAAAAGCTTTGGAAGTTCCTTAAAAAGACCAGAAAAGGAAAGTTTATCCTCAGATTTTCTATACTATGCATTGCAAGAATAAAAAGAGTAAAGTGTTTAACTTCACAAAGTAAAATGTACTTGAAAAAGGAAAATTTTATCATTTCTTCAGTTAGTCTTACAAATGAAGCATATCTTAAATCACCCTACTAAAATTTGTTACTATATCTCCTTGCCAGACATTAAAAAACAAAGATGTTAAACTGAAAATTTAAGTCATTTCTACTCATTTTTACTACAGTTTTACAACAGATTTTCCCCCCAACAACAGCAGGATATTAAACTTAGAAATGGTTAACTGAAAGGCTACCAAAATTTTACTATTGCTGAAAATTTGGTAAAATGCCTATAAAAATGAAGGTGATACTATACTTACACTTGGTCTTTGGGCTTCCTGCAGCCATTTAAGAATGTGGGTCAAAGAGAAAGTTTTAAAATAATTAAATATACTCTATATCTCAAAGCACAATAACTTAAAGTAATTAAATTGGAAGACTTAAATATGAAATATAAATTAAATATAAAAATAACCTTTCTAGTTATTTCAAGTAGGCTGTTTAGAAGGTCTCAACTTATCCAACTTATTTTTCTTTTTCTAAATGCTTTACTGAGATATAATCACATACCATACAATTCACCCATTTAAAGTATGCAATTCAATATTTTTTAGTATATTCACAGGATTGTGCAAGCTTCAACTTAATTTTAAAATGTTTATTTCTTTTAAATGTTTGGTTTCTTTCATTTTATACAGTCATGTTTATTCTAGAAGATCTAAAAATACAGAAAAGCAGATAGAGGAAAGACTACAGACAATCATTTGGATGTTATTTATTTCCTGTAGCTTTCCTTTTGTACAGTTTTTGTTTTGGATTTTCTGTTTGTAGATTTTTATGCGTAACTGCATCACATCATAGAGTTTTATATCCCTTATTTTTGCATCATAATTACTTTTTGTACATTATTATAAACTTTTAAATAATAACTAACAATTAAAACTTACTGAATGCTTACTATTTACCAGGCACTGTTCTAGGCAGTATTAAGTATTTAATCCTCTGAGTAACTTAAGAGCTTATTCCCACTTATCAATGAGAAAACTGAGGTACTGAAGGTTAAATAAGAGGTCCAAGGTCATACAAGCAGTAAGTGGTAGACCAGTAAATGAAGCACAATCTACTGCATAATATTCCAATATTATGAACCACAGTTTACTCAACCATTTCTCTATTGTTAGACATTTAAGCTATTTCTAGAATTTAAGTATTATAAATAAAGCTATATAAATATCTTTAGGTTTTCTCTTCTCTCAGTGTCTTATCCTTAAAATAAATTTCCCAGAATCAAAATCACTTTGTAAAGTGATGTAAGGTATTTTAAGGCTCCTGATACATATGGTAAACATGCTTTCCCAAAGGAGTTTTAGTCATCAGGAATGAGAGTACCC
This sequence comes from Trichechus manatus latirostris, assembly GCF_000243295.1. Taxonomy (NCBI): domain Eukaryota; kingdom Metazoa; phylum Chordata; class Mammalia; order Sirenia; family Trichechidae; genus Trichechus; species Trichechus manatus. Next base: position 1,657,619 of record NW_004444175.1, read on the forward strand.
ATTTCACAATAGCCTCACAAGTACTGTTTTATTTTTAAAATCTTTTGCTATTGTTGCTTTAATTTTACATTTTTTATTACCATTAATGTTGAACATTTCTTTATATCTGTGCATCAGTTTCGTGTCTTCTTCTTTGAAAAGTCTGACATCATCTTGAAAATTAAGAACTGTTCTAAACCTCAGCTGATACTGTAAATGCATTTAAAACACAAGGGTTTCCTTAAATAGCAACCCTTTGACTTACTGATATTAAAATCTAGCATAACTCTCACCAGAAAAAGAAGTACGATTTATTTTTTTATAAATCCTTATGTTGGTTTTTAAAAGTCATGAAACAATTTTTCACTCTTGCTTAAGTATTTTCTGAACCAACCACTAAATTTAACTAGTTTAGAACGCTGTTTACCCTGTATCCTTTCTTTTGATGATTAAGTAAATCAATAAACAAAACATTTCTTAGTTATCACAAAAGGATATAATAAGGGTTTTCTAATAACAAAGAAGCCATTCGAGCTTCTTTAATCATAGGACGAGCCATCAATGTTCTTCGCCTCCAGTAATGCTAAGGAAAGAAAAGATGACATAATTAAAGAATGTAATAAGCACATCTGATAAAGAGAATACGTTAACAAATTATTTCGGGATTAAGGTGTTATAATAAAGTCTTACATGATCTCCTGTTCCAGCAAGATGAATACATACTGGTCTGTATTTGCTTTTCCATTCTTTAGGCACAATAAATTGGAACCTATTAAAAAAAAAAAAACAGTGAGATTATGTTTATAAGGCTTTCAATACAATTTTTAAATGCTTCATAATTAAATTATTTGACAGAAAAGATTATTCAGACCTTGAACATTCAAATTACAACTGACTAATTAATGTTTGACTAGAGGCTTCAAAACTATTGTACATTCACTGATTTAAGAAACTAGATTACACAAATGTTAATGTGAAGACATGTAATACCCACCCCCACTGACATCGAGTCGATTCCGACTCAGAGAGACCCCAGAGGACAGAGTAGAACTGCCCCACAGGTTTTCCAAGGCTGTCATCTTTACGGAGGCAAACTACCACATCTTTCTCCCGAGGAGAGGCTGGTGGGTTCAAACCGCTGACTTTTTGATTAGCAGCCAAGCGCTTTTAGCCACTGTGCCACCAGGGCTCCTTGAAGATATATAATAGTTATTTTAAAAAATTACAAGATGTTACCCTCTTATCTCTTTCTGCCCCTTCCCATTTTTTGTTAGTTTTATTATCCTTCAAGTACTACAGGTTTAGTGACATTGAATTATAACCCCCATGAATATATTTTGCCAAGCACATTTCTTTTAAACTTCATAATATTCTAAATTTGATTGGTTTTCAACACTTAGACTCAATATAAGACAAAGCATATAAAAATTATCATAAAATAAAAGCCACAGTAAGTACTATTTACATAATATTTATTATGAGCCAAACACTGCTTTATGTGCTTTGGATGAATTGATTTATTTGATTCTCACGACCATCCCATGAGGTAGGTACTATTATTATTCCCAGTTTACAGATGATGAAACTGAAATACAGAAAGGTTAAGTAACTTGCCCAAGGTCTTAGCTAGATATAGTGGAGCCAGAATTCAAACCTAGGTAGTCTGGTTCCAAACTATAGCTCTTAAACACCATGCTACACAGCTTCTTGTAGTTACAGAGTAGAATGTAAATGCTATAAATGTCAACAATGTAAAAGTAACAGTAAGTTATAAAGAGGATGAGAAGTAGGTTAGGTGGAAGAGAGGCAGAAGAAAACGCAGAAGCACTAATTTTCTCGTTCTAAACAATGAGAAATGAAAGAGTCTGTCCAAAAATTAAAGGATCAGGAAATAAAGTATATTACTGATAGCCATAAAGATAACCAACAAAAGAACTAAAGTAAAAATTTACTGGCAGGATTTGAGAAATGAGTGCGCTACATTCCTTATCAACCAAAGCAGAAATCAATTGATACTGTGTAACACTGGTAAATTGAGAACTACAGGAAAGAAGTACTGCATATTTCCAGAGTTATGGAGTTGAATACCAAAAGATCTGTAAGTTATTAGTTATAAGTGGTTACCTCCAAGGAGTTTTTTCTTTCAAGTATTTGAAGTTCTGTTTTTGATGTATTATATTTAGGACTGTCATGTATTCTTGATGAATTGACCCTTTTATCATAATGATATATCTATTTCTTGGGACATTTTGTGAAGCTTTCTTATGTATTAAGCATGAAATCATAATATGAATTCTATGCATTTTGTTAGTTAAACAATAATTTACTTCTTCTTTGGTACAGTTTAGAATGTCAAATAAAAATTTACACTCAGAGCAACTTAATGCTGAAAACAAGGAAAGGTGGTTTTATTATACGCACATACATATATACGGATACATACATTTCTATAAATGGAGTAAAATTTCATTAACACTAGGAGTATTTTATTTGAAAATATGCATAATTTAAAATGAGTGACTTATCTCTAGTCATTAATATAATTTTGAAAAATCTAAATCCAATTATTTAAAAATTATTTTTGATCTATAACTTTAAAAAATTAAAGTTCTCATAGGAGACATATAAATTATCCCTGCAGAAATATTAATATTCCACCAGAAGACTAACATTAAATTTGCCTTAATTTTTTACTGAAATTTAATGTTTGGTAAAATTTGAACATTAAACTCTATCACATTAGTATAAATTTATTTAAAATTATTAAGTAATTTACAAATTAGCACTATGTTTAAAAATATTATAATTTAAAATTTTGGCTTAAGTATATTTCCAAAATAGAGTATCCACAAACACATGATAACTAATTAGATATTTCACAATACATAGGGAAATCCACAGAAAGACCTAACTTCAACACTAATTTAGATTAAAAACAATTTAAAAAGCCCCATTAACAACAAGATTGGGCTAAAATTGACCTCTACTAT
>NW_004444175.1:1660944-1663283 GCF_000243295.1 Trichechus manatus latirostris
TCAATGAACATCCTTGCACATACACTACTATATGTTCTTAGAAGAAATATCTTGTAATTCTGCCTTTTCAATAGTTTAAGCCTGCTAAGTACTTTACACAAGGACTTTCAACAGAATTCAACGACTAAGTAAGGAAGAAAGGAGCCCCGGTGGCACAGTGGTTAAGGCACTAGGCTGCTAACCGAAAGGTCAGCAGTTTGACCCACCAGCTGCTCCACAGGAGAAAGATGTGGCAGTCTGCTTCTGTAGAGATATACAGTCTTGGAAACCGTATAGGGTAGTTAGTTCTACTCTGTCCTACAGTGCTTTGAATGGGGAATCGACTCGATGGCAATAGTCTTTTTTGTTTTTTTAAGTAAGGAGAAAGAATGCTTGAATACCCTTATTTTGTTTGCTTGGTGGCACAATGGTTAAGCACTTGGCTGCTAACTAAAAGGTTGGCAGTTTGAACCCACCCAGTGGCTCCATGGGCGAAAGACCTGGTGGTCTGCTCCCGTAAAGATTAGAGCCAAGAAAACCCTATGGAGCAGTTATATTCTGTCACATGGTGTCCTATGAGTCTCGACTCATTGCCACTTAACAACAATAAAAGGAGAAACTCTATCAGAAGAAGAGACAGGGTCATGGGTAAAGAATCAAATGACAATAGGACAGATAGGTTCTCTTCGTAGGTTAATCTAAGCTTTAGCATATTTGCCTTTACTAACACTTTTCCTGCTTCTATTTAAAAATGCCTGTTCTATTGGCAAAGATTTAAAAGATGCCAGTATGCAGTGTTGGTAAGGGAATGTGGCACTCTTTAAACCTCTGGTGAATGTAAATTAAACACATCTGTCACTTGGCAATATGATTACAAATCTTAAAATCTGTGGGAATCTTATAAAGCCAGAAGATCTATTTTTAGAAACTTATGGCAAGAAAATAATCAAATAGTAGGTAAAGAGGTGTATACAAAGATGTTCATTGTGATGCTGTTTATAATAATGAAAAATAATGCAATTTAAATGTCCATTATAAAGAATTAGTAAATTGTGGTAGCTACAGTATGGTATATCAAGTAGCCATTGGCATGGTGACAGACTACGTATTCATTGATTAATTATTAGGTCAAAGAGAAAGAGAAAACAAGCAAATCTGTACGTGAATACGTAAGAAAAAGACTAGAAGGAAATACATGAAATGGGAGTTATCCCTCCTTGCTGGAATTACCAATAATTTTATTCTTTGTATTTTCTAGTTTTTTAACGCAATAAAAAAATAATATCCAAAATGATAAGGGAAAAAAAAGTTGCAACGTGCATGATTTGGGAATTTATAGAATTTCAACAAAATAAGTTATGCTGTAAAAATATGCCACTGCAGAGACAGGAAGTCATGTTTTCCCATTCTTGTCACCAGCTAGAAAGAACGCTTCCTTAATTCCCAGTAGATGTTGAAGATTATTTCTTAGACTGAGTCAAAGAACACAATTTTCCTCCTTTCTTTATGCTAGTAACATGTTTGGCTTTCCATATAAGGTGGAGAATCTACAAGAATGGAATTTAACTGATGACATCTAGAAATCTAAAATTTCTTTTCCTTCTACACTCTGTAGTTTCAGGCTACCATTTATTTAGTGCTTTTCAGATTGCCTGCACACTATTTTCATTCCTTATCTCATTTATTCATTTTGACAAACCTATGAGTTAAGTGTTACTATTTCTACTTTATAAAGCCTAGTTCAGAGATTAAGTAACTGACCAAAAGTCATTACGTCAATAAGTAACAGAGTCAGGGTTCAGTCCCAGGTCTGTTTAATTCCAAAGTCCTGGTTCTTTCTACTACATGATACTACTTGCCTTTCATTCTGAATTTATTAACAGAAAAAAGTACAAATTTAAAATAATACCTTAGGGTTAACAAAATAATAAACAGCTGACTACGATAGTTGAAAATCAGGTCTATCAAACTGCTATTCTGTTAGTTCACACTTAACAGGCTGAATAATTCAGAATTCCAATGCACTTACATGAGAGTTTAGGTATGTTTACATTACAGAATAATCTCTTCTTGACTGAAGGATTTTTCACATGCACATATATGTATCATTGTTATTTTATCATTGCTTTTTCAAACAAAAGTCTTAAAAAGAGAAACCACTTACCAGAAGCAGCAAATGGTTTATTATCAACAACGCAGATAAAAAAGTAAAGTATCTTGTTCCTTTTAAATAAACAGAATTAGAAAAAAGCATAAAATAGAAAACCACAGAAAGACCTAACTTCAACACTAATTTAGATTAAAAACAATTTAAAAAGCCCCATTAACAACAAGATTGGGCTAAAATTGACCTCTACTAT
>NW_004444175.1:1663681-1690820 GCF_000243295.1 Trichechus manatus latirostris
TCAATGAACATCCTTGCACATACACTACTATATGTTCTTAGAAGAAATATCTTGTAATTCTGCCTTTTCAATAGTTTAAGCCTGCTAAGTACTTTGGAAAGGAGTCCTGGTGGTGAAGTGGTTAAGCACTCAGCTGCTAACCTAAAGGTTAGTGGTTCAAACTCACCAGCCAATCTGTGGAAGAAAGATGTGGCAGTCTGCTTCTGTAAAGATAACAGCTTTTGAAACCCTATGGGGGAGTTCTATTCTGTCCTATAGGGTTAATAAGAGTCAGAAATCATTGACGGCAATGGGTTTGGTTCTTTTTTAAGATAATATGAAATAACATGGAACTGGTATTAATATATTTTTAAATGAACATAAATAACTTATTACTTTAATTCATTTTCTGAACAAAAATTCTTACCTTGCAATAACAGACTCAACTGGCATGATATCAGGCACATAATGTGCCATGGGGGAAACAAAGTGTCCATCTAGGATCTTACAGTCTGACTGCTCCTCAATCTAAAAGAAAAGCAAAATCAAGATGTATGCATGTAGACTAAGATATCTTGGTCTATTATAGATGCTTACATGCCTCTTCCCCACATGCATTTCTTTTCCTTCTACATTCCTTACTACGGTCTAGTTGGGAAAATAAACTACAAATGAATCTCACTTATACACTGAGATGCAATAACACAAAATGAAATACTAGTTAGAAGAATTCGACAATATGCAACAATATAAAAAAATCATAAGAACAACTTATAAACAAATTACAAAATAATTGCCACAATCAAATAAGAGTTGACATTAATAGGTTAGAATGGCTCAATATCAGGCAATTAGTTGATGTAATAATGAATCATGTCAATAGATTAAAGAAAGAAAAATGAGATATTTACATATATAGAAATGGCATTTGCTAACATTCAATACCTAAACTTACTTTCCTCTCAAATAGTTATTTCTTTAAAATAAATAATCAAAATTAAATTAGCAATAAAACACCAGATATATTTATCAAAATCAGAAACAAAACTAAACATCTGTGGATGATGTGTACATCTAGCTTTTTTTTTAACCCAAATTACTAGCTAGTTGTGTCAACACCATTTATTGAATAATCCATATTTTTGCAACTGACTTAAAAGGGTACTTTATCATGTGCTAAATTTCCATATTTGGTTTTATTAGCTTATCTTTTATTTCTGCACCAACATCATGCTGTGTTCATAACTGCAGTTTTATACTATCTATTGATAAATGACTGAACTAGTCTTTCCCTACCACTTTCTTTTTCAGAGTATTCCTGATCTGATTATACTTTCATATATTTTCCCAAAACAACTTTAAGATCCTTTTATGAAATTCTAAACTGAATATTCTGATTGGGATTTCATTGCATTTTTAAAAATGCCCAAAATGTCTAACATCTGTATAATACTAAATTTTTAATCCAAGAAGTCTTTCCATTTTAGCCACTTTTATGCCTCTTAAGGAGCCTTTGGTGGCACAGCTACCAAAATGTGGGCAGTTTGATTCTACCAGCCGCTCCGTGGAAACGTTATGGGGCTGTTCTACTCTGTCCTATAGGGTCACTATGAGTCAGAATCAACTCGACGGCAGCGGGTTTGGTTATTTGGTTTTTTTTTGGTTTATGCCTCTTATAGTTTTAAAATTTATACATTATTTTGCAAGTAACTCTTCATGTGGTGACTCTCTAACTAGATTTAAAAAAAAAGAAAAGAAAGAAATCAAACCAGTTATTGTGGAGTATATTCTGATTCATGATGATCCTGTGTGTGTCAGAGTAGATCCGCGCTCCATAGGGTTTTCTTTTCTTTCTTTTTTAACCATAGGGTTTTCAACAACTGATTTTTTTGGGAAAAAGACTGCCAGACCTTTCTTGTGAGGTGCCTATGGGTGAATTCAAACCACCAACCTTTCGGTTAGCAGCCAAGCATTTACCATTTGCCCCCACTAACTAGATTATTCTCCTTTAATATTAACAAATCTTCTGTTATGTTGAATAATTTAACTCTCCTGAGCCTAAAGAGAGAGGAACCCCGGTGGCACAGTGGTTAACCCTGGTGGCTCAGCTGCTAACCAGAAGGTTGGCTGTTCAAACACATCAGCTGCTCTACAGGAGAAAGATGTGGCAATCTGCTTCCATAAAGATTTACAGCCTTAAAAATCCTACAAGGCGGTTCTACTCTGTCCTATCAGGTCAGTATGAGTCAGAATCGAATCGACAGCAATGGGTTGGGTTTTTTTGGTTTTCAGCTTAAGATACAAAATGAGGTTCAGAAAGATTCAGTTCTAAGTACTTTCTTGTATTTAGGTAAATACTAACTATATGTTCCCAAACATACATGAACACAGTTATTACAAGCATCCATTCAGGATACAAATGGCATTATTTAAATATTAAATGGGAAATTCATACTACACTCATTTTTTTTCATTTTTTAAGTTTATAAATTTTTTTCTAAGTTTTATTTATTTTGTTGTTGTTGATGATGGGAATATACACAGAAAAACAAACACCAATTCAACAGTTTCTACACGTACGATTTAGTGACACTGATTACATTGTTTGAGTCCTGCGACCATTCTTGCCCTCCTTTTGTAAGTTGTTCCTCCATCATTAACATAAACTCACTTCCCCCTAAGGTTCATATCTAATCTTTCAAGTTGCAGTTGTCAGTTTGATGCCCTATATATAGCTCCTAAAAGAGCATAATGCTCAAGGCAGGCCTTTTTTTTTTTTTTTTTTTACTAGTTAAGCTGAACTACTGTTCGATTTTAAGATAACTTCAGGGGATATTTTTGGTTTAAGGTTTCAAGATTATCTCAGGGCAACAGTTTCAGAGGTTCATCCAGCCTCCATGGCTCCAGAAAGTCTAGAGTCCATAATAATTTGAAATTCTGTTCTGCATTTTCCCCCTTTTGATCAGGATTTTGCTATGGAATCTTTGATCAAAATGTTTAGTAATGGTAGCCGGGCATCATCTAGTTATTCTGGTCTCATGGTAAAGGAGGCAGTTGTTCATGGAGGCAATTAACCACACATTCCATTTCTTCTTTCTATTCTTGACTCTCCTTCTTCCTCTGTTGCTCAGGTGAATAGAGAGCAATTGTGCCTTGGATGGCTGCTTGGAAGCTTTTAAGACCCCAGGCACTTCATTTCTCCTACTGGCTGAGTAGTATTTCATTGTATGTATGTACCACGTTTTGCTTATCTATTCATCTGTTGGTGAGCATTTAGATTGTTTCTACTTTTGGCTATTGTGAATACAGCTGCAATGAACATTGGTGTACAAGTCTCTTTCTGAGTCTCTGCTTCCAAGTCTTTTGGGTATATACCTAGGAGTGGAATTGCCAGGTCATACAGTAGTTCTATTTTTAATTTTTTGAGGAACCGCCACACTATTTTCTACAACGTCTGTACCAGTTTGCATTCCCACTAGCAATGGGTAAGGGTTCCTTCCAATTTCCTCACGTTCTCGCTAACATTTGTTATTTTGTTTTCTTTTTTTTAATCATAGCCATCCTAGAGGGAGTGAAGTGGTATTTCGTTGTGGTTTTGATTTGCATCTCTCTGATGTATACTCATGTTTTAAGGTTTATTGCTATTTTACTCCAACATTCAATCTATTTTTGCCATATATTTGTTTAACCAGAATTTCCATAATTGCATTTCTTTCTTTTGAATACCTTATCAATGTAAACTGGATAATCACTTGAAACCAGATGCTGGCATCTTTCTCGATTTCCAATCAGCTTTCTGAATTCAAACAGTCTATCATAGGAAAGGAGAAAAAATTCACCTTTTATGCCCATTATATTGAGACTGATGAAAAATGATAAAAATTAGCAAACGCAGTTTATAAGTCATGTTAAAATTTAATTTTAATCACTAATGAAAAAATATTAGGCTCCCCCCCCACCCAAACTGGATCCTTTTCCTCAGAGAATTGTGGGAAATAACACTGTTCAGAAAGTAATTAACACATATAATACTCAAAATTAACGGGACCAATCCTGAAAATTCATCTTTTTAGGTCTAGATTTTCCCATGAATACTAGTGTGTCCCAGTTTTATAGCCATTACATATTCAGGTTACTAAAGAAAACTTAGTCTCTGGAAATTATATGCAACTCTAATCAGCTTAATATTTGAAATTAAAAATCCAGTTGACATTTCTGAGAGCTTTTTGTTTTAAAATCTGAATTATTTAAAAATAGTCCAACTTATGATTATATGTGCTAAAACTTAAAGAGAAATAAATAAAAAGACAAAAGGGAAAAAGAATTTATTTTTACATAGTTTAATGCTTTATTTGCAGGATAATCTAATTGAAAGTAAAAGATTTTATAACTGAAATAAAATTTTAAATATTAAATAAAACAAAAAAATCAGAACAAGTATTCATAAAAAAAAAGCTTACCTTTTGAGATCCTCTGGCCTTCCCCATCCTCTGATAAAAAGTTTTGTGAGGAGAAGTCTCCGGTATAAAACATCTAACTTGCTCACACCCATTAGTAGTAATCAAACATCTATGAAACAAAATTTTAAATGGCTTTAAAATATTTTATTTTTATCAATGCTGCAAGTCAACTTTCTAACCATTTCTTTAAATATCAGATCAGTTTAAAGATTGACAGTAAACTATAAACTTTGAATTTACTGTCTTGGGAATAAGATAAGAGATATGGAAAAAAAGAACCAAGATATAAGTAGAGAAGTAGAACCTTGAGTTTCACTAAATTTACTAAATTTCTCTAGGGCAAGATCTTATCCTCAGCACAGTGACTGACAGTAAGTAGCCAATTATTTGTTGGTTAACAATAGTAGTGGCTAATATGTATTTTTTTTTTATTGTACTCTAGATGAAGGTATACAGAGCAAACTAGGTTCTCATTAAACAATACACATATCGTTTTGTGGCATTGGTTGCTAACCCCACAACACATCAACACTCTCCCCTTCTCGACTTCAGGTTCCCATTATCAACTTTCCTGTCCCCTTCTGCCTTCTCGTCCTTGCCCCTGGGCTGGTGTGCCCACCTACTCTTGTTTGGTTTTATGGGCCCGTCTAATCTTTGGCTGAAGGGTGAACCTCAGGAGTGACTTCATTACTGAGTTAAAAGGTGTCCTGGGGGACATGCTCTTGGGGTTTCTCCAGTCTCTGTCAGACCAGTAAGTCTGGTCTTTTTTTTTTTCTTGTGAGTTTTAGAATTTTGTTCTACATTTTCCTCCAGCCTTGTCCGAGACCCTCTATTGTGATCCCTGTCAGAGAAGTCGGGGGTGGTAGCCAGGCACCATCTAGTTGTGCTGGACTCAGTCTGATGGAGGCAGTAACGGCTAATACTTAGGTAGTACAGTAAAATCTGTGAAAACTGGAACCTGCATAAGGCGGAAACCTGTCTGAGGAGGAAAACTCAAATATTTTCCACTAAAACGAGCGACAGAATAGTAAGACTGTACTCTGTCAAAGGCAGAAAACTTGCGAGACCCAGAAAAACAGATTTCAATGTACAGTACTATGTTATCTGCCAGGCACCAGGCACTATTTTTAAATACACACACACACACACACACACACACACACACACGTTCTCATTTAAGCCTTCTAACAACTTTCTGAAGTAGAATCTATTATCCCAGTTTTATGGGTGCAGAAACTGAGGCACAGGGTAGGTGATTTATTTACCCAAGGTCACAAGGCTAGTGTAGGCAGAGCCAAGATTTAATCCTAGGCACAGGGCTCAAGGATCTTTGCTAGTATATTACACTTCCTCTCTACTACACTACAGGAGTCCCTGGGTGGCACAAACACTGATAATCCAGTTAGTGGCACAAACAGTTAATGCGCTTGACTGCTAACTAAAAGGCTGGAGGTTCAAGTTCACTTACAGGTACCATGGAAGAAAGGCCTGGTGGTCTGCTGCCAAAAAAATAGCCACAGAAAACCCTATGGAGCACAGATCTACTCTGACACACACGGGGTCACCATGAGTCAGAAGTGACTTGAAGGCAACTGTTTTTTCAAATTACACTACAGTGAATGAAAATAGTTAAACACTTGTATACCACTTATCTTTTCCACAGATTCCTAATTTTTTAAATATCTACCTCTGTCTTTTTAAATTGAATGCTATAGTTTTGATTTGTGCACAATACCTACTTCAGGTCTAGAGTTTATTCTACTTAGATAAGAGAAACTGGAAATTTGCATTTCCAACATTAAGCTTTAATAAGTACTTACCCATTGCATCAAATGTTTTTTTTTTGTAATCACCACTTATGTATTGTATTTTTGCTCTTTGATTTTTAACAAATTACAAGTCTAACTTAATGCTCTTCTTTGTTTGCATAGGTGTACAATCTAACCCATCATCAACTGGGCTGGCACTTTAAGTTGTTTTTATGACTGGGTCAGGAAAACCAAGTCAGGCATACTGCTTCTCACAACTGTTAGGACCAAGAATAAGCATTTCCTTCATCATATACTTGTTAGGTAATATAGATACAGAGTACAGTATTAAATACCATATTCCCCCCAATTTCCATGTATTATTCAATTACTTTTTGTCTTCTTTTTAAAATTTTTATTTGGTAAAATATCTATGACAAAACATTTGCCATTTCAACCATTTTTATATGTACAATCCAGTGACACTAGTTACATTCACCATGCTGTGCAACCATCACCGTTTCCAAATTTTTCATCAGTCTTAACAGAAACTCAGCACCCCCTTAAGGAATAACTACCCCCCCCCACACCTTCCACCATGCCCTGGTAACAACTCATAAACTTTGATCTCTAGGCTTATGTCTATTCTAGATATTACATATAAGTGGGTTCACACAATATTTGTCCTTTTGTGTCTGACTTGCCAATGTCATGGCATGTGCCAGAACTTTATTTCTCTTTATGGCTGAATAATATTCCATTGTATGTTTTCTTAGTTTCCTACTGCTGCCATAACAAAAAATACCACAAGTCGGTGTCTTTAAAGAACAGAAGTTTATTGTCTCACAGTTTTGGAGGCAGGACATCATTTATAGGGAAGCCTCAGGTTGGTGGCCCCAGGTGTTCCTTGACATTCCTTAGCTCATAGACAGTTCCTCACATGGTCTCCTCCTCCTGTGTGTATGCCTATTTTTGTGTTGTTTTCCCTTTATATAAGATACAACTCAGAACGGATTAGGTTTAGGACCCCCCCCCTCTCAAATGAGGTTATAGCCTCATTAACATACAAATGAAACCCTTATTCAGGGTCATATTTACAGGTACAGGGCTTAGGACTTCAATATAAGTTTTTGGAAGACACAATTCAATGCATAACATATGTATATACCACATTTTATTTATCCATTCATCTGTTGATGGATGACTGGGTTACGTCTACCTTTTTGCAACTGTGCAAAATGCTGCAAAGAACATGGGTGTACAAGTATCTGTTTGAGTCCCTACTTTCACGTCTTTTCAATATAAATCTAGGAGTGGAATCACTGGGTCATATGGTAATTCTATGTTTAACTATTTGAGGAATTGCCAAAATGTTTTGCGTAGCAGCTGCACCATTTTACAATCTTACCAGCAATGGATAAGAGTTCCAATTTCTCCACATCCTCACCAACACTTGCGGTTTTCCAATTTTCTGGTAATAGTTACCCTAGTCGGGGTTAAGTGATATCTCATTGTGGTTTTCATTTACATTTCCTTAATGACTAATGACATTGAGCATCTTTTCATGTGCTTACTGGCAATTTGTATATCTTCTTTGGTGAAACGTCTCTTCAAGTCCTTTGGCCATTATTTGATTGGGTGTTTGTCTTTTGTTGCTGCATTGCAGTTCTTTATATATTCTGGATACGGATATACCTCATTTTATTGCGCTTCACTTTATTGCACTTCACAGATACTACATATTTTACAAATTGAAGGTTTGTGGCAACCCTGCATCAAGCAAGTCTATCGGCACCACTTTTCCAACAGCATACGCTCACTTTGCGTCTGTGTGTCATATTTTGGTAATTCTCACAATATTTCAAATTTTTCATTATTATATCTGTTATGATGATCTATGATCAGTGATCTTTGATACTACTGTAACTGTTTTGGGGCACCATGAATTGTACCCATCTAAGATGGCGAACTTAATCGATGAATGTGTGTGTTCTGACTACCCCACTGACTGGCTGTTCTGCCCTCTCTCTCCCTCTCCTTGGCCCTCCTTATTCCCTAAGGCATGGCAATACTGAAATTAGGCCAATTAATAACCCTACAATGACCTCTAAGTGTTCAAGTGAAAGGAACAATCACATATCTCACTTTAAATCAAAAGTTAGAAATGATTAAGCTTAGTGAGGAAGGCATGTGGAAAGCCAATATAGACCAAAAGCTAGGCCTGTTGAGCCAGAGAGTTAGGCAAGTTGCAAATACAAAGGAAAAGTTTTTGAAGGAAATTAAAAGTGTTACCCCAGTGAACATACAAATGATAAGCAAGCAAAAGAGCCTTATTGCTGATATGGACAAAGTTTTAGTGGTCTAGAAAGAAGATCAAACCAGCCACAACATTTGCTTAAGCCAAAGCCTAATTCAGAGCAAGGCCCTATCTGCAATTCTATGAAGGCTGAGAGAGGTGAGGAAGCTGCAGAAAAGCTAGCAGAGGTTGGCTTATGAGTTTTAAGGAAAGAAGCCATCTCTATAACAAAGAAGTGCAAGGTGAAGCTGCAAGTGCTGATACAGAAGCTGCAGTAAGTTATTCAGAAGACCAAACTAATTGATGAAGGTGGCTACACTAAACAACAGATTTTCAATGTAGATACAATGGCCTTATATTGGAAGAAGATGCCATCTAGTACTTTCATAGCTAGAGAGAAGTCAATCCCTGGCTTCAAAGCTTCAAAGGACAGGCTGACTCTCTTGATAGGGGCTAATGCAGTTGGTGACTTTAAGTTGAAGCCAGTATGCATTTACCACTCCAAAAATCCTAGGGCCCTTAAGAATTATGCTACATCTACTCTGCCTGTGCTCTACGAATGGAACAAAGCTTGGATGACAGCACATCTCTTTACAACATGGCTTACTGAATATTTTAAGCCCATTGTTGAGACCTACTGGTCAGAAAAAAGGATTCTTTTCAAAACATTACTGTTGTTGTTTTTGATAGGTACCATTGAGTTGGTTCAGACTAACAGCAACTTTATGTACAACAGAATGAAACACTGCCTAGTCTTGTGGCATCCTCATGATCGTTCTCATGCTTGAGGCCACTGTTGAAGCTACTGTGTCAATCCATCTCGCTGAGGGTCTTCCTCTTTTTTGATGACCCTCCACTTTACCAAGCATGATGTCCTTCTCCAGGGACTGGTCCCTCCTGATAACATGTCCAAAGCATGTGAAACGAAGCCTCGTCATCCTCGCTTCTAAGAAGCATGCTCGCTGTAATTCTTGCAAGACAGATTTGTTCGATCTTCTGGCAGAACAAACTGCCAAAAGAATATATTCAATTTTCTTCAGCAACACAACTCAAAAGTGTCAATTCTTCTTCAGTCTTCCTTGTCATTGTTCAGCTTTCGCATTCATATGAGGCAAATGAAAACACCATGGCTTGGGTCAGGCACACCTTAGTTCTCAAGGTGACATCTTTGCTTTTTAACACTTTAAAGAGGTCTTTTGCAGCAGATTTGCCCAATGCAATGCTTCTTTTGATTTCTTAACTGCTTCTTCCACGGGTGTTGTGGATTCAAGTAAAATGAAATCATTGACAACTTCAATCTTTTCTCTCCATTTATCATGATGTTGCTTATTGGTCCAGTTGTGAGAATGTTTGTTTACTTTATGTTTACTTTACTTTATGTAATCCATACTGAAGGCTATAGTCTTTGATTTTCATCAGTAAGTGCTTCAAGTCCTCTTCACTTTCAGCAAGGAAGGTTGTGTCATCTGCATAATGTAGACTGTTAATGAGTCTTCCTCCAATCCTGATGCCCCATTCTTCTTTACATAGTCCAGCTTCTTGGATTATTTGCTCAGAATGCAGTTGAAAGGATACAACCCCGACACACATCTTTTCTGACTTTAAACCACACAGTATCCTCTTGTTCTGTTCAAAAGACTGCCTCGTTGTCTATGTACAGGTTCCTCACGAACACAATTAAGTGTTCCGGAATTCCCATTTTTCACGATGTTATCCATAATTTGTTATGATCCACACAGTTGAACGCCTCTGCAAAGTCAATAAAACACACGTAAACATCTTTCTGGTATTCTCTGCTTTCAGCCAGGATCCGTCTGACATCAGCAATGACACCCCTCCTTCCATGTCCTCTTCTAATTTCTGGCTTGAATTTCTGGCAGTTCCCTGTCAATGTACTGCTGTAATCGCTTTTGAATGATCTTCAGCAAAATTTTACTTGCATGTGATATTAATGATATTGTTCAGTAATTTCTGCATTCAGTTGGATCACCTTTCTTTGGAATAGGCGTAAACATGGATCTCTTTGAAGTCTTTGTGGCACAGTGGTTAAGAGTTCGGCTGCTAACCAAAAGGCACACAGTTCAAATCCACCATCCGCTCCTTGGAAACCCTATGGGGCAGTTTTACTCTGTCCTACAGTGTCGCTATGAGTCGGAATCAACTCAACAACAACGGGTTTGGTTTTGGGGTTTTTTTTTCCAGTCAGCTGGCCAGGTAGCTGTCTTCCAAATTTTTTGGCATAATCTAGTGAGCACTTTCAGCGCTGCATCCATTTGCTGAAACATCTCAATTGGTATTCCGTCAATTCCTGAAGCCTTGTTTTTTGCCAATGTCTTCACTGCAGCTTGAACTTCTTCCTTCAGTACCAATGGTTCTTGATCATATGCTACCTTCTGAATTGACTGAACGTCAACCAATTCTTTTTGGTACAGTGGCCCTGTGTATTCTTTCCATCTTATTTTGATGCTTCCTGCGTCATTCAGTATTTTGCCCATAGAATCCTTCAGTGTCGCAACTCGAGGCTTGAATTTTTTCTTCAGTTCTTTCACTTAAAGAAATGTCAAGTGTGATCTTACCTTTTGGTTTTCTAATTCCAGGTCTTTGCACATCTCATTATACTTTACTCTGTCTTCTCGAGCCGCCCTTTGAAATTTCTGTTCAGCTCTTTTACTTCATCGTTTCTTCCATTCACTTTAGCTACTCTACGTTCAAGAGCAACTTTCAAAGTCTCTTCTGACATCCATTTTGGTCTTTTCTTTCTTTCCTATTTTTTTAATGACCTCTTGCTTTCCTCATGTATGATGTCTTTGACATCATTTCACAACTCGTCTGGTCTTCGGTCATTAGTGTTCAATTCGTCAAATCTATTCCTGAGATGGTCTCTAAATTGAAGTGGGATATACTCAAGGTTCTACTTTGGCTCTCATGGATTTCTTCAAATTTTCTTCAGCTTCAACTTGAACTTACATATGAGCAATTGATGGTCTGTTCCGCAGTCAGCCCCTGGCCTTGTTCTGACTGATGATACTGAGCTTTTACATCATCTCTTTCCACAGATGTAGTCAATTTGATGCCTGTGTATTCCATCTGGTGAGGTCCACGTGTACAGTTGCCATTTATGTTGTTGAAAAAAGGTATTTGCAATGAAGAAGTCACTGGTCTTGTAAAATTCTATCATGCAATCTCCAGCATCGTTTCTATCACCAAGGCCATATTTTCCAGCTACCGATCATTCTGTTTCCAACTTTCACATTCCAATCACCAGTAATTATCAATGCAACCTGACTTCATGTTCAATCAATTTCAGACTGCAGGAATTGATAAAAAAAAATCTTCCATTTATTCATCTTTGGCCTTAGTGGTTGGTGCATAAATCTGAATAACAGTCATATTAACTGGTCTTCCTTGTAGGCATGTGGATATTTTCCAACCCTGACAGCATTGTACTTCAGGACAGATCCTGACATGTTCTTTTTGACAATGAATGCAGCGCCATTCCTCTTAAATTTGTCATTCCTAGCATAGTAAACCATATGATTGTCTGATTCAAAATGGCCAATACCAGTCCAGTTCAGCTCACTAATGTCTAGGATATCGATATTTATGCATTCCATTTCATTTCCGACGACTTCCAATTTTCCTAGATTCATACTTCTTACATTCCACATTCCAATTATTAATGGATGTTTGCAGCTGTTTCTTCTCATTTTGAGTCGTGCCACATCAACAAATGAAGGTCCTGAAAGCTTAACTCCAGCCACATCATTAATGTCAACACTACATTGAGGAGGCAGCTCTTCCCCAGTCATATTTTTTTTCCCATACAAAAATTTATTACATACATTGTTATGTGACTCTAACTGCTCTCCGTATACTGTCACAGCACACTCCTCCTTTCCACCCGATTCCCCATGTCCATTCAACCAGCTCCTAACCCTCTCTGCCTCCCCATCTCATCTCTGGACAGAAGCTGCCCGTTTAGTCTCTTGTATCTACTTGAGCTAAGAAGCACACTCCTCACGAGTATCACTTTACGTCCCACAGTCCAGTCCAATCCTTGTCTGAAGAGTTGGCCTCAGAAACTGTTTTAGTTCTGGGCTGATAGAGAATCAAGGGGCCATGCTTTCCGGGGTACCTCCAGTCTCAGTCAGACCATTAAGTCTGGTCTTCTTACTAGAATTTGAGTTCTGCACCCCACCTTTCTCCTGCTCCATCCGGGACTCTCTGTTGTGTTCCCTGTCAGGGCAGTCATTGGTGGTAGCCAGGTACCATCTAGTTCTTCTGGTCTCAGGCTGATGAAGTCTCTAGTTTATGTGGCCCTTTCTGTCTCTCGGGCTACTACTTTCCTTGTGTCTTTGGTGTTCTTCATTCTCCTTTATTCCAGGTGGTTGGGACCAATTGATGCATCTTAGATGGCCGCTTACAAGATTTTAAGATCCCAGACATCATTCAGCAAAATAGGATGCAGAACGTTTTAATAAGCTTTGTTATGCCAATTGACCTAGATCTCCCCTGAAAGCATGGTCCCCAGACCCCTACCCCTCCTACTCTATCCCTCAAAGTATTTGATTGTATTCAGGAAACTTCTTACCTTTGGTTTAGTCCAGTTGTGCTGCCTTCCCCTGTAGTGAGTTCTGTCCTTCCCTTCACCTAAGATAATTCTTGTCTACTATCTAGTTAGTAAATAACCCTCCCACTCACTCCCCACCCTTGTAACTATCAAATAATGTTTTCTTCGGTGTTTAAACCTTTTCTTGAGTTCTTATAATAGGGGTCTTATACAGTATTTGTCCTGCTGTGACTGACTAAATTCACTCAGCATAATAAGTTCTAACTTCCACCAAGTTATATGATGTTTCACAGCTTCCTCATTGTTCTTTATCGTTGTGTAATATTCCATTGTGTGGATATACCATAGTTTGTTTATCCATTCGTCCATCGATAGGCACTTAGATTGCTTCCATCTTTTGGCTATTGTGAACAGTGCTGCGATGAACATGGGTGTGCATATATCTATTCGTGTGACGGCTCTTGTTTCTCTAGGATATATTCCTAGGAGTGGGATAGCTGGATCATATGGTACTTCTATTTCTAGCTTTTCAAGGATGCGCCAAATTGATTTCCAAAGTGGTTATACCATTTTACATTCCCACCAACAGTGTATAAGTGTTCCAGTCTCTCCACAACCTCTCCAGCACTTACTGTTTTGTGTTTTTTGGATTAATGCTAGCCTTGTTGGGGTGAGATGGTATCTCATTACAGTTTTGATCTTAATGGCTAATGATTATGAGCATTTCTTCATTTGTCTGTTAGCCACCTGAATATCTTCTCTGGTGAAGTGCCTGTTCATATCCTTTGCCCATTTTTTAATTGGGTTATTTCTCTTTTTGTTGTTGAGGTTTTGCAGTATCTTGTAGATTTTAGAGATTAGATGCTGATCGGATTTGTTGTAGCCAAAATTTTTTTCCCAGCCTGTAGGTTGTCTTTTGACTCTTTTGGTGAAGTCTTTTGATGAGCATAAGTGTTTGACTTTTAGGAGCTCCCATTTATCTGGTCTCTTCTCGTGCTTGTGCATTGTCACTTAAGGTTCGTAATGTGTTTATGCCATGTATTAGGGCTCCCAGCATTGTCCCTATTTTTTCTTCCATGATCTTTATTGTTTTCGATTTTATATTTAGATCGTTGATCCATTCTGAGTTAGTTTTTGTGCATGGTGTGAGGAATGGGTCGTTTCAGTTTTTTGCCGATAGATATCCAGTTATGCCAGCACCATTTGTTAAAGAGACTGTCTTTTCCCCAATTAACAGACTTTGGGCCTTTGTCAAACATCAGCTGCTCATAAGTGGATGAATTTATGTCTGGATTCTCAATTCTGTTCCAGTGGCCTATGTATCTGTGGTTGTACCAGTACCAGGCTGTTTTGACTACGGGGGTGGTATAATAGGTTCTAAAATCAGGTAGTGTGAGGCCTCCCACTTTGTTCTTCTTCTTGAGTAATGCTTTATTCGGGGCCTCTTCCTTTTCCATATGAAACTGGTGATTTGTTTCTCCATCTCATTAAAAAATGCTGGTGGAATTTGGATTGGGATTGCATTGTATCTGTAAATTACTTTGGGTAGAACTGACATTTTCACAATGTTGAGTCTACCTATCCATGAGCAAGGTATGTTTTTCCACTTATGCAGGTTTCTTTTGGCTTCTTGCAGTAGTGTCTTGTAGTTTTCATTGTATAGATCTTTTACGTCTCTGGTTAGATTTATTCCTAAGTATTTTATCTTCTTGAGAGCTATTGTAAATGGTATTGATTTGGTGATTTCCTCTTCGAGGTTCTCTTTGTTGGTGTAAGGGAATCCAATTGATTTTTGTATGTTTATCTTGTATCCTGAAACTTTGTTGAAATCTTCAATTATTTCCAGTAGTTTTCTTGTGGATTCTCTGGGGTTTTCTATGTATAACATCATATCATCTGCAAATAGAGATACTTTGACTTCTTCCCAATTTGGATGCCCTTTGTTTCTTTTTCTTGCCTAACTGCTCTGGCTAGAACCTCCAGCACAATGTTGAAGAAGAGTGGTGATAAAGGGCAGCCTTGTCTGGTTTCTGTTCTCAAG
Source organism: Trichechus manatus latirostris (assembly GCF_000243295.1). Lineage (NCBI taxonomy): Eukaryota > Metazoa > Chordata > Mammalia > Sirenia > Trichechidae > Trichechus > Trichechus manatus. The sequence goes on from NW_004444175.1 coordinate 1,678,776, forward strand.
GGGAATGCTTTCAAAGTCTCTCCATTTAGGATGATGTTGGCTGTTGGCTTTGTATAAATGCCCTTAATTATACTGAGGAATTTCCCTTCTATTCCTATTCCTATTCCTATTTTGTTGAGAGTTTTTAAGATCACAAGTTATTAAGTAAAAAAGTTTCACACATTACCACCATTACAGGATTAGGCTTCTCAATCCGTAATTCTGCCTTTAAGACAGTTTCTGGTTATATTTGAATAATGTTTTGTAAAGATATCCTAGTTGGGAAAGAATATTAATCTGAAAGTTAAAAAAAAAAAAAAATTTGAACAATTTGTACTGAACATATCCAATTACTGGCAGGAACGACACAAAATAATACTTAGTAGAACTGCCTCATAGGAAAATATTAAGTAGATGACATGAGCATAAAATTTTAGTTTCTGTTGTAATGTTCCTAGTGTCTCAAAAGAACAATGTTATAGATAGACTAGTGGAGGGATCCTGTAAATTTTTTTTGTATAGGGTCAGATAGTAAATATTACAGGCTTCAAGTGCAAGGAGGCAAAATAGAGGATATTACACAGGTACGTAGATAACAAGAGAGAAAACTAATTTCAAGAAAAATTTTATTGAGGAAATTCAAAATATAACAATTGAGTATAATTTTTTGGTAATACAGGTCTACTAATGAGAAGAATGGAATTCTTTTTCTTGTTTGGGGTTAAAAGTTAATGTCCCCTATTATCAAATAAAGCGCAAATGTAAAAACTCTTCTTAGCTTACAGGCCATATAAAAATACGCAGTTTGGTCCATGGCTGCAGTTTGCCAACCACTGAGGTAGAAAATCAAATTAATCATAGGTATGTCACAAATGTCACAATAATGTCACAAGTGCAAAGATACAACTATAAAACACTATATTTATTAAAATTTTAAGTTATCCACATCCTGCATAAAAAAACCAAACCTTTGCTGTCGAGTTGGTTATGAATCATAGTGACCCTATAGGACAGAGTAGAACTGCCCCATAGGGTTTCCAAGGCTGTAATCTTTATGGAAGCAGACTGCCACATCTTTCTCCCATGGGGTGGCTGGTGGGTTCAAACCGCTGACCCTTCAGTTAGCAGCCGAGTGCTTAACCATTGCACCACCGAGGCTCCCACATCCTTCAAAATGGGCATAAATATAATATGGATATTGATTTTAAGAGACTTCAATATGACATAGGATAGATCTAAAATTAGTATTGTATCTAAAATAAACACTATTTAATTAGCCATGCTTTCGTTTCTCTTCTTAAAATTTAAAATTTAGGGTTAATTTGATAGTCTTCATAAAATTTTTAGAGAAAAAAAAAAACTAATGTTTTCTTTTTTCTTGAAACTTTCTCAGTAAGCAGAAGTGCAGGTAATCCCCAACTTACAATCGAATGACTTACGATGGGGTTCTGTTCCAATGATTCCATCATAAGTGGGTTCTGAAATAAGTTAAATATCTGCTTTTTTTTTCCGTTTTCATTATTATTGCCTTTATTATCAGTGTCTTTATAAATCCAATCTTTGTCTTTGGGGGTTGGAAACATTACATATAAACTTACAGATATATTTTAATACATAAAACCAAAAACCAATCCCACTGCTGTGGAGTCTATTCCAACTCATAGCGACCCTATAGGACAGAGAACTGCCCCATGGGGTTTCCAAGGCTGTAAATCTTTACAGAAGCAGACTACCACATCTTTCTCCCGTGGAGTGGCAGGTGGGTTTGAACTACCAACCTTATGGTTAACAACCGAGCACTTCTACCACTGCATCACTAGGGCTCCTATTTTAATACATACATACATAAAAAAATACACAAATCACAAAAAAATAAAATAAAAAGGATAGTCATAAGTGCGGTTCATCAAAAATACATCATAAGTCGGGGACTACCTGTTGTTCATTATTCTATTGACCTTAGACCAAAACTCAAAGCTAGTATTATTCTCCTCAAAAAAGGCCATTGCATAACTTAAATATATGAAGGCTTATCCAAAGCCTTTAAATATAAGAATTTGAAGAACAAATCTCTTAAATATGAAGAACAAATCTCTTGAACCTAGTTTGTTTTTCTCCATCCCACTTTTTTTTCTTAACATTAAGAGTAGTTTATCAAGAATCCCTGAAGAAGAATAAAGCTGGGTATATTAGTTATCTATTGCCGTGTAACAAATTACCAGAAACTTGTTGGCTTAAAAAAACACACATTTATTATCTTACAATTTCTGGAGGTCAGGAGTCTGGGCACTGCCTAAGTTTTCTGCTCCAGGGTCTCACCTGGGTACAATCATGGTGTCACCTGGGCTTCATTCTCATCTAGGAGCTTAAATGTAGAACCCACTTCCAAACTCACTCAGGTTATTGGCAGAATTCATTTCCTTGTTGTCTGTCAGCCAGAGGCCAGCCTCAGCTCCTCAAAGCTGCCCACAGTTCTGTTCCACATGGCTCTCTTCATAGGCAGTTTATGGCTTACTTCTTGAAGGCCAGCAGGAGAATGAAAGTGAGTGTGCTAGCAAGAAGCAGTCTTATATAACTTAATATAACCATGGGAGTGACAACCATATTCTATTAGAAGACAAGTCACAGGGCTGCTCACACTCAAGAGGAGAGGGTTACAGAAAAGTGTGAACAAGGCAGGGATTATGGGGGCCACTTTAAAGACTGTTCGCCATATTGGAAGAAATCAATTGTGTTTCTTATTCTTTGAGCAGAATGTCTGGGCTGACACCCTCAGGATTTTCAATACCAGGTGGCAATTACCTTCTTACCATTTATCCCTCCCCAGTGGGGGGTGGGGTGGAGGTGGGATCCTTAGGCCTAAAATAAACATTTGTTTATAAGTGAATGAGGAGCCCTGGTGGCGCAGTGGTTAAGTGTTCAGCTGTGAACTGAAAGGTCAGCAGTTTGAACCCACTAGCCTCTCCACGGGAGAAAGATACGGCAGTCTTTCCTTAGACCTGAATAAACATTTGTTTATATATAAACACGCTCTTAAAAGTTTGTCTAAATAAGGTTTATATATTTCCATTCACTTAAAGCCCATGCCTCTTAGTATTTTGTTCTTTAATCAGTGAACAAATAGTAAAAGGCAAACTGGTTTCTGAAATACTGTCTTCATTATACACATTATCTACCAGTTGCTGCTATGATTCTGACTCATAGCAACCCTATAGGACAGAAATAATATGGACAGAGATTACGAAGCTGTAATCTTTACGGAAGCAGACTGCCACATCTTCCCTCTGCAGAGAGGCTGGTGGGTTCGAACCATGGACAGTTTGGTTAGCAGCCGAGCACTCAACCACTGTGCCACCAGGGCTCCTTATATTTTATCTACATTAGTGCAATTATTAAAATCAAGTGTACGTAGAACATTAAAGGAGCCAGGCACAAAGTATATATATATGTTAAAATTTCTTGACTAGTGTTTCCTTAATTCTAAATTATTGTTACACATTCCAAATATGAAGCCAACTCTTTGGATATATTTAGATATGCAAGCCTATTCTGGGGGGTTCTATAGCTTAAGCAGAGAGCATTCTGAGTGATGAATCATGGTTTTAATAATTCTGCTTCATAAGCCTTCCTGGAACTGTTAAAATATATGGCATTGATACATTTTTTTGGTGTATATTTATTAAATAACGACAGGAAAAGGAGCAGATCACTTCAATATCCATGGCATCAACAATAGGCAGATTTCATGTTAGTTAAAAAAAAAAATTCGAACACTCATATTTTACTGTAAGAAGAAAAGTACTAACCTGTTCATGAGACATTCCATTTTTCTAAACTGTAATATTCTTCTTGGACAGTAGTAGATAAAGAATAAAGGAAGACAAAACATTCAGAAGTAGAAGGTTGCAATGGAGGCAGAAAGGATATGAAAACAATGAATTTTTCAAATATTTTGTAAAGTGTTATATATGTATTATGCGCCTAAATTTCTTACTCATTCCTAATTTTCAACTCTACACTGGAAAAGCTTCACAAATAACTTGAATTCCATATATTACAGGCCAGAAGTATCAGTTCTCCAAATCTAGAGCTTGCATACTCCTTGCCATATTTACCTGCCAGTAAACCACTGACCAATGAGGAACAGAAGGCAAATCAAAGACACACATAGCTCAATATAAATTTGGTTCTGGTGAACTCTGCAGGTTTGGGGTTACATCCCGTTGCCATCACAACGCTATCCAAAAAAAAACCGAACTCACTTTCCTCAAGTCGATTCCGACTCACGGACAACCCTACAGTTCTTCTTAAATCCCATTTCAGCCTAAGAACAATATAAAAGTCCAGGTGTTTCTGGGACCTTCTAAACATGTAGGTCCTTCTACGCAGGACTGGCTGGGTTCAGGGTGTCCACTGCCACCAAAGACAGAAAATAATCCAAGCCAGCGGTAAAGACAAAGTTGTCAGAAACAACTCAAGTTTCCAAAAAAAAGAGGCATAACCTGGAGCCATGCCAGATACATAAAGCCCCCACATCAGTCTGGACTGACACCAATGAGCTTCTGCAGAAACAGGAACCACTTTTGAAGTATGGATCAAGCCAAACTGACATGACTGTCACCTATGCTTTTATATAACCAAAGTGAAAGGGAAAAACAAAGTGAAACAAAAATAGGTCTAGTATGGTGCCAAGTCATTTCTAGAAATGAGCTCTGTTGCTAAAGTGGCGCTCAAAATCTATTACACCATCTAGCACTTCTATTTCCTATCACTCTGGTACCTAAGAATTTAAGCAATTCAACCCTAATTTTTTTTCTGGACCCGTATCCTCATATTAAAAACAAAACCAAAAACAACAACAAAAAAAAAAAACAGTTGCCATCAATTCCAACTTATGGCAACCCCTGTGTGTTTCAGAGTAGAACTGTGCTCCATAGGGTTCTCAATGGCTGTGCTCTTTGGGAAGTAGGTTGCCGGGCCTTTCTTCCAAGGTGTCTTTGAGTGGATTTGAACTGCCAACCTTTCAGTCAGTAACCGAGCACTTAACCATTTGTGCCACTCAGAGACTACTCATATAGTTGGTATCTATCTCAAAGGCATAAATGAAAAAAAAAAAAAGCTACTATGCACAAGAACTTCACCCTACAAAAAAGCAGACCTAATTTTTTTATCTTATAACTACTTTTAAATCGCTTCTTTTCAATACAAGTTTAAGTAGCTGAAAAAGGGTTTAGATATTCACTGTTGAAATATACTGTCCTAGTTTAACGAATTTAATTCCTTTTACCTTATACCGGAGAAAAGCAGGAAAATAGGTATGTGTTCATTTGTTTTGTGGGGTGGATATCTATTCTGAGCAGTCATCTAAGGAAATCCATCAGGCGGGTTGTCTCACATCCTTGTGTGAAACATTCAGCAAAGACTCTCTTTTCCAACTTAGCTCCTCTTTTCCATGGGCTTTAAAACAAGTTAATTTTTTAATGTTGACTTTGGATCCTATGCATGTGTGTTCCTAAGAAAATTTTTTTTCTTTTTTCTATTGTTATAATACACAGAGCTTATCTGTAGTCTAAAGTCATCACCTGAAGGCAGCAGTGGAAAATAGCAGCGTCAGAAGACCTGGGTTCCTCCACTAGCTCTGTGACCATGAGGAAGCCTTAACCTATAAAAGGGAAATAAGACCTAGTCTAATACATAGTAGCAAATTATTTCATTTACATAACAATGGAAATACTTGTTTTGATATTTTTTTAAGATATATGGGAAAAGATTCTTTTGTTGTTCTTCTCACAGGAAGCCTGGTGGTAGTCAGGAGACCTGTGTTTCTTGGATTCTAGCTCTGTTGCTTGTTAGCTGGGTGACCCTAGACAAGTTATTTAATGTCTCTGCACTCAATTTACCTGTAAACTTGAGACAATTCCCACCCCACAGGATTGTTGTAGGGATGAAATGAGGTAATTCGATAAGCATTCATTCAACATATATAAATATATACATTGCTCTTTGAACGATTCTTTGAAAGAAGTGATTTAGAAGTGGTTATAAGATAAAAAATTAGGTCTCCTTTTTTGTAGGGTGAAGTTCTTGTACATAGTAGCTTTTTTTTTTTTTTCATTTATGCTTTTGAGACAGATACCAACTATATGAGGAGTCTCTGAGTGGCACAAATGGTTAAGTGCTCAGTTACTAACTGAAAGGCTGGTGGTTCAAATCCACTCAGAGACACCTTGGAAGAAAGGCCTGGCAACCTACTTCCCAAAGAGCACACCACTCTCCTAGATGCTGTATTGGTTAAATGTTCTTTTGCCCACTATGTTTTACACACTGTGCTAGACTCCAGGGATTAAAAGAGAAGACTACCACGACACAGCAAAGCTTTGTGCAAAGTTATGGCAAGAAAATACCAAGTTTTCTACCCATGTACCACCTTGAAATCAATTATAGGAAATCTGATGTGTTTTTGTGAGTTGTTACAGATGAATTTGCAAGACCTGAATCCAAATGTCAGGTCTGTATCAGAAGATAATTCTCAGCTAACAGAAAACAGTTCAAGTTTAGCTGTTCACCAGTGAAACGTGCCTGACAGACACAAGATTACAAAGGAGACAAAGATCAGAGGTGATGGCATACTATGCCACACACAACGTATACCTAGTACAGGACCTGGCCCAGAGTAAGTGCTGATAAATATTTATTGAAAAGAAGTGAGTTTGAATCCCAGCTTTGTCACTTCCACACCGAGTGACTGTGGATAAGTTATCGACTTCTCTGGACCTTAGTTCTCTGTAAAACAGAAATGTGTCTGCTTTACTTTTCTCATAGGACAGTTATGACCGAATGAAATCACATGAGAATGTATCTAGTGCTAATAAAACAGTAATTATGCGACATAATGACTACTGTCACCAACAGTTAAAGCTTACTCGTTGCAGAAGTAAGAAATTAATAATGAAGCATCAGGAAAGGAACAGCATCGAAATTTGAGAAAAACTCGTATTTTCTAAAAATGTCATCTTCCTTAATGAAAAGATCTGGTAACTGCTAAGCACGTGCTGTGGCTTTTCTACCTCCCGGTTTTCTACCTCAGGCTCTTCTGAGAAGCATCTTGCAAGGCTGAGACCGCAGCCGGCGCAGCGGGATGCTGAATGCGGGTCCTGCAAGTTAGAGAGGCCGAACCCCACCTACACGCTGACAAGGTGCCACGGGTAAGGTGCCTTTGTAGTTAGCCGAGCAAGAGGGCGAGGGCGCGCGGTCACCTCCACCTTCCATAGGGGGAAGCCATCGCCCGCACGCCCACCTCAACTTGACCCGCCCGAACGCGCCCCGGAACCGGACTTCGCCTCCAGCCTCGCCCCGCGCTCTGGGACCCCAGCGTCCCCGGCCTCGTCCCGATCCCCCTAGAGTCCCTGCCACCCGTCACGTACTAGGCGAGCGAAGAAGCGCGGGAAGCGAGGCCTAGGTCGGCAACTTACTTACTGTCCGCCCGGCGGGCGCCTGCTGCGGAGCCAGCCTAGCCTCCCAGCGCCGCCGCTCCCAGGACTCTCGGGACTTGCGTTCCCTCCGTGCCGCACTCCCTGCCCCCGCAGCCTCTTCAAGAACGGACGTGAGAAGTAGCAGGAGCTAAGCCAAGAGAGGCGGACGAGCCCGGGGCGGGGCGGCCGTTTGGACACGCCCCGAGCCCTACGGCTGGGAGACGCAGACCAAACGAGAAAGACGAGTGACTGGGATACGAAACCCCAGTGGGCAGCAGCTGCCCCGACCCGGATCCCTCCCTGCCGCGTGCCTCTTGGTCTCCGCATAACCCAGCCTCTGACCTCGGGGCGCTCCGCCCACTTCTGGGTCCGGGCGCGCACGCGCACTTCCAGGCTTGTTTGACAGCTTCAGACTGCCTAGTGTAGAAGGAGGTGTCGCGAGAGGTGGCCTCACGCCACCGGTTGGGGGCTGTAACTATGGCGAGCCTGGAAACTGAGGCTGAGCAGGAACCGCTCTTAGGCAGCCGTACATCCGGAAGCAGGTGAGTGAGCGAATGCTGATGGAAGGCTCCTCACTCTTCCCGGGCTGTTGGGATTGGCCCTCTCCCGGGCGTCAGCGCGCTGGGTCGAACCCTCACTGCCAGAGTATTGCCGGAGCGTCACGAGCAGGCGTCAGGTCTCGGAAGCCCGGGAGGTGCGCTTCCACTGCCGTAGAGGGCGTCGGACCGCGGGCGGCGCGGAGCTGTGAGCCCACGGGCTCCAGTGAAGATGTTAGAGAAACAGTAGCCGCCTTTGAGTCGGAATCGACTCTGCGGCAACGGGTTTGGTTTGTTTGTTTAGCTGCGTATTTGACGTGTACTTCAACATTGTTGCGGCACCCATCCCTCTGCTTTCTCCAATTGGCCTTTTAGAGCTGATCACTTTCCACATTTCACAGAGGTTCCGAAATAATGGTTTTGATCTATAGTACTGACCTACCTAATTGCTTGCTAAGTTCTAGATACTTTGTTATCAAGTAAACCTGTTTAAAGTGGGTTCACCTTTGTCAGATGCCAAATGTACAAATAAAGACTAATTTTTAAGCATTTAAGGGATGACGTGCCAGATTTTTAAAAATACAATTGTATTTATTTTGTTGTTGTTGAGAATATACACAGCAAAACATATGCCAACAGTTTGTACATGTACCATTTAGTGGCATTGATTACATTCTTGGAGTTAGGTAACCATTCTCATCCTCCTTTTCTGAGTTGTTCCTCCTCCATTGACATAAATTTACTGCTCCTCAAGGTTCCTATCAATTGTCAATTTGATCCCTACTGATAGTTCTAAAAAGAGCGTAATACTCAAGGCAGACCTTTTTTTACTAGTTAAGCCAAACTATTGTTTGGTTTCAAGAAGACTTCGGGGGATATTTTTGGTTTACGGTTTAAAGAATTTCTCAGGGCAGTAGTTTCAAGGGGTTCATCCAACCTTCATGGTTCCAGGAAGTCTGGAGTCCATGAGAATTTGAAATTCTATTCTGCATTTACCCTCTTTTGATCAGGATTTTTCTGTAGAATCTTTGATCAATATGTTCAGTAATGGTAGCTGGGCACCATCCAGCTCTTCTGCTCTCGTGGCAAAGGAGGCGGAACTGGTTCCGAGGCAATCAGCCACACATTCCATTTTCTCTTCCTGTTCCTGACTCTCCTTCATCTGCCCAGGCGAATAGACACCAGTTGTTGTGCCTTAGATGGCCGCTGGCAAGCTTTTAAGACTCCAGGTGCTAGGCATCAAACTAGGATATAGAACATAGGTACTAAACATGTTAGTAGGCCAGCTAACTGGGATGTCCCATGAAACCATGACCCTAAACCTCTAAGCCAAAAAACGAAATCCCGTGAAGTTTTTGGTTGCACATAATCAGCCTCAGCAGCTACTCTTTCTTTTTTTCTTGTCGTTGTAAATATATCACACAACTTTTGACAATTCAGCTTTTTACAGGTGTACAGTTTATTGACAGCCATTACAATAATTAGCTGCACAACCCTACCCTTAATGCGATACTTCCATCACAGCTAACCTCCCGCTTTCCCCCTCCGTTTCGCCCCTGGTAACCACTAATAAACTTTGTTCTCTATACATTTGTCTTTTCTTGTATTTTTATATAAGTGAGGTCATACAATATTTGCCCTTTGGGATTGGCTTATTTCACTCAGTATAATGTCTTCTAGCTCCAGCAATATTGTAGCATGTATCAAGACTCATGTCTGCTACTGGCTGAGTATTCTTTTGTTTTTATTGTACTTTAGATGAAGGTTTACAAAACAAATAGTTTCTCATTAAACAGTACACATATTGTTTTATGACATTGGTTAACAACCCCACGACATGTCAACACTCTCCCTTCTCAACCTTGGGTTCCCTATTACCAGCTTTCCTGTCCCCTCCTGGCTTCTAGTCCTTGTCCCTGGGCCGTTGTGCCCCATTAGTTTCATTTAGTTTTATGGGACTGTCTAGTCTTTGGCTGAAGGGTGAACCTCGGGAGTAACTTTGTTACTGAGCTGACGTTGGTGGGGGGCCGTGCTCTCAGGGTTTCTCCAGTCTGTCAGGCCAGTAAGTCTGATCTTTTTTTGTGAGTTAGAATTTTGTTCTACATTTTTCTCCAGCTCTCTCAGGACCCTCTGTTGTGATCCCTATCAGAGCAATCGATGGTAGCCAGGCACCATCTAGTTGTACTGGACTCAGTCTGGTGGAGGCCTTGGAAAGTTGTGACCCATTAGTCCTTTGGACTAATCTTTCCGTTGTGTCTTGTTTTCTTCATTCTCCCGTGCTCCCAAAGGGGTAAGACCAGTGGAGTATCTTAGATGGCTGCTCACAGGCTTTTAAGACCCCAGATGCTACTCACCAGGGTAGAATGTAGAACACTTTCTTTATAAACTGTGATATGCCAGTTAAGCTAGATATTCCCCAAGACCATGGTCCCCACAGCCCTCAGCCCAGCAATTCAGTCACTCAGGGAGTTTGGGTGTCTATGGAGCTTCCACGACCTTTCCTTGTACAAGTTGTCCTGGCTTCCCCAGTATTGTGTACTGTCTTACTGTTCACCAAAGTTATCACTTATCTATTGTCTATTTCGTATTTACCTCCCCCCTACACACACCTCCCATGCCTCGTAACCATCAAAGATTGTTTTTTGTGTGTAAACCTTTTCATGAATTTTTACAGTAGAGGTCTCATACAATATTTGTCTTTTTGTGATTGACTTATTTCACTCAGCATAATGTCCTCCAGTTTCATCCATGTTAGGAGATGCTTCACAGATTCATCATTGTTCTTTATTGTTGCATAATACTCCATTGTGTATATGTACCATAATTTTGTTTATCCACTCATCTGTTGATGGGCATCTGGGTTGTTTCCATCTTTTTACTATTGTGAACAATGCTGCAGTGAGCATGAGTGTGCATATGTCTATTCGTGTGACAGCTCTTATTTCTCTGGGATATATTCCTAGGAGTGGGATTGCTTTATCGTACAGTATTTCTATTCCTAGCTTTCTAAGGAAGCACCATATTGTTTGTCAAAATGGTTGTATCATGTTGCATTCCCACTAGCAGTGTATAAGACTTCCGATCTGCCCACAGCCTCTCCAACATTTGTTATTTCCAGTGTTTTTGATTCATGCCAGTAATGCCAGGGTGAGATGGTATCTCCTTGTGGTTTTGACGTGCATTTCTCTAACGGCTAGAGCATTTTGTCATGTGTCTGTTGGCCGCTTGAATGTCTTCTTTGGTGAAGTGTCTGTTCATCTCCTTTGCCCGTTTTTTAATTGGATTATTTGTCTTTTTGTTGTAGACGTGTTAGATTTTCTTGTAGATTTTAGAGATTAGACCTCTGTCTGACTTGTAATGTCCAAAAATTTTTTCCCAGTCTGTAGGTTCTCTTTTTACTCTTTTGGTGAGCATTAAGTGTTTAATTTTTGGAAGATCCCAGTTATCTAGCTTATCTTCTGGAGTTTGTGTGTTGTTGCTTATGGATTGTATCCTGTTAATGCTGCGTATTAGGGCCTCTAGTGTTGATCCTATTTTTTCTTCTATGAACTTTATAGTTTTTTGCTTTATATTTAGGTCTTTGATCCATTTTGAATTAGTTTTTTTTTAAATTTTTTTATTGTACTTTAGATGACTGTTTTACAGAACAGTTTCTTATTAAACAGTCAGTACACATATAGTTTTATGACGTTGGTTAACAACCCCACGACATGTCAACAATCTCCCTTCTCAACCTTGAGGACCTTTTCTTGGTGAAAATATACATAGCCAAAGTTACACCATTTTGAAAGTTTCTACATGTACCATTCAGTGACATCAATTACATTCTTCCAGTTCTGCTGCTATCCTCACTATCCTTTTCCAAATTATTCCATCACCATTATCTTCAACTCACTGTCCCCTAGGCTTCCCATAAAACCTTTTGAGTTCCTGTTGTCAATTTGATCTCACACAGAGAATTCTTTTTTTTTTTGTACCTTAGATGAAGGTTTGCAGAACAAATAGTTTCTCATTAAACAGTACACATATTACCCTATGACAATGGTTAACAACCCCTT
>NW_004444175.1:1693759-1695564 GCF_000243295.1 Trichechus manatus latirostris
GGAGGTAACTTCACCACTGAGCTGAAAGGGTGTCTGGGGGCCATAGTCTCGGGATTTCTCCAGTCTCCTTTAGGCCAGTAAATCTGGTCTTTTCTTTTTTGTGAGTTATAATTATGCCCTACATCCTTCTCCAGCTCTGTCCAGAACCCTCTGTTGTGATCCTGGTCAGAGCAGTCAGCGGTGGTAGCAAGAGGGCACAATACTTTTCACCTCCTTCTCCAATTGGCAGCGTCAGTCTCTCAGATATTGTACAGCAGGGCACATCTAGCTGAAGAGGAGTTGCTGGGATGGGTTGTTTGTGGCACTTACTACAGCCACGAGGACGGATCGGTAATCAATGCTGGGCAGGTTCTGGTAGGAAGTGCCTGTGCTGCTTGGTGGTGTGATGTTAAGTGCACAGTGCAGGTAGGCAGGATGAAGGGGGGAGATTGTGATGTGTGGAGCTAAGATGGGTATGGGTGACAGGAGAGAGGAACAGGGGCCAAAAATATATAAACAAACAAAAAAGAGTGCTAGGGGAGCTTGCCATTGGAGTGGAGAGATGAGAGACTATGAAATGGAGAAAAACAAAAAGGGAAAAAAAAGAAAAGAAAAGAATGAATAAATAAAAATTAGGAAGAAAAAAGAAGAGCAAAACTCCAAGGGATCCCACCGATGCAGCTACATGGTCTGGGGAAGTTGTTCCCAAGTGTTGAAGTACAGCCTGGCTAGGAGGCGTAGAGTTATTCAGCGCCAGGCATCCGGGGGACAGGAAGAGAAGAAAGGTATAGAGAGACGAGAAGCTGAGTAATGAAGAAAGACAAAAAGGGAAAAAGAGGGAAAAGAAAAGAAAACAAACTAAAAAAAAAAAAAGAACAAGAAAAACCCCCAAAAGAACAGGAAAAAAAAAAAACCATGAGAAAATAAATGCTCTCAGGGATCCCTCTGCACATCTGTGCAAGCTGAGGGGGTAGGTCCCAGGCTGCGCAGCACCACCTGGCCAGAATGGGATCCCAACTCAAGAAAAGAAAACAAACAAACAAACAAAGAAAAAAAAAAGCCCTGGGATCCCACCAGTGTGGCAGCACAGACCAGGAAGCAGCCCCACACTCGAACAGAGCTCCACAGCCCCTCAGGAAGAAGCAAAGATGGCGCACAGAGCCAGGTATTTGAGCAAAAGGAGGGAGAGGTGGAGAAAAGCAAAACCAGCAGCCAACAAATGGCACTCGGGAGTTGGCCAGTGCAGGTGGGTGGAATCCAAGCAGCCAGTGCTTCCCGGCCAAGAGACTGTTACCTCGGGAAGCAGAGGAGGCCGAGTGGGGGTGAAGAAGGGTGGGGTTCGGAAAGCGTATATCACTGTTTACCGGTTGTTCTGTCTCCTGCTGGAAGCTCTGTGAAGCTGCTTTCTCCTACCCCCTATTTGCTGGTCTGTGATAGGAGTCCAAGATGGCGGATCCGTGCTGCATTAGCTGATAGGGGACCTCTCCATGTATGTCTCCTCGCTGTCTGTTCTCTGTCAGTTTCTTATTCCATTTGGTGCTTGGCTGACTTCTTTATCTCTTCATTTGATGTTTAGGATTTCAGGATTGCTGTTTTCTCTGTTTGGCTTAGTTTTTCAGATCTTTGCTGTGGTGGGATGACATGGTGCTTCTGCCTAGAGCGCCATGTTGCCGGAAGTCCTTGATTTAGTTTTTGTATATGATGTGAGTATGGGTCCTGTTTCATTTCTTTGCAGGTGAACGTCCAGTTTTGCCAGCACCATTTGTTAAAAAGACTGTCTTTTCCCCATTTGATGGACTTTGGGCCCTTGTCGAAGATCAGGTGAC
>NW_004444175.1:1697053-1698232 GCF_000243295.1 Trichechus manatus latirostris
TGGTGCTGACGTTTTCTTTGTTTCTCTTACTCTCCTGTGCTGAATTCCTTTTGTATGTGGATTTTTTTTCATTTCTTCTGTTTTCGTAGATTTTGTTTTTACTAAGACTTTATGTTTTTCTTCTTTGTTTTGATAAGTAGGTTTCTTAACCTTCTTTGTGGTTACCTTGAAATTTACCCTTATCTTCCTAGATTTGAACCAGTCTATTATTACTTGTTAACACCTTGCCTTCCTCTCCATTAGAAAAGTCTATACCTACACTGTTTATTTCCTTTTTTATTGTTCTGATGTTGTTGTGATTTACAGATTAACTTCTCTTTTTCCCTGTTGTAATTCTTTTGGTTTTGGATAGTCCTTGAGAGTTCATTTCCTATGTTGCTATCTGGCTGGTTAGATCCTGCATCCTAGATTCATCCTGTGGTCTGATCTTGTTTTTTCTCAGACTGAAGGGCTCCCTTTAATAATTCTTGTAAGTTTGGTTTGGTTTTTACATAGTCCCGTAACTTATGTTTATCTGGAAGTGACCTAATTTCACCATCATATTTGGATGAGAGTTTTGCAGGATATATTATTCTTGGCTGGCAATTTTTTTCTTTCAGGGTTTTATATATGTCATCCCATTGCTTTCTCGCCTGCATGGTTTCTGCTGAATAATCTGAGCTTAGTTTTATTGTTCTCCTCTATATGTGACTTTTCATTTTTCTCGAGATGCTCTCAGGATTCTTTCTTTGTGTTTGGTTTTAGCAAGTGTGATTATGGTATGCCTTGGTTATTTTCTTTTGGGTTCTATCCTATGTGGGGTTCGTTGAGCTTCTTGGATGGTCAACTTTTCATCTGTCATGATATTGGAGAAGTTTTCTGTCAGCAGTTCTTCAATGATCATGTATTTTCTGTTTTCTCCCCCTGTTCTGGAAATCCGATCACTCACGTATTTTTGCTTTTGATGTTATCCCACAGAATTCTCAGGGTTTCTTCATTTTTCTTCATTATTTGTTCTGATTTTTCCTCAGAGTTGTTCCCAAGTGTTTGTCTTCAGTTTCGCTCATCCTGTCTTCCATTGTTTCAAACCTGCTCCTCAGCCCTTCTGTGACACTGTCCATTTCTGAAATCTTGTTGTTTATCTTTTGGATTTCTAATTGTTGTTTTTGTATGATTTCTAGTTGTGAATTTATTTTAGCA
>NW_004444175.1:1709141-1895193 GCF_000243295.1 Trichechus manatus latirostris
TCACCTGAAGTACAATAAAATATTTAAAAAAAAAAAAAAAAAAGAAATGCCCCCAGGTTTCCCACTGCGTGCCTGGCCAGACTGAGGAAGTAGCTCCCAAGCCGTGCAGTACAGCCTGGCTAGAAGGGGCTCCCAAAGTGAGAAAAGAGAAGGAAAACAAACAAATCAAAGTGAACAGACAAAAAAGCACCGGGGGTCCCTTCAGCGTGGCGGCACAGGCCAGGAAGCAGTTCCACAGTGGAGCGACATTTCACAGCTTTTCAGGAAGAAGCAAAGACCGCACACGGAGCGAGGTATTTCAGAGAAAGGAGGGGGAGGTGGTGAGAGGTATGGAAGAAACCAAAAGAAGCGGAAAAAAGCCACATTAGCAACCAGCAAATGGCACTCAGGGAGCTGGCCTGTGTGGGCAAGTGGAATCCAAGGACTGAAGCCGGTGCCTCCTGGCCAAGAAACTGTGGCCACAGGAAGCAGAGGAGGCCGAGTGGAGGTGAAAAAAGGTGGGGAGGTGGGAAAGCATATATCACTGGTTACCGGTTGTTCTGTCTCCTGCTGGAAGCTCCGTGAAGCTGCTTTCCCACACTCCCTGTTCCCCAATCTCAGACAGGAGTCAAAGATGGCAAATTTGTGCTGCGTTAGCTGATAGGGGATCTCCGTATGTATCTCTCCTTGCTCTCTGTTCTCTGTCAGTTTCTTATTCCATTCAGTGTTTGGCTGACTTTTTTATCTCTTCATCTGATGCTTAGGGTTTCAGGATTAACGTTTGTCTCTGTTTGACTTAGTTTTTCGGGTCTTTGCTGTAGAGGGACGGCATGGTGCTTCTATCTATAGCGCAATGTTGCCCAGAAGTTCTCCTGGCTGAGTATTCTTTTGTATGTATGTACCGCATTTTGTTTATACATTCGTCTGTTGATGAGCATTTAGATTGTTTCACCTTTTGGCTATTGTGAATAGTGCTGCAATGAACTTGGTATACAAGTCTCTGAGTCTCTGCTTTCAAGTCTTTTGTGTATATACATAGGAGTAGAATTGCTGGGTCATATGATATTTCTATTTTTAGTTTTTTGAGGAACCACCACAATGTTTTCCACAATGGCTGTACCATTTTGAATTCCCACCAGCAATGGGTAAAGTTTCCAATTTCCCCACATCCTCACCAACATTTGTTGTTTTCTGTTTTTATCTAACCTTAGATAAAATGGTATCTCATTGTGGTTTTGATTTGCATCTCTCTGATGGCTAATGATGCTGAGCATCTTTTCATGTGTTTGGTGGCCATTTGATGTCTTCATTCAAAGAAGGTGAAATGTCTATTCAAGTCCTTTGTCCACTTTGTGATTGGGCTATTTGTCTTCTTGTTGTTAAGTTGTTGAAGTTTTATATATGTTTTGGTTATTAGGTTCTGGTCGGATATATGGTTCTAAAGATATTCTCCCAGTCAGTAGCTTGTCTTTTCATTTTTTTGGTTAAGTCTTTGATGAACAAAAGTTTTAATTTTTTGAGGTCCCATTTATTTATTTTGTGTTTTGCTGTTTATGCTTTTCTTATTAGATAATCCATTATTAAAAGCTAGGCATTACAGAGTTGCCACTGCTTTTTCTTCTAAGAATTTTATGGTTTTAGTTTGCACATTTGGGTCCTTAATCCATTTTGAATTTGTTTTTGTGTATGGTATAAGGCATGGATCTTTCATTTTTCTACCTGTGAAAATCCAAATGTGCCAGATTTTGACCCTTGTAATTCTGGTTATTTTCATACTAATTTATTTACGGTCAATGGTTTAGAATTGTTACAGTTTGTCTTTCACTACAAAATTAGGTATGTATTTTTACCTTTAGGAAAATGGATTTCAGTATCATTTTATTTGAAATATATAATAATTATATCAAGTAAATTAGTTAATAAATGCACAGTTATGCTATAGCTGTCTGGGACAGTGCAGATTTTTTCACATTTGTTTCCTGTAAGCAACAGACCTTTATTTTCACAATTTTGTTTGAAACCCTTTGGATAATGTATTTCTCTGATCCCTGATTTACTAAACAGGATATACAGAATGCAATCTTTACATGATTACTCAAGATCATTAAAATGAATATCAATACTGAAATATGTTGTAATATGTAGATTGATGTCTTCAAGGCCCACTGAGCAATGTGAGACTATTTGCTTCTATAGTAATTCATTCTACACTGCTGTGCTTTTCATGTTTTATGTATTTTTTAGTTTTTCTGCCTGTTCTGTTTCTGACTTTCATATTTTGTTATTGTTATGGTTGTCAGCAATCTCTCTTCCCCCAACTTCATTTTGGGCTTTCTAGTTCACTGTGCTCTTGAAAACCATATATCTATGCTTAATAGAATTGTGTGTAGTTACAAGACTCTGACTGAGGACTAATCTCTCTTGTGAGTCAAGTGCATGAGCTTTAATTTAGTGCATGGACTTTGTGACATTTGGATTTCTCAGAAGACTTCTTCCTGATTCTTGACTGTTTTCCAGAGAGATTATTGTTGCTGTTGTTGTGTGCCATTGAGTCTATTCCGACTCCTAGCAACCTTATGGGACAGAGTAGAACTACCCCCATAGGGTTTCCAAGGAGCAGCTGGTGAATTCGAACTGCCAACCTTTTGGTTTGCAACCGTAGCTCTTAACCACTGTGCCACCAGGGATAATTAATACAGGTCTATTAATGAGAAGAATAGAATTTGGGTAGGGGTAACATTTTGCTTAATTGGAATTCAAAATTAGTGTTTCCTGTCATTAAATGGATTGCAAACACTGATCTGTAAAAAAAATCATTCTTAGCTCAAGGACCATACAAAAACACATGGTGGTTCACATTTGACCTCTTGGCTGTAGTTTGCTGATCTTTTTTGTCTCTGAATATCCTAAAATGTTTGGCGTTACAGGTGCTTACAAATTTTCTTTGCAATTTTAGCCTGTTGTTGTTGTGTGCCATCAAGTCGACTCTGACTCATAGCGACCCCATGTGACAGAGTATAACTGCCACATAGGGTTTTCTTGGCTGTCATCTTTACAGAAGCAGATCGTCAGGTCTTTTCTCCCACAGTCCCTCTGGGTGAGTTCAAACTGCCAACCTTTCGGTTAGCAGCCAAGCGCTTAACAGTTGCACCAACAGGGTTCGTTAATTTTAGCCTAGTCTCTGTAAAAATAATATTACTAGGGTGTTTGTAATTATAGAGCATGCCTTTATAGAATATTCTTAGTTTGTTTCTGCCTTCTCATTTCTTCTATCACTGTTCCCCCATTACATGTTGTCATCCTCTTTGAATATGGGTTCTTTTTGTTCTTCAGTAGTTCACTGAAGCTATCTCTGGTAAAAGTGTCATTTTATTGTCCCTTGGGAGATCCAGAGTCTTTTTTTTTTTTTTTTTTCAAATAATCAACTGCTGCTTATCCAACTTCCCTTGTATTAAATCTATTGTAGTAGATCTTGTTTTATACTATAACTGCTGAACCTAAATGTGGCACTTTTTATTTAATCCTATTAAATGTTATCTAATTTATTTTGGTCAATTCACTCCACTATATTTGTATCCCTCCTTGTTTTTAAGTTTCTTAAAATTTTGATAAGTATGCTATCATTTGGATTGCAGTAATTTGTAATGAAAGTGTTGAACAGTACAAAATCCTCTAGCATTACAGTTTTGCTCGGAGAACCTCAAATGGAGATCTAATGCCAGAATACGGTAGTGATGATACAAAACAATCAACAATGCTGAATGAATCACCTTGGAAGTGCAGTATTCCTTCTTCACCCTGGTGGTAGAAGGAAGAAGCCTCTGAGAAACTCAGTCTCAGCCATGTGACACTACTGATGAATCATCAAACTTAAGGAAATTAATAAAAATGGTAACTTAGTTGAAGGATAAGTACATTCTTTGCTCCAACTCTATTTAGCAAAAGAAAAATTTCTTCACTGAAGTCATACTTTTTTAATTAAAAAAAGGAAGAATTAAAATTTTATTTTTTTATTTTGGAAATTTTCAAACCCACAGAAAAGCTGAAAGAACAGTGAAATGAACATCTGTATACCACTATCATTAACTGTTGTTAGCCTTTTCCACACTGCTCAAATCTGTTTCATCACATGCACACACACACACACACACACACACACACACATGCACACACACACACATGCACACACACACACATACCCCTACATTTACCTTTTTTGCCAAACTATCCAAAAGTAAGTTGTGGACATCGTGACACTTTACGTCAAGCTGCGTCTTCTAAGAACAAAAACGTTCTTTTGCACAACCACATCACTGTTACCACACCTAGAAACATAATACTAACCTAAGAATATTATGCAATGCACAGTCTATACTCAAGTTTTTCCAATCGTTCAAAAAATTTACTTTACAGCTGGTTTTTAAAAACAGGATCCAGTTGGTGTTAATGCATTGTCATTGACTCTGGTGGCATAGTGGTTAAGAGTTCGGCTGCTAACTAAAAGGTCAGCAGTTCAAATCCACCAGGCACTCCTTGGAAACCCTATGAGGCAGTTCTACTCTGTCCTGTAGGGTCGCTGTGAGTCAGAATCAACTTGACGGCAATGGGTTTTGTTTTGGTTTTAACCTAAAACTGTCCCCCGACCTCCTCTCTCTGATCTTCACGACACTGAATGTTTTGCAGAACGTTCCATATTCTGGATTTGTGGGCTGTTTCCTCCCAGATAAATCCTTGCCAAACATTTCCAGCAAGAATGGCACATGGGTTATTTTGAGAACCTCCCAATGCATTATGTCAAGAGGCACATGATGACAGGCCATCCCACTATTAGGGATGCCAAGCTCGACCACTTGGTTAAGAGGGTGGCTGCTAGATCTCTCCATTATAAAGATTCATTTTCCATTTTGTGCTTATTAAGTATTAAGGGGTCATACTTTTTTTTTTTTTTACTTTAGATGAAGTTTTACCGAGCAAATTAGTTTCTCATTAAACAATTAATACACATACTGTTTTGTGAAATTGGTTGTGTGAGGTCATACTTTGAGGCTCTGTGACTCTCCTGCCCTTAACTAGTTGTTTACATCCATTGATGATCCTTGCCTCCGTCCATTATTACATGGAGAATGGTTATTAAATGGTGATTTTTCTAATTCTATCATCCCTGCAATATTTATTAGCTGTTATTAAAAGAAGTAAGATTTTTTACTGGGATCTGAATCAAATTGAAGAAAATACAATTTCATTATATTTTTTCCTAGAATCTAAGCTTTTTCTTGGTTCTCTAACTTAGACAAGATCTGAGTAAAATAGTTATTTGAAATTTTTCAGGGTTTTTTTGTTTTTTAACTGTACTTCAGGCGAAGGCCCACAGAACAAATAGCCTCCCATGAAACAGCAATGCACACACTGTTTCACGACATTGGCCAACAACCCCACAACACGTCAACCCTCTCCCCTCTCGACCCTCCCCCTCTTTCTCTTTGGTGAAAATATACACAGCTAAAGACACACCACCTCAAAAATCTCCACGCTCCTCCAATTGCGCTGCCACTCTCACCCCAGATGAAGGCCCACAGAACAAAATAGCCTCTCATCCAACAGTTAGTACACATATTGCCCCATGACAATGGCCAACAACCCCACAACACATCAACACAATCCCCACTCAACCCTGGGCTCCCCATCACCAGCCCTCCTGTCCCCCACCCCCCGGCCCCTGTCCCCGGTTTGCTGTGCCCCCTCAGTCCGATCTGGCTCCATGGGCCTGTCCACTCCCTGGCTGAACGGTGAACCTCAGAAATGACCTCACCACTGAGCTAAAAGTGTGTCTGGGGGCCACACTCTCGGTGCTTCTCCAGTCTCCTTTAGGCCAGCAAATCTGGTCTCTTTCTTGCGAGCCAGAATTCCGTTCTACATCCCTCTCCAGCTCTGTCCAGAACCCTCCGTTGCGATCCCGGTCAGAGCAGTCAGTGGTGGTAGCCAGGCACCATCTAGCCGCACTGGACTCGGTCTGGTGGAGGCCTTGGTCACTGTGGTCCACCAGTCCTTCGGACCAGTCCTTTCCTTGCATCCTGCTCTCGCCGCTCTCCCCTGCTCCCGAAGTCAGGGTGATTTTAATGATAATTCTTAGTGAGTGATTGTAAGTTTAAATTTCTGATCTCCAGAAAATAACAATGAGTTCTTTAAAAATATAATGCTAACCTAGTGCCTTAAAGTGATGTGTGAATCCAATGCTGTGGCATTGAATACCACGATATTTTTGGTGCTATGTGATTACCTGCATTAGGTATTCTAAATTCCAGTGTATTGAATTCAGAATATAGGCATCTGTGCTCAGGTATTTTCAAGGCATGCTACATTACAGACTACAAAGAAAGGCCTGGCAATATGCTTCCAAAAAATCAGCCAGTGAAAGCTCTATGGATTACAATGGTTCTGTCCTGTAGTGCATGGGGTTGCCATAAGACAAAGGCTGACTTGACAGCAGCTAACAACGTTACAGTTAAAGGTTTGTTTTTATGGAATGGCATACACAGTATTAAGTACTTTATATACATTATACCATAAACTATGGGATATAGCATAAGTCACACATAGCAGATCTAAAAAATGTTATTTCCCTTCTTTCTTTTCTACCACTCCCAACTGCATCATCTTTGAAATATAGGTTTCTTTTTTGAAGATTAATATGACAGCTCTGAGGTTTATTTTTCTACCACTTGTCTGTCAGTTGTACTGTGGTGGCTTGCTTGTTACTGCGATGCTGGTAGCTATGTTACTGGAATTTCAAATACTAGCAGGGTCATCTATCATGGACAAGTTTCAGTGGCGCTTCCAGTCTAAGATACACTATGAAGAAAGGCCTGGCAATGTATTTTCGGAAATTAGCCAATGAGAACCCTATAGAACACAACAGAATATTGTCCAATATATGCTGGAAGATGATCCCCCTAGGTTGTAAAGCACTCAAAATACACAGTGGCCACAACAATGGACTTGAGCATATCAATGATCATGAAGATGGCACAGGACCGGGCAACATTCCATTCTGTTGTATATGGCGTCTCCATGAGTCAGAGAGAACTCTACAGCAACAAATAACTGCAACAACAACGTCTATTTTAGAAAATAAACTTGAAACATAAGGCATTTAACCTGTTGTCTTAATTATTTGAAGACATGCTCAAATTGAGGTAAATTTGTTAACTCTTTGAGCATATGTGAAAATGTAGTGAGTACACACACTCATGTATCACCTGACAAAGGGAGGATTTCTGGGTAATATACTTGTTCTAGACACAATGGCTCTATTGACACAGTGGCTACAACAATGGGCTCAAGCATAGCAACGATTATGAGAAGGGCACAGGACCTGGCAGTGTTTCATTCTGTTGTACATACGGTCACTACGTGTCGGAACTGGCTCAACGGCACCTAACAACAACGACGTACTTGATCTTGGTCTAGGTCAGCCTAGTCTGAGGGGCTTTGGGTCCTCTTTGGTTGACTAGTAGAACTGGTAACCCAGGTTGGAGCAAAGGCAAGTATTCTAGTAGATCCCAGGGCTAGGAATGTCTTAAGTCACATCAAACCTTTCTGTTGTTACTTCTACATTAACTTTGCTGAAAGTACCCAGACAAAATAGCTTCCCACAGTAAAGTTAATTTGTTGTCATCAAGTGGAGCATGTCATAATGATGACAGTGATTATCTTTTACTACTTAGTAGCTGTGTATCTCCCCCCACTCATTCCATGAAATGAAATGCCTAAAGATCAATATCCTAGGCATGAGTGAGCTGAAATGGAGTGATATTAGCCATTTTGAATCAGACATGATATGTTCTACTATACTGGGAATGACAAATTAAAGAGAAATGACATCACATTCATTGTCAAAAAGAACATTTCAAGATCTATCCTGATGTACAATGCTGTCAGTGCTAGGATAATATCCATATGCCTACAAGGAAGAACAGTTAATACAACTTTTATTCAAATTTATGCAACAACCACTAATGCCAAAGATGAAAAAATTGAAGATTTTTACCAACTTCTGCTGTCTGAAATTAATCAAACATGCAACCAAGATGCATTGATAGTTATTAGTGGTTGGAATGTGAAAGCTGGAAACGAAGAAGGATTGGTAGTTGGAAAATATGGCTTCGGTGATAGAAATGACTCCAGAGATCGTGTGATAGAATTGTTCGAGACTAAGGTACTTATTCATTGCAAATACCTTTTTTCAACAACATAAATGGTCACTATAAGCATGGCTACAACAATGGGCTTAAACACAGCCAAGATTATGAGGATAACACAGAACCTAACAGTATTTCGTCATTTTTTACATAGGGTCGCTATGAGTCAGAACCAATTCAACCGCACCTAACAACATCAACAACAATACATATGGACCTCACCAGATGGAATACACAGGAATCACATTGACTACATCTGTGGAAAGAGACAAAGCTGATACCATCGGTCAGAACAAGGCCAGGGGCTGACTGCAGAACAGACCACCAATTGCTCATATGCAAGCTAAAGTCAAAGCTGAAGAAAATGAAAACAAGTCCACTAGAGCCAAAGTACAACCTTCAGTTTATCCCACCTCAATTTAGAAGCCATCTCAAGAATAGATTTTATGCATTGGACACTAATGGCCGAAGACCAGACAAGTTGTAGGATGACATGAAGGACATCACACATGAAGAAAGCAAAAGATCATTAAAAAGACAGCAAAGGAAAAAAGACTGAAACGGATGTCAGAAGAGACTCTGAAACATGCTTTTGAACACAGAGTAGCTAAAGCAGATGGAAGAAATGATGAAGTAAAAGAGCTGAACCGAATATTTCAAAGAGCGGCTTGAGAAGACAAAGTGAAGTATTATAATGACATGTGCAAAGACCTGGAGTTAGAAGACCAAAAGGGGAGAACACTCTTGGCATTTCTCAAGCTGAGAGAACTGAAGAAAAAATTCAAGCCTTGAGTTGCAATATTGAAGGATTCTACAGGGAAAATACTGAACGACTCAAGAAGCATTAAAGTAGATGGAAAGAATACATAGAGTCACTGTACCAAAAATAATTCGTCGACATTCAGCCATATCAGGAGGTAGCATATGATAAACAGCCAACGGTACTGAAGGAAAATGTCCAAGCTACACTGAGGGGAATGGAGAAAAATAAGTGTCACGGATTGAATTATGTCCCCTAAAAAATATGTGTATCAATTTGGCTGGGCCATGATTCCCAGAATTGTGTGATCGTCTTCCATTTTGTGATTGTAATTTTATGTTAAAGAGGATTAGGGTGGGATTGTAACACCCTTACTAAGGTCACATCCTGATCCAATGTAAAGGGAGTTTCCCTGGGGTGTGGCCTGCACCACTTTTTATCTTATAAGAGATGAAAGGAAATTAAGCAGAGAGTCGGGGACTTCATACCACCAAGAAAACAGTGCCAGGAGCAGAGTGTATCTTTGTACCTAAGGTTCCTGTGCTGAGATGCTCCCAGACCAAGGGAAGACTGATGACAAGGACCTTCCTCCAGAGCCAACAGAGAGAGAAAACCTTCCCCTACAGCTGACACCCTGAATTTGGAGTTGTAGTGTACTAGACTGTGAGAGAATAAATTTCTGTTTGTTAAAACTATCCACTTGTGGTATTTCTGTTATAGCAGCATTAGATGACTAAGACAACAAGGTTTCAGGAATTGAAAAAATACCAATTGAGATGTTTCAACAAATGGATGCAATGCTGGAGGTGCTCACTCGTCTATGGCAAGAAATTTGGAAGACAGCTTCCTAGCCAGCTGACTGGAAGAGGTCTATATTTGTGCCCATTCCAAAGAAAGGTTATCCAACAGAAAGCAGAAATTAATGAACAATATCATATATCACCCACAAGTAAAGTTTTGTTGAAGGTCATTGAAAAGCACTTGCAGCAGTATATCAACAGGGAACTACCAGAAGTTCAAGCTGGGTTCAGAAGAGGATGTGAAACGAAGGATATCATTGCTGATGTCAGATGGATCTTGGCTGAAAACAGAGAATACCAGAAAGGTGTTTACCTGTGTTTTACTGACTATGCAAAGGCATTTGACTGTGTGGATCATAACAAATTATGGGTAACATTGCAAAGAATGGAAATTCCAGAACACTTAATTGTGCTTATTAAGACTGTGTGCATAGATCAAGAGGCAGTCGTTCAGACAGAACAAGGGGTTACTGCATGGTTTAGAGTCAGGAAAGTTGTGCTTCAGGGTTATATCCTTTTGCCATACTTATTCATCTGTATGCTGAGCAAATAATCTGAGAAGCTGGAGTATATGAAGAAGAATGAGCATCAGGATTGAAGGAAGATGCATTAACAACCTGCGATACGCAGATGAAACAACCTTGCCCCCTGAAAGTGAAGAGGACTTGAAGCACTTACTAACTAAGATCAAGGGCTACAGCCTTCAGTATGAATTGTACCTCAACAAAAAGAAAACAAAAAACCTCACAAATGGACCAATAAGCAATATCATGATAAATGGAGGAAATAATTGAAGTTGTCAAGGATTTCATCTTACTGGATCCAAAATCAACATCTGTGGAAGCAGCAGTTAAGAAATCAGACAATGGAGAGGCAGGGCCAAGATGGCGGAGTAGTCAGATGCTTCCTGTGGTCCCTCTTACGACAAAGACCAAAAAAAAAAATTAAAAAGTGAACCGATTGTATGTGACAATCTGGGAGCCCTTAACATCAAAGGCAAAGTTGAGGAATCAGACTGAGTGGCAGGGGGAGGGAGAGATGGTTCGGAAGCAGCAAGAATTTGCCAGACCTGACCTGCTGGGAGCCAGCGCCCTTCAGACCGGATCCGCTTGCATGCATGGTGAGGCAAGCAGTGGCGTTCAGGAGGAATTTTCCACATCGGGAGAGACCCAGTGGCAGAGAGTCTACTCGGGCATCCAGAACCAGTGAAAAGCGGTGCTCAATCAGCAAAAGATAAGTACTTGCGTCTGACCTACTGCACGGATCAAAAAATACCCGATTTGGGGACAACCTCTCTCCCATTTACCTGCCCCCTCCCTGCTCTGCACTGGGTCCTGGGCCAGCTTCAGCTATTGCCAAGTCCCCTAGGCCGGAAGTAGGACCTATCACGTGCCCTGAGCCATTCTCCCGGCGTTGGAGGGGGAACAAATTAGCAAACAGGAAAAAAAATAATCTGCTGCCTCCCCTAAGCCAGAAACTCAGGGTAGGCACAGCTCCTTTGACTAGGCACAGGCAGAAGGGGTCCACAAACTTTGGATGCCTTTCCCCACTGCATAGACTTGTGTAGGCCCATTTCAACAGCATAGGCCCTCATTACTACAGTAAAACAGGGTATATACCTGAAGCCTAACTTCACCTGTGTCAGCTATATGATGAAGTGGCAGGTTCGTGACATTTGACACTGCTCTGCCCATTAAGCAGGGTCCTGACCTACCCACAGGCAACCCTGGTGGTGTAGTGGTTAAGAGCTACGTTTTCTAACCAAAAGATCAGCAGTTTGAATCCACCAGGTTCTCCTTGGAAACCCTATAGGGCAGTTCTACTCTGTCCTGTAGGGTCACTATGAGTGAGAATCGACTTGATGGCAATGGATTTGTTTTCTTGGTTTTTTAACCTACCCACATCAGGGGCCTGAGGACTGGTGGCTCCATCCATGCCACCTAGCCCCCAGTGACAGGGGTCCAAGAATAAGTGGTGCCTCCCAGTCCTTATAGCCAACAGCATTGGGTGTTCATACTCCAGTTACAAAACCTACCCACCTACATGCTCTAGGGAACAGGGACACGCTTTCCTCCCAGACACTCGGGGCAGCCGTCAGCCCCCTGCCTTGTTCAGTGCGTGACCCCCTACTGCAGCCAGATACCTATGCCTATACCGATCACCCATGCCTGTCTAGGACTGTAGGTGAGAGACTGCACCACACGCTTGGTGACCAACTACCTGGACACCTGAACTAAATTCATACAAGAAAAGTAAACAGACTCCTGGGCTTACATACCTAGTAACAGATCTAACCACCTGGTGACAGGATGTTAGACCTTCAAAGGCACCAATAATCAAATTGAGTCACGATCAGCTTATTTGGGCATATCAGAACAAAAGAAAACAAGAAGCTAGGACACAGTAAGCAAACATAAATAAATATAATAGCTTACTGATGGCTCAGAGACAACAGTCAATATCAAATCACATGAAGAGGCAGACTGTGATGGCTTCAGCAAGCTCCCAAAATAAAGAATCAAGAAATTTTCCAGGGGAAGAGAATTTCTTGGAATTACCGGAGGTAGAACACAAAAGATTAATATACAGAACTCTTCAAGAGATCAGGAAAGATATCCTTCAAAATGCAAAACAATCCAAGGAACATACAGACAAAGCAATAGAGGAACTTAAGAAGGTGATTCAAGAGCATAATGACAAACTTAACAGGCTGCAAAAATCCATAGAGAGACAGCAATCAGAAATCCAGAAGATTAACAGTAAAATTTCAGAATTAGACGACTCAATAGAAAGTCATAGGAGCAGAATTGAGGCAAAGGAAGTCAGAATTAGTGAGATTGAAGATAAAGCACTTGACACCAACTTATTTGAGGAAAAATCAGATAAAATGATTTTAAAAAATGAAGAAACACTAAGAATTATGTGAGACTCTATCAAGAAGACTAACCAAGAAGTGATTGGAGTACCAGAATGGGGGTGGGGGGAGGAAATAACAGAAAATACAGCGAGAATTGTTGAAGATTTATTGGCAGAAAACTTCCCTGATATCGTGAAAGATGAGAAGGTATCTATCCAAGATGCTTATCAAACCCCACATAAGGTAGATCCCAGAAGAAAGTCACCAATACATAGTGTAATCAAACTTTCCAAAAACAAAGATAGAGAATTTTAAAAGCTGCTAGGGATAAACGAAAAGTCATCTGTAAAGGAAAGTCAATAAAACTAAGCTTGGATACTCAGCAGAAACCATGCAGGCAAGAAAGCAATGGGATGACATATATAAAGCCTTGAAGGAAAAAAATTACCAGCCAAGGATTATATGTCTGGCGCAACTGTCTCTTAAATATGATGGCAAATTAGGGCATTTCCAGATAAACAGAAGTTTAGGGAATTTGCAAAAACCAAACCAAAATTACAGGAAATACTAAAGGGAGTCCTCTGGTTAGAAAATCAATAACAGATAATAACCCAAGACTAGAACACAGGACAGAGCTATCAACCCAGATAGGGAAGTCACAAAAATAAATCAAAGCTAAAACACTGAAAATAGCTAAAACCCAGACAGGGAAGTCACAAAAATAAATCAAAGCTAAAACACTGAAAATAGGGAAACAGAGATGTCAGTATGTAAAAGATGACAGTATTAAAACAAAAAAGAAGAACTAAAAAATGTAGACATAGATTTCTCATATGAAGAAGAAGTCAAGGTGATATAAAGAAATAAAAGACTGGTTTAAAGTTAGAAAAATAAGGGTAAATATTAAGGTAACTACAGAGGAAACTAACAATCTGACACTTCAAAATAAAAAACGAGAAACATAAAGACTCAGCAAATACAAAATCAACAACAATGAAAAAGATGAAAAGAAAATACAGAAAGAAAAACGACTCAGCACAAAAAATTAAGTGGAACAAAGAAACTGTCAACAACACACAAAAAAAAGACATCAAAATGATAGCACTAAACTCGTACCTATCAATAATCACGCTGAATGTAAATGGACTAAATGCATCAATAAAGAGACAGAGAGTGGCAGAATGGATTAAAAAAACACGATCCATCTATACACTGCCTGCAAAAGATACACCTTAGACACAAACAAACTAAAATGCTAAGGATGGAAAAAAATATATCAACAAACAACACTCAAAAAAGAGCAGGAGTGGCAATATTAATCTCTGACAAGATAGACTTTAAAGTAAAATCCACCACAAAGGATCAGGAAGGACACTATATAATGATTAAAGAGTCAGTACACCAGGAGGACATAACTATAATAAATATTTACACACCCAACGACAGGGCTCCAAAATACATAAACTCTAACAGCAATGAAAAGAGAGGTAGACAGCTCCACAATAATAGTAGGAGACTTCAACACACCACTTTCGGTGAAGTACAGAACATCCAGAAGGAAGCTCAATAAAGACACGGGGATCTAAATGCCACAGTGAACCAACTTAATCTCACAGACGTATACCCAACACTCCACCCAGCAGCAGCCAAGTATACTTTCTTTTCCAACGCATATGAAACATTCTCCAGAATAGGCCACATATTAGGCCGTAAAGCAAGCCTTAACAGAATCCAAAGCATCAAAATATTACAAAGCATCTTTTCTGACCATAAAGCCATAAAAGTAGAAATCAATAGCAGAAAAAGCAAGGGAAAACAAATCGAACACATGGAAACTGAACAACACCTTGCTCAAAAACTACTGGGTTACAGAAGAAATTAAGGATGGAATAAAGAAATTCACAGAATCAAATGAGAATGAAAACACTTCCTATCAGAACTGTTGGGACACAGCAGAAGTAGTGCTCAGAGGTCAGTTTATAGCAATAAATGCACACATCCAAAAAGATGAAAGGCCAAAATCAAAACATTAACCCTACAACTTGAACAAGTAGAAAGAGAGCAGCAAAAGAAGCCCTTAGGCGGCAGAAGAAAGGAAATAATAAGAATTAGAGCAGAATTAAATGCAATAGAGAATAGAAAAACAATTGAAAGAATTAACAAGACCAAAAGCTGTTTCTCTGAAAAGATCAACAAAATTGATATACCATTGGCCAAACTGACAAAAGAAAAACAGAAGAGGAAGCAAATAACCGGAATAAGAAATGAGTTGGGTGAGATCACAGCAGACCCAACTGAAATTAAAAGAATCATAACAGAATACTATGAAAAAGTATTTGAAAACCTAGAGGAAATGGACAAATTTATAGAAACTCACTACCTACCTAAACTAACACAAACAGATGTAGAACAACTAAATAAACCTGTAACAAAAGAAGAGATTGAAAAGATAATTAAAACACTGCCAACAACAACAACAAAAAAAGCCCTGGCCTGGTTGCATCTGAGAATTGTACCAAACTTTCAGAGAAGAATTAACACCACTACTACTAAAGGTATTTCAGAGCATAGAAAAGGATGGAATACTCCCAAACTCATTCTATGAAGCCAGCTTAACCCTGATACCAAAAGAAGATAAAGACATCACAAAAAAAGAAAATTACAGACCAGTATTCCTCATGAACATTGACACAAAAATCCTCAGCAAAATTCTAGCCAATAGAATTCAACAACATATCAAAAAAATAATTCACCATGATCAAGTGAGATTCATACCAGGTATGCAGGGATGGTACTACATTAGAAAACAATCAATGTAATCCATCACATGAATAAAACAAAAAACAAGAACCACATAATCATTATCCTAGAGAAATAAGAGCTGTCACACAAATAGATACACGCAGACACGTATTCATTGCAGCACTGTTTACGACAGCCAAAAGATGGAAACAACCAAGGTGCTTATCAACGGCCGAGTGGATAAACAAATTATGGTATGTTCATTCACACAATGGAATACTATGCAACCATAAAGAACAATGATGAATCTGTGAAACATAAGATGGAGGAATCTGGAAGACATTCTTGTGAGAGAATTTAGTCAGTCGCAAAAGGACAAATGCTGTAATATACCACTATTATAAGAACTCAAGAAAAGGTTTAAACACAGAAGAAAACATTCTTTGATGGTTATGAGGGTGGTGAGGGAGGGAGCGGGTATTCGCTAACTAGGTAGTAGACAAGAATTATTTTAGGCAAAGGGAAGGACAACACACACTACAGGGGAAGTCAGCACAACTGGACTAAACCAAAGCTAAGAAGTTTCCTAAATACAACCAAACACTTCGAGGGACAGAGCAGCAGGGGCTTGGGTCTGGGGACCATGGTTTTAGGGGACATCTAGGTGAATTGGCATAACAAAGTTTATTAAGAAAATGTTCTGCATCCCACTTTGGTGAGTGGCGTCTGGGGTCTTAAAAGCTAGTGAGTGGCCATCTAAGATGCATCAACTGGTCCCAAGCCACCTGGAGCAAAGGAGAATGAAGAACACCAAAGACACAAGGAAATATTAGCCCAAGAGACAGAAAGGGCCACATAAACCAGAGACTTCCTCAGCCTGAGACCAGAAGAACTAGATGGTACCCAGCTCCCACCAATGACCGCCCTGACAGGGAACACAACAGAGAGTCCTTGACAGAGCAGCAGAAAAGTGGGATGCAGAACTCAAATTCTAGTAAAAAGACCAGGCTTAATGGTTTGACTGAGACTGGAGGGACCCTGGAAGACATGGCCCCCAGACTCTTTGTTAGCCCAAAACTAAAACCATTCCCGAGGCCAACTCTTCAGACAAAGATTAGACTGGACTATGGGACATAAAATGATACTCATGAAGAGTGTGCTTCTTAGCTCAAGTAGATAAATGAGACTAAATGGGCAGTTTCTGTCTGGAGGTGAGATGAGAAGATAGGGTTAGGAGCGGGTTGAATTAATACAGGAAATCTGGGGTGGAAGGAGGAGTGTGCTGTCACAGTGTAGGGAGAGCAACTAGGGTCACATAACAATGTATAAATTTTTGCATGAGAGACTGACTTGAATTGTAAACTTTCACTTAAAGCACAGTAAAAAACAAAAAAGAAATCAGATGATGTATTGCATTGGGCAAATCTACAAAAGACTTCTTTAAAGTGTTGAAAAGCAAGGATGGCACTTTGAGGACTAAGGTGAACCTGACCGAAGCCATGGTGTTTTCAGTTGCCTCACATGCATGTGAAACCTGGACAATGAATAAAGAAAACCAAACAAAAATTGACACCTTTGAATTATGGTGCTGGTGAAGAATATTGAATATACCTTGAACTGCCAGAAGAATGAACAAATGAACAAATCTGTCTTGGAAGAAGTATAGCCAGAATTCTCCTTAGAAGCGAGGATGGTGAGACTTTGTCTCATGTACTTTGGACATGTTATCAAGAGGGGCCAGTCCCTGGAGAAGGACATCATGCTTGTAGAAAAGGAAGACCATTGTCAAGATGGATTGACACACTGGCTGCAGCACTGGGCTCAAACATGGCAATGATTGTGAGGATGGCGCAGTGCTGGGCAGTGTGTCATTCTGTTGTGCATAGGGTCACTAGGAAGTAGAACTGGCCCAACAGCACCTAACAACAACAGCTGTGTATCCCACGTGGGTGTGGTCTAATTATTGTAGCTAGTTTACTTGATTTATGATGATATATTTTATTCGTTTTAATTGTCAGTGTCATGGATTGAATTGTGTCCTCCAAAAATATCTTCAACATGACTAGGCCATGATTCCTGGTATTGTGTGATTGTCCATCATTTTGTCATCTGATAATGATTTTCCAATATGTTGCAAATCCTATCCCTATGATGTTAATGAGATGGGATTAGCTGCCATTATGTTAATGAGACAGGAGCCAGTCTATAAGATTAGATTGTGTCTTAAATCAATGTCTTTTAAGATAGAGAGACGGGAGCAGAGAGACATGGGGACTTCATCCCACCAAGAAAGCAGCGCTAGGAGCAGAGCACGTCCTTTGGACCCGAGGTTCCTTCACTGAAAAGTTCCTAGTCCAGGAGAAGATTGATGACAAGGACCTTCTTCCAGAGTCAACAGAGAGGAAGACTTTCCCTGGAGCTGATGCCCTGAATTTTAACTGGTAGCCTACTAGACTGTGAGAGAAGAAATTTCTCTTTGTTATAGCCATCCACTTGTGGTATTTCTGTTACAGCAGCACTAGATAACTAAGACAGTCAGTTTAACAAATTTCAACACTCTTGATTAATAAATTTTCTTTGGCAACATTTTTCTTGTGTCTATCAAGTTTCTATATACAATGATGCATAAATACAATACTTGGAAACTTTTTAAAAATAAGGCTTATTTATAGATGAATTATTACAGTAAACCCCCCAGATTAGTATATTTTCCTCACTATCATGTCATCAAGAAGCCCTGGTTATGTAGTGGTTAATGCGCTCAGTTGCTAACCTAAAGGTCGTCGGTTAGAACCCACCAGCCACTCTGCGGGAGAAAGATGTGGCAATCTGCTTCCGAAAAGATTACAGCCTTGGAAACCCTATGGGGCAGTTCTATTCTGTACTATAGGTTTGTTATGAGTCAGAATTGACTCAACGGCAGTGTGGATCATATAATGTTATGACTTCAGGAGAGAGAAGAATAGTATTGGGCCATTTAACAATCCATGGGTAATAAGATAAAATTATACTAATTTTTTTTCTTTATACCTAGAGAATGGAATGTTATAGAAACCGAAGAGCATTATAAGAGCCGATGGAGATCTATAAGGATTCTGTATCTTACTATGTTTCTCAGCAGTGTAGGTAAGTATTAGAAATTATACATAATTTTAAAAATTTATATAAAATGTCATGTTTAACTTCATTTTTTATTGACATGTAATGTATAAGCAGTAAAACGCAAGAATGTTAATTTGTATAGCTTGATATATTTTAAAGTACTAATATTTTGTATATGTAATTACTAAAAAGTAAAATTTTATGAGGAAAAAATTTTCAAACTATTAACATCTGTATGTCATTAGCATGTTAAAAAGGATAGGGAATGAAAATAAATAAGGTTTATTAATACAGTAATAATTTTTAAAGGAATGTTTGAGGTGATTAATTTTTTTTTCTACGTTTGGACCCTTAAAGTCTATAGGTACTAATTTTTTCTTTTTTTAAAATTGTGCTTTAAGTGAAAGTTTACAATTCAAGTCAGTCTCTCATACAAAAATTTATATTTACATTGTTTTGTGATCCTAGTTGCTCTCCCTATACTAACAACATACTCTTCCTTTCCACCCCTGATTTCCCGTGTCCATTCAACCAGCTCCTGACCCTCTCTGCCTTCTCATCTCGCCTCTGAACAGGAGCTGCCCATTTAGTCTCATGTATCTACTTGAGCTAAGAAGCACACTTCACAAGTGTTATTTTATGTCCCATAGTCCAGTCTAATCTTTGTCTGAAGAGTTGGCCTCGGGAATGGTTTTAGTTTTGGGCTAACAAAGAGTCTGGGGGCCATGTCTTCCAGGGTCCCTCCAGTCTCAGTCAAACCATTAAGCCTGGTCTTTTTACTAGAATGTGAGTTCTGCATCCCACTTTTCTGCTGCTCTGTCAAGGACTCTCTGTTGTGTTCCCTGTCAGGGCGGTCATTGGTGGGAGCTGGGTACCATCTAGTTCTTCTGGTCTCAGGCTGAGGAAGTCTCTGGTTTATGTGGCCCTTTCTGTCTCGGGCTAATACTTTCCTTGTGTCTTTGGTATTCTTCATTCTCCTTTGCTCCAGGTGGCTTGGGACCAGTTGATGCATCTTAGATGGCCACTCACTAGCTTTTAAGACCCCAGACGCCACTCACCAAAGTGGGATGCAGAACATTTTCTTAATAAACTTTGTTATGCCAGTTGGCCTAGATGTCCCCTGAAACCATGGTCCCCAGACCTGAGCCCCTGCTACTCTGTCCCTCGAAGTGTTTGGTTGTATTCAGGAAACTTCTTAGCTTTGGTTTAGTCCAGTTGTGCTGACTTCCCCTGTAGTGTGTGTTGTCCTTCCCTTCACCTAAGATAATTCTTGTCTACTATCTAGTTAGTGAATACCCCCTCTCCCTCCATCCCTGCCCTCATAACCATCAAAGAATGTTTTCTTCTGTGTTTAAACTTTTTCTTGAGTTCTTATAATAGTGGTATATTACAATATTTGTCCTTTTGCGACTGACTAAATTCACTCACAGTAATGTCTTCCAGATTTCTCCATGTTACAAGATGTTTCATGGATTCATCGTTGTTCTTTATCATTGCACAGTATTCCCTTGAATAGGCACTAATTTTTTTTCAATTTTATTTATTTTGTTGTTGTTGAGAATGTACACAGCAAAACAGATACCAGTTTGACACAATTCAGTGTCACTAATTACATTCTTTGAGTTCTGCGACCATTCTAACCCTCCTTTTCTGAGTTGTTCTTCCCCCATTAACATAAACTCACTGCCCCCTAATGTTATTATCTGATCTTTCCAGTTGCTGTTGTTAATTTGATCGCATATAGATAGTTCTTAAAAGAGCATAATGCTGAAGGCAGACATTTCTTACTAGTTAAACTATTGTTTGGCTTTGAGAAGACTTCAGGGGATATTTTTGGTTTAAGGTGTAAGGATTATGCTAAGGCAAGTTTCGGGGGTTCATCCAACTTCCATGACTCCAGAAAGTCTAGAGTCCAAGATAATTATAAATCCTATTCTGCATTTTCCCCCTTTTGATCAGGATTCTTCTGTAGAATCTTTGGTCAAAGTTTTCAGTAATGATAGCTGGGCACTATCAGTTCTTCTGGTCTCATGGCAAAGGAGGCAGTTGTTCATGGAGGCAATTAGCCACACATTCCATTTCCTCCTCAGGTTTCTGACTCTCCTTCGTCCTCTGTTGCTCCAGGAGCATAGATACCAATTGTTGTACAGCCACAAATTTTACAAGTGGTTTCTTTCCCCAAAACGAGTTTAGTGGAGGTCATTTTTCTAAATTGTTTCGTTATTTATTTTCTGTTAGCCTTGTTACTCTTCTGTTTCTCTTACTTGTCAATCTTGTGCATAATTTAACACTGGCTAAAAACACATTTTAAATAAAGCTAAAACTAAAGAAAAGTAGGAGATGAAGGATATTTTCAACAATCATCTATAATATAATTTCATCTTGTATTGTGTATCAATTAGGATGCGTTCTGCAAATATCAGAAAAAGAAGTTGATTCAAATTGGCTTAAGGAGTAATATAATTTATTTATTATAATTGTTTATTATAATATTTCTTCTCAATCACTTTTCTGATGTTGCCTCCTTCTGCAAATTGGCTTCGTCTTTAGGCTATAATGAGATAGCTACAGCACTTCCAGGTCTCACATCCATTCACAGTAACTTCCGTTGACCAAAAGGGACTTTTTTGGTAACCTCTTCAGGGATGAAGAGTCCTCTCCAGAGATCCCCAAGTAGTCCTGCCCTCACTTCTGTTTTGGTCAGAACTGGGCTACCTGTGAATTTCTAAACCTGTCATCAACTAGGATAATGTGATTACCCCAATTGAATTTTTCAGTCTAATCAGGATGTACCCTCTCGAGTTGGCGGTGGGACAATTTCTCCTAAAGCCTGTGGCTTTGTGGTGGAAGGATGGATACCTGAATAAAATTGGAATGCCATTAAGAAGATAAAGGGGGGTAAATGGATGTTGTTAGGTAACAATGTCTGCAATAGATTGGATTTCTTTTTTTTTTTCTTTAAAATATTTCTAAATTTTAATATTATCTAAAATTTATAAGAAACAAGATAAACTTAACAACAAAAAATTAGTTTTAGTTTTGATTTTAATTGGCATATTAAACATCTTACTTGTTTACAAGTTTCTTGATTGCAAAATTGTAGCCTTGATTTCAAATATTAGTTGGCTTTTTCAGTCCTCTTTTCATCAGTGTGCCAATTAAAGATACGTTAAATGGTTACATTAATGGTTGTGGAATGTTTTGGCAAAGGATAGCAAGAATAATGGCATGACATGAAAAATGTAATCAATGTCATTGAATTGTAAATGTGGAAGTCGTGCTGGCAAGTGGTTTTGGTGCGTATGTTTTCACCACAAACAAACAAAAGTATACTAAAATGAAAATACTGATTAAGTTATTTTTGAAATAAGCTTTGTAAAAAGAATGAGGCACTGATACATGCTGCAACATGGATAAACCTTGAGAATATTATGCTAAGTGAAAGAAGCCAGACACAGAAGACCACATATTATACAATTCCATTCATATGAAAGCTCGGAATAGGGAAATCTGTAGAAACAGTAGATTAGTGATTGGAGGTAGGTGGTGGGTGTAGGAGACGGGAGTGATAGCTGAAGGATGGAGCCCTCGTAGCACAGTGGTTAAGAGTTTGGCTGCTAACCAAAAGGTCGGCAGTTCAAATCCACCAGCTGCTCCTTGGAAACCCTGTAGGGCAATTGTACTCTGTCCTATAGGGCTCCTATGAGTCGGAGTCGACTTGACAGCAACGGGTTACAGGGTTTCTTTTTGAAGTAATGAAGATGTTCTAAGGTTGACTGTGGTGATGGTTCCACTTATCTGTGACTATACTAAAAATTATTGAATTGTATACTTTAAATGGGTGCATTGTATGGTATGTGAATTTTATCTTAATAAAACTGTTTAAAAATAATAGACTTTATAGAATTTCTGACTGGATATCCCTAACATCTAAAATTGACAAATAGCATAGGAGTTTATTATTACAGTTCTTAGGCAATAAAGGCTAGCAGAGATAATGAATTTTCTTTTAAGATAGGACCATCTTGAAATGTCCTGGTTCTTTAAAGCCACTGCTCCCTCTAGATGATCATAGTCCTTCTTCCTTGTCTTTCCTGCAGTCAGTTGTCACCCCTAAACAACACAGACTAGAGACCTAGGACTGCCTCTGTAACAAAGTGGCCTTTCCTCTATTCATTTCTGCTGTAAAAAACTAAACAAAACTTGCAGTTATTTTCACTTACAGCAGAGACATGTGACTGAGGAGAAAGGTCTTCTGTTTTTCTTGTATTAATTATGGCCAGGGACTATAATTGTATGTTATTTTCAAGCCTTTAATATTTATTTTCCTTCTGATAAATAAAATCCCATTGCTTGATAAATTAGGCATTTATGTGCATAAATCTGTCAGTTTAGAATGATATTTTAAAATCCATGCTATAGTTCAAAAAATTGTATCTGTATAATAGTGACAAAATTATTATAAGTATAAATAACAGATTTTGCCTCTTACAGGGTTTTCTATCGTGATAATGTCCATATGGCCATATCTGCAAAAGGTTTGTACATTTCTATTTATTCTTAAGTAGCTGTAGTAACAGAAACTCTTATGTAATAAGAGTTTTCTAGAATGTGTCTTTGGTATTTTATTCTATCCTTTTTACTAGAATAACTTGAGATTGTATTTCCTTGAAAGAGGCTTCTAAGTAAGGTGATCCTATGCTTTATTGGGCAAATCAGGACACTTTTAAAGTGGAAGATCTGCTAGACCAGAAAAATAGGGTTATACTAGGACAGTCCCAGGCAAACAGAGATGTATGGTCACCTAATTATAAGCCACTTTTGCATCTCATCGCTACTTCCTCCCTAAAAAAAAGTAAACTACACATAGTCTGGATTCCCAAAATGTGCAAATGATATTTCTAAGGAATAATTACACGCTTTTCCCATAAAATTAACTTGAGGCATCCAGTTACATTGTGAAAAGAATAGATAACACATATGTTTTGATGCTGTGATTATTAGATGGGGAGGAGGGAGTGACAACAAGTTGCAAGTTTGTTGAGTACCTTGACATCAATTGATCATCAAGTCCTGTCAATCTTATCTTAAATATCTGAGAATGAACTTAAGAAAAATTAGTAAGTAAGTTGGAAACTTATTCGTTTAAACAATAAGATTCTTGAAAAGAGTCCCTCTGTACTTCCTGACCTCCTATTCACACCTTAAACTGCTATAATCTGATTAAATCTTTTACTCTGAAACTGCTCTTGTTAAGGTCTCCAATGACTTAATTGCTAACTAGATTGATACGTACAGCCCTTACTTGAGGGGACATTTTGGGGAACATTTGACATTGTTGCCTTCTCTCTACTTAGTGAGTGAAACCCCTTAGCCTCCATGAAATTTCTGTGTCCTGGCTTCCCTCTTAATTCTAACTCCTTTTTCTCAAAAGCTCTCGTGTATTCTTTCTCAACTTGCTCGTTAATTGTTGGCCCTTCCAGAGTTTAATGTGTCTTGTGTGTATCTGTATTTTAGCCTAGATCCTGAGCCTTGGCCCATACTAAATAGTCAACACTTTATCAGATGTCTCCACTTGGATGTACCCAGGCTCCTCAGGTCTTCACACATTCTTCTTTGTTTTTTGGAATGCTTTCCCTCCTTCTGTTGCTCTTTCCCTTCCTTCTTCCCTTTCTCCTTTCTCGCCCACTATGTTTTATTCATCCTTCAAGGCTTAGCTCCCATGTCACCTCAGAAAGCCCTCTCTGACTGTCCCTCACTTCAATTTGGGTTAGAAGGTTCGGTTCTCCTATGTGCTTCCATATCCCTTTATCATTAGCACTTATCAAGGAGTGTTGTAACAATACATTTACAGAGAGTGAACTGAACTCCCCTACTAGATTGTTAGGATGGTCAGATGGTTTCAACAAAAATACTAGACATAGTTGATGAATATTTAGAAAATAAAAATAATGACTATGATATGAGAAGTTTTTTGACATTTTTCATTTTATACTTTTTAGCTTTTGTGAATCTTTTACTTTTCAAAAATGCAATTCTTTACTTCTGAAAGATACTTAAAAAGGAATATAAGAATAAAAAATACAAATTTCACTTTTTACTAACTTAGTGCCATATTCTCATTGCTATTTTGAAAAAAAAAAAAAAACAACTGCCATCAAGTCGATTCTGACTCATAGTGACCTTATAGGACAGAGTAGAACTGCCCCATAGGGTTTCCAAGGAGCAGCTGGTGGATTCAAACTGCTGACCTTTTGGTTAGTAGCTGGACACTTAACCACTTTACCACGTGGGCTCCATAAAAGAGATAGTAGCCTTAAGTTAAGAATTAAAAATTTTATGGTAGTAGGTAACATAGCATCGTAGTTAAGAGTCATATTTGGATTTCAGAAGGACTTGGCTCTGCAATTTTCTAACTGTGTGACCTTGGGCAAGCTACCTAACATCTCTGAACCTCAGTTTCTTCATCTGTCAAACAGGAGTGACAATAACCGTCTCACAGGGTTGTTAAGAAGAACAAAAAATGATGTATGTGAAAGGTTTAGTACTGTCCCTGGGTAAGGGTCTAAAAGTATGGTTTGTGTGTACATTTGTGTGTTTGCATGTGTGCATATGTGTGTGTGGGAGAGAAGAGGCAGACAGACAGGCACAGGGTTAGGGAAGTATTGCTAATTCAGACTGAAGAGATCCTGGAAGACTTGGGAAAATCAGTAACAACTGATGATCAGTTTTCAAGGCCTTCAGAAATTGGCGACCTGAAGAAAAGGTAAGGGCCAGAGAATAGAAAGTTGGGAAGGTATTCTTGGTGGAAGAAGCAGTAGGGGAACCTGTGCAAATGCCAGGAGGCAAGGAAGAACTTGGCTCGTTTTGGAAACTTCAAACAGTTCTAGATGGTGGAAGTTAAAATTGGGGGAGAGTAGGCAGAGAGATGAGGGTAGAGAGCTCACAGTGGCCAGCTTGTGAGCTAATTTTTCATAAGTCATTCAGATTTATCCTGTAAACCACATGATAGAGATAATCAAAGGTAGCCAGAAGGCCGGAAATGAGATGCTGTCATCACTGTCAGAGGGAGAGCAACACACAGAGCACAGATGGTTCAGGTTCTGGAGTGACAGCTTCTGTTGTAGAGGCGCATGCCTCCCAAACCATTTTACTTTACTGTTAAAATTCTACAGATCCAGCTCTCCAGTCCCTGTATAGTATCTAATGAAAATAAAACTTTCCATGGGTCTCTAGCAAATATTGTTGAGTCAGCTCACTTTTGTCCATGATACTTGACTATGATCAATTGATATCCTGAGAAGACACTTTTATCCTTTTACTTTCAAACAACTGTATATTTAACATTAAAATTGGGTTTACACTGCTATTTTGAAAATTTAAAAATTTATATGACATGATGTTATTATTTTATACGCTAACAAGAAGACAAAAGAAATTAAAAATACTACTTAGGGGTAGAGAATGGAAACCAGGATGTCTACAATGAGAGATATTTTAAGTCTAGAACATATGATATATTATTTAATTTGTTCACTCTTTATTTCTCATCCCCAATAAACAAAAAGGTACCTAAATATTTCCATTTTAAGCTATTTTAATGTATCTTCAGGAAACGAAAGGCCACAGTTTTCCTTATTAAGTTATTCTACCACCTACCTATATTTGTCTACACTTATTTTCTAAGATGTAATGGTTCTTATTTTTCCAAACCATTACATAGCCCACCATATTTTAAAAAAAGAAAAAAAAAACTGTTGATTTATTCCACAGTCCCTTTTCTAGGCTAAAATTTTCTATTTTTGAAAAATATTTTATTTTCTGAGTTTTAATCATCATTTGGTTCTCTCTTCAGCCATCATCATTGTATGTAAACACTGTTAAAGTGGTAGAATCTTGAAATATCTATGTAGGAAGGAAGAATAATCAATTTAATGAAAGAATTGCCTTTCAGTTTCTGTGTTTTTATTATCTTCTTTAAGCATTTGACTGTTGTGCCCACTTTAAAAAATAGATTTACAGTGTTAATGGCTGTTTAGCTTATGGGACAGCATAAGTCTAAATAGTTATATTTGTAAGAATTAAATCATGCCTCATATTACTTGTTTATGTTATTGCTGTATGTGGTGTGATTATATTTTCAACAAAGTTTTTATGAACTGTGAATTTCCATAATCTTTCTAAAAGATGAGGCTTCCTAAGCATTTTTTCTTTTACAATGAGTTGTTAGCACATTAATTATAATGCCAGAAGTTTGAATCTCTTACTTATTACTTACAAGTAGTAGTGCTACAAAAGCTATATGTTAGACTTGTTGTTTTTCTTTTTTTTAATAGGAAATGTTACATGGTCAGACAATTGTATTTATGTTTTAAACTTTGCTTTTCTTGAATAACGATTCTTAAAGTATTATACTTTTTCTGCAGATTGATCCGACAGCCGATGCAAGTTTTCTGGGCTGGGTTATTGCTTCATTTAGTATTGGCCAAATGGTAGCTTCACCTATGTTTGGTTTATGGTCTAATTATAGACCAAGAAAAGAACCTCTTTTTGTCTCCATCTTCATTTCGGTGGCAGCCAACTGCCTCTATGCGTATGTCCACGTCCCAGCTTCTCATAATAAGTACTACATGTTGGTTGCTCGTGGCCTGGTGGGATTTGGAGCAGGTAATATGTATGCATGTATATGTTTGATTGTGTTAACTTCACATGCAGCCTGACATTTAAGGCACTCTATCATCTGAACTTGCCCCTCCCCCTCAACCTTATATCCTACAGATCTGTCATTGAAATCAGACAAATATCTTTCCTATCATTTTGCGTTTGCTAATATTCCCATTACCCAGAGTATCTCTCTTCTGTTCCCATCATTGTTCATCCTTCAAGATTCAGTTCAAGTTCCACCTCTTCTATGAAGTTTTCTCAGGTTACTCCACCTCTTAGGGATCTTTCATTTCTCTGGCATGTTCTGGCACTTGCTTATGTACTGTCCTACACAGTTTTTCATCCTTTCTCACTAACTAGATGGTAAACTTTTTGCAATTAGAGACAATTTAGGATACTTTTTTAATAGTCTATGGCCCCTGGCAGTCTCTTAAACATAATAGCTGCTCAATAAATTTTTTCCATTAAATTGTTAGTGGATTTTTTTTTTCTTATATTACAGTTGTATGCATACAGAGTTTGTGACACTTTTCATTTAAAAATAGTTGTAGCAGTAATAGTGTGCCATTCACTCCGTGCTTTCTTAGTATTTAATGATCAAAAAAAGATTGTCATTCCTCTAATGCCATTTCTTCATTCATCCACATCTTGAACTGTGTTTTCATATTACTAAAAGTAATATGTTACAGTAATTGATGCATTTGCTCATTAAAATGATCCTAAGTGCTTTTTATGTTCATAAAGAAGAAGCAGTGATTGTATCATCAACCAATATTTATACTTCCATATAAAGTCAAATTAAATTGATTGTTGTAAACCAAAGGATATTTTCTGTTACTTTGAACTGTTGTGTGTTTTCGTAGGAAATGTGGCAGTTGTTAGATCGTATATTGCTGGTGCTACTTCTCTTCAGGAAAGAACAAGTGCCATGGCAAACACAAGTGCATGTCAAGCATTAGGTTTTATTCTTGGTCCAGGTAGGTATTCTGCACGTGTCATTACTTGAATTTGAACTGGGGAAACTTTCAAGATTCAAATATTAAATGAAATCTAATTATAACACTTTATCAGTAAAGGGAAAATGAGGGAAACTAATATTTTGGGATCTAGCATTTAGGTTCGACTTTTTATATGTCTTAACTCTTTTAAGCTTGACAACAGTTCTCTAAATTAAGTGCTACCAGTCACATTTTACAAATGAAGACACCAGGGCATAGAGAACTTAAGTAAATTGTCCAAGGTAGTTGAGACCTATCTTGTCCGACTCCAAAGTACGTGTTCTGTCAAACAATCATTTAGCTTGCCACTATGCAAGAGTTTACTTTCTTTTTCCTTGTTTATTAGTGATAAAAATCTTTAGTCTGAAGGGTTGAAGTTATAGAAGGCTCTTTATCTTTTTGCCCTTTGTCCATACCTTTAAGACTTCTCTAAGGTCTTCTTCCAATGCGTACTTTTTTTTGTATAAAAAGATGTTATGAGATTTAATACTTCCCAAAGGCTAAGTTATTTTCTGCTAAATTGAGTAGGAAATCAGTAATATTTTTATGTCTGGAATAAATTTAGAAACTAGACGTAATTTTTACAGTTGGTCTATGCCTCAAATATTGCAGTTATGAATATCATCAGTATGAATCTAATTCAGTTAATTTCATCATTAACCCTCCCTCCCATCCCCTGCCAGTTTTTACTGCTTCCTTCTGTTCAACCAAGAAAAGACTCAATAGAAGGGAATCTAGTTTGTTATTCACTAAAATCTAACATTTCAGTTTAGTATTCTGGAATAGGCACAAATGCAGAATAATTGAACCTTACCACCATATTGTAAAATAGACAAGAACATGGTTTAAGTCTTTTTTACTTACTTCTCTACCCCTAGTACCTAGTACAATACTTGGCATAGACTTAGATTCTCAGTAAATATTTTAATCA
This sequence comes from Trichechus manatus latirostris, assembly GCF_000243295.1. Classification (NCBI taxonomy): domain Eukaryota; kingdom Metazoa; phylum Chordata; class Mammalia; order Sirenia; family Trichechidae; genus Trichechus; species Trichechus manatus. Next base: position 1,738,173 of record NW_004444175.1, read on the forward strand.
CCTAAAAGACTTTTAAAAAGTGATCTCATTTAAACATTTTGCATCATATATGAGTAAATGTAGGCCAAAAGAGATTATATGACTTTCCCAATAAAAATAACCATGTCAACAAGCACTAACATTTACTGAGTGCTTACTATGCACTAGGTACTGTTCTAAGTGCTTCAGGTGCTATCTCTTACTTAATCTCAACTGAGGTTATATACAAATTATTGGCAGAGCTAGATACAGAATCGAAGACAGGACAGCAAACCAATACTCTTCTAATCTGAGTTTTACCACAGATTCGAATTTAAAAATGACATCAAATATCTATAATTTAGATGACATATACTTTCATATAATGAAATTGATTAATCTTTTCTAATTGATTTATGGAAGAAATTGTATAATTTAAATTTGCTATGGAGTTGTTTTTTTAAAAAATGAAATGTTGACAAGTTATTTAGGGTAGAAATCTTTGTGAATGCATGTAGATGAGTGTTTCTAACCTTTCTTGCATCACTGCCCTCCTAGGGAGACTTTTTAGACATTTGTTTCCTAATTATCCCACACCATGAAATTTTACTACCATAGATACTCTGTGTATCTTTTATGTACTGTATGTAAAGCTGTGCTTTATAAAGGGAGTAATTGTTTTTCATTCTACCCCCTTTGCCCCCCAAGAACCAACTACCTCCCCTTAGCGCTATTCTGCCCCTGTTAAAAATGTATGGTGTAGATGGATGATTCCATAATGCTATTTCTAATTCTATGGTAAACTTCTTTCACATTTTTTCTAGCCTGCCTCATGTATAATAATTCATCTGTATATATTTCATTTTACTAAGTTTTTCAGACTTGTTTTGCACTCATTGGTGAAAAAGGCGTGACATGGGATGCCGTTGATCTGCAGATAAACATGTACACAGCACCAGTTTTACTTGGTGCCTGCCTGGGGGTTTTAAATATTATTCTGATCCTTACTATATTAAGGTAATTAGACAAACAGTAAAATTACTTTTGTAAATTATGAAGTTAAATGAGTATTATCATTGTTGGATGATAATTATCCCTATGAAGTCTTTACTTGGTTTTTGATATCTATAGTTGTGCTAGTATTTTTAATCATATAATGTAGTACTTACAACTAAAATAATAGACAATCTGATGAATGAGAACATATGAAGGTCTTTGAAGATTTGAGATTTAGACTTGATTTACTAACTATAGGTTTCTAAGCAGGGCAATGGCATGAAAACAGCATTTTAAGTAGACTAATGGATCAGTATCAGCCTTAAATAAGTTACTTTTAATGTACATCTCTTATCTTTTATACGGTAGAAAGAATTTTCTAAAACTACCAAAAAAGTTTTGTTACCTTATGTTTCTTCAGAGTGCTTTATCCAAGAGTTCAAAAGCATTTATAACTAATGTTTGAAATGACTGGAAAGCACGTTACTAAGGTAGATCATGTATGCTTTTAGATGAATATTTTAAAAATGTATATGATAATGTGATAAGAATTATAACTTCTGTCTTTTTATTATATTTCACTGATAATAATTTTATTACTCAGAAGCTAGTAAAATTATATCAGAATACGAAAAAATAGAATGCTAGTAATAAATGTAGGCCATTTCTTTATTATACTAAGCCTTTCATAGGTATAATGCTTATAGACAAATGGGTTTATAGAATAATTTATGTTAATCTACATGAACTATAATATAGATACACTATAACACTGAAAATAAGGAATGAGAAAGCAGTAATGTTAATTGAAATACAGTTAAATGTTTCATGTTTTTCTTTTTAAGAGAACATCGTGTGGATGACTCAGGACGACAATGTAAAAGCATTAATTTTGAAGAAGGTACTATTAACCTATTTGACTAAATTATCATAACATTATGAAGATGTTTCTAATGATTCTGTCTGTTTAGCATTTACTTGGATTTTGCTTCTGAAGAAAATATAATGGGTGATTGGGAAAGATCTTCAAAGTTAAAAGTTACCTAAATTGATTTTTTAAAAAATTTTTTTAAAGGCATACCCATATCAGTTATTTGGTGTTCACAGTTGGCAAGGCTAAAAACACTGTTAAATGTCATCCTGTCTTGTTTTCAAAGAGCCAATATTTTAAACCTCTTAAGATCTTTGGAATGATTTCAGTAACTTTGCAACCAAATGTGTCTTTCAAGCAGTTCTTTGATCCCTTCATCATGGGAAAAGGTATGGTTTCTCTCCTATACTTTTATTCTTTTGATACACTTTACAGATGTACATTTGTATCCTCTAGATCTCTCTTTGACTCATAAATTGGTACCCAATTTGGGAAATAGGTATATTTTACCAAATAAACCACTGTTAAAGTACTAATTATGTCCTTCTTGGGGAGCATCTCCCTATACAAGAGATTGCAACTCAGGCCTTACCCTCATGGAGTTCGTAAAGTTGTAGAAAAGACAGTGTTACTTTAACAGGTACTTCCATAGATATTTTATTTAATTCTCACAGCAAAAATAGTAGAAGGAAAGTTAAATGTAGTGGGGTAGAGGACAAAGTGGTGAGGAGCTATAGTAACTTTTTAAACAGAGGAGAGTCACGACAATGGTGAGATTTGATACGAGGCTAATCTGGATGTGTGAAAACCTGAACGAGGGCAGCAACTGAGTATGGAAAAGGGATAAGTATAATTTTCTGAAGGAAAAATCAAGATTCTTGACAGATTAGATAGAGACTATTAAGGATTACAGGGAGTTGTTGAAGATGGGTGCCAGGTTTTGAGTCTAGAGTATTATCAGGAGATAGGAGAACCAGAATAATGCAGTATTAGCCAAGCCAGGCTCAAGGAATAAATACATTGGCAGGTTCAATGATACATACAGGTCCAAGAAAATGAAGATGTTGAATGGCTGACAGATTTGGGGACATTGGTGAAAAGGCCATCAGTGACCCTAGGATAGTAATTTCAGCTGAATAGTGACAGCTGGATGAGATTTACATAGATAAGGGGTGTTGACAACAAACTTCACAGAGAAAAGGACTATTTCAAATGACGATTATTTGGACTATACATTCTTAGTAGGATATAGTCTAAACACAGAAAGAGTGCCAAAGGAATTTAAAACTTAGTAATCTTATTTTTAGTGGTAATATTGATATTGTTATTTTGAAAAATTTTAAGATATATTATAGGGTAAAAGAAATAAGTAATTAACATTGTCAGCAACCAAGATTTTCAGTGTAAGAGAAAAGAGAATCAAATATAAAATGAAAAGTTAAATTTAAACTCTGTAATATAAAGTTTGAAATGAAAATATCAGTCTAAATTTATGACTTTTTTCTTTTTAAAAATATGTATTTTCTAGCGCTGACCACTGAAAAGTTTTAAAGCTTTGAAAACTAGTAATAAAGACTACCACTAATACTCAGATTGTAGTCATAGAATACTATTTCCTAGTAAAGGGAATCATAGCATCATGGAGAAATGGCTTATTTCAGGTCTTTGTACATTCAGTAAATGTACACAGATGAGCCTGGTACATCTTGTTATGCAAGAAGGCAAAAAAGATATTCAGGAAAAATGGAGTTGTGTCAAGAGGACACAAGCCAGGTTGAAAGGGCTTCCACCGGCTAAGATGGGACAATTTGAGTACTGAATGACTACAATTAATGGAAACTTTTGGAACGTATCTATGAGTTAGAAACAATATCCTAAAAAGAGAGCAAACAAAAAAACTTATTGGTCACCCATGGAGGTTTCTAGGGCATATATTATTCTGAAAATCAATTTAAATAACGAGGAATTATCAAACATTTCTTCTGTTTTTCCTATATGAATTATATTTCAGGGTAACCAAATAGTTGATGAGGGAAAGTTCTTTTTTATAGAAGAATTCCAGCCAAAAAATCTTAGAACTAGAAAATAATTTTATAATTTCTAATAAGATAATCGATCTAGGCAGCAAAATTATCTCGTGAACGTTAATGGGAAACTGTATAATGGAGAAATCATCCTGATAATACCTGAACTCACTGATCAATCTTTTTTTTTTTGTTAATTTTATTTTGTTGTTGTTGGAGAGAATATACACAGCACAGCATATACCAATTCAACTGTTTTCTATATGTACAATCAGTGACATTGATTATATTCTTCCAGTTGTGCAACCGTTCTCACCCTCCTTTTCTGAGTTGTTACTCCCCCATTAACATAAAATCACTCCCCCTCAAGTTCCTATCTAATCTTTTGAGTTGCTCTTGTCACTTTGATCCCATATAAATAGTTCCTAAAAGAGAGTAATGCTCAAGGCAGACATTTTTTACTAGTTAAGCTAAATATTGATTTTAAGAAGACTTCAGGGGATATTTTTGGTTTAAGGGTTAAAGAGTATCTCAGGGCAATAGTTCTGGAGTTCATTCAGCCTTCATGGTTCTAGGAAGTCTGGAGTCCATCATAATTTTAAATTCTGTTCTGCATTTCCCCCCTTTTGATCAGGATTCTTCAATCTTAACATCACTAAAGTAGGTAGCCAGACATTATGTGCCTCAGTGTGATGCAATAGGAAGTACACATCACCATATGTGAAATATTCATGCCAAAAATGCTGGACCTAAGTCTATTCAAACCTTTAGATCTAATTTCCAATTTTCAGTGAATATGGGGAGTAGAGGAAGAGGTTAAATAGCACCATGAAGAGCAAGGCTCATTCTACAGGACAGCTGATGTGGTTTCTTTAAGGACATGAAAAAAAGGGAGGTATCTTAGTTACCTAGTGCTACCATAACAGAAATACCACAAGTGGGTGGCTTTAAAAAAGATAAATTTATTTTCTCATAATTCAGGAGGCTAAAAATCCAAATCAGGGTTTTGGCCGTGTTGCTTTTTTCCCTGTTGGTAGCGTTGGGCATTTCTTGTTTCCTTGGTGTTCCCTGCTTTGTAGATGATCCTCACATGGTATTTCTCTTCTCCTGTGTGTCTGTTGCTGTGTCTAGTCTGGATTCTGGTCTTTTCCTAACTCAGAAGTCATTAGGTTTAGTATCTACCCACACTAATATGACCTCTTTAACATAACAAAAGAAACCCCTTATTTCCAAACAGGGTCATATTTACAAGTATAGGAGTTAGGATTTCAACACGTTTTTTGAGGGAAACACAATTTAATCCATAACAGTAGGGAGAGGAGACATTTATAGATTGTAAGAGATAAAGGCAGTGAGTGGATATTGTTTAGGTCTTGATTTGAATAAGTCAACTGTAGTAAGGTATTTTTGAGACAGGGGGACATTCGAATACAGACTAAGTTTTAGATGATATTAGGAAGTTATTAGGACCCCTGGCTGCACAGTGGTTAAGTGATCAACTGGCTAACCAAAAGGTCAGCGATTTGAAACCACCAGCAGCTCCATGAAGAAAAATGTGGCAGTCAGCTTCCATAGAGATTTATAGCCTTGGAAACCCTATGGGGTCACTATGAGTTGGAATTGACGGCAGTGGGGAAGAAAAGAGGGAGTTATTGTTAATTTTGTTAGGTGTGATAATGGTATTGTGGTTGTGTAAGAAAATATTATTTAGAGATACATGCTGAAGTACTTAGGGATGAAATGGTTATGTCAAGGATTTGCTTTACAATATTACAGCAAATCCCTGATATAATACTACAAAGAGAAAATAAGAGAAAGTAAGGAAGGGGTAGATGAATCAAGTATAGCAAATATTTATAACTACTAAATCTAGAGAATGGGTACATGCGGTTATGTTTGAAATCTTTCAAAATAGAAGGTTACAAGAAAAAAAAGAAGAAGAAGAATCAATGATGAGGAAGTACCAGCAGTGGGAATAAACTACTTTTTAAAAGGTGAGAAATAGGATGCTAACTTAAAGGACTCATCAAGTAAGGGAATGAGCAAGTAAAGAGGGTGAAGTTGGGGTGCTGAGAAAGGGAAGATTTGTAAGAAGCAAAATCGTTTAGAAGTTGGAACAGTATAACAATATACAGATCAGTGCTTCTTAAACTTTAATGTGCTTAGGAATCACCTGGGGACCTTGTTAAAAATACAGCTTTGGCCTCAGTAGGTCTCAGTTGAAGCTTAAGTAGGGTTGCCAGATAAAATGCCGGATGATTAGTTAAGTTCGAATTAATTTTTTGGTATAAATATTTCCTACCCAGGTAAAATTTGAATTTCAAACAAACAACAAATAATTTTTTTTTTAGTATAAGTATGTCCTACATATTGCATGGGACAATCTTTTTTTTTTTTTTATAAAAAAGTGTTTAATACAACAGCGTTAAACTTATTACAAAGAAAAGCCTTTTACATAGTTCCAATCTGCTGCATAGCAACTGGTCCGTTTCACTGTATGCCCTTCAATCTTTATGTTTTGTGTACATGTTTATAAGCATGATGTATATTCATTCTTATTTTTAATATTTTTCCCTCCCCATCCAAGTCTTCCTGACACATTCAGTTTGGAGCTCTCTTTTGTGCTTATTCTAGATAACTTAAATTCAGTCCTCATTCTGTGTCTGTGTGTGTGTGTGTGTGTCTGCCGCTCTGTGTGGGAGAGTAATATGTGCTTCTACCTGTCTCTCGGGGTTGGAAGTTAATATGCAAAGCACCTAGTATCTTATTCTTAGGGCTCCACCTCCCAGGTTTGCAGAATCTGTGTTGCTTTCGTTTATCTTCGCCACCTGGGAAGATAAGTATTATTATCCCCATTACAGATGCTCTCAGAGCAGATGGCCTCGGGCCACTAAGCCAGTGAGGGTGGTAAAGCCAGAATTGAATCTAGGTTCCTGACTCCTGTTCCAGTGCTCTTCCTCCTAGCCCATGCTGTGCACACACAGCGTTCCTGGTTTAAATGTGTGGTCCTTAGAAGAAGGTTGGAATCCTGTGTTATTCGGCAGGTCGGAATTCCATGCACTAAAACCTCCCGTCTCTCCTGAACCACTTTGCCTTTCTGCATCTCTGGCATTTGAGTTCTGCCTACCATTTCTCAGCATTTTCGCAGGCTCTGTTCCCCAAAGTCATGGCTGGCCAAGCGCCCAGCATTTCCTTCTCTGAAGTTAAGTACTGGAAGATGATATCCCAGGGGTCCCATCTCACCGGTAGAATCCCCCAGTACTTCCTTTTGCTCCGCAATGAGCCCAGCCCAAGGGGAGGAATCGCCCACACTGCTGGCCTGGTTGTCAGCTGCTTGTAGAGCTGGTGTCCCTCGACTCTGTGGTGTCTCTTCCATGCCTGTTTCGGGATCTGAATGCTCACATCCATCTCTTACATTCCACCAGGCCAGTTGCAGTAGACCACACAGGCATCCTGAGAGCGTTTCTTCTTTATCCTACCTACTTGCTTGCTCAGCTGCATGTACTCTCACTTACAGATTTTTCTGTTGGTCTGGGCCTTCCTAACTCAGTCCTGCCCATTCACTAGTGGCACTGTGATTAGAGTCTTGGATGTGCATGGGACAATCTTATACTTAAATTTCAAATATTGCATGGAACATATTCATACTTAAATTTCAAATATGGCATGGGACATGCTTATACCCAAAATTATTATTGTTTATCTAAAATTCAAATTTAACTTGGTTTCTTATGTTTTTATTTGCTAAATCTGGCAACTCTGGTGAGATTCTGAGAATCTGCATTTCTAACAAACTGCCACATGATACTGATGCTGCTGGTCTGCAAAACACTTTGAGTGGCAAGAATCTGTACCTGTGTTCTAGCCACTAGTTACATGTGGCTATTTTAATTTTAAATTAAGCCACATTTAAAAATTTATTTCTTCAGTCACACTAGCCACATCTCAACGCTCAGAAGCTGTATGTGGCTAGTGACTCCTGTATTAGACAGTGCAAATAAAGAACATTTCCATCATCTCAGAGGTTCTATTGAACGGTACTGTTCTAAAGTACAAATGAGTTAGTTTAGAGAGAAGAGATCTATTTTCTTTCATGAGTTTTCTAGGTGCTTCAAACTAACTTTATAAAACAAATCATTTTAAAATTTCAGTTTAAGATAAAATGCATCTGATAAAAATTTCCATAACTGCTTAATTTTAAAGATAAAGTTTATAGGTATTATCATAGGATAGAATTATAATTCCTAATTACAAAGTATTTTGTAGTCTTTTCTTATATGTAGTCTTAAAATTCTTATAATTAGGATACATAGTCAGTCCCCACAGTCTAGGATGCATCATTTCTGAGCATCCCTACAGAAGCCAGTCTTGGGTTGAGGTTGTAGGAAAGTAACCATATGTCAAGCAAGCTCCATTGTGACTTAGGATAATGTTTATATTTGATTCAAAGGCATAAAGACTGGCTTTTAGATGGTGATTGAGCTTGAAAGCATACACCACCAACAACAACAATCCAAAACAATACAAGGTCAGGGACATCTATGTCGACTGGCATAACATGGTTCATAAAGACAATGTTCTACATCCTACTTTAGTGAGTAGCATCTGGGGTCTTAAAAGCTTACGAGCAGCCATTTAAGATACAATTTGTCTCATCCCAGCCGTAGCAAAGGGGAGTGGAGAAAACTGAAGACTCAAGGGAGTAATTAGTAATTAATGGGTAGTAATTAATAATTAGTAATTGGAGCCTGGTGGTGTAGTGGTTAAGAGCTACAGTTGCTAACCAAAAGGTTGGCAGTTTGAATCCACCATCCACTCCTTGGAAACCCTATAGGGTTGCTGTGAGTCGGAACTGACTCGATGGCAATGAGTTTGGTGTTTTTAATTAGTGATTAGCTGATGGACCACATGAATCACAGCCTACATGACCCCGAGACCAGAACAACTACCTGGTGCATGGCTACCGCTACTGACTGCTATGACCAGCATCACAATAGAGGGTCCTGGGCAGAGTGGGAGAAAAATGTAGAACAAAAATCAAATCCATAAAAAGACCAGACTTACTGGTCTTACAGAGACTGGAGGAACCCCTGAGACTATGGCCCTAAGACACCCTTCTAACCTGGAACTGAAGCCATTCCTGGAGACCAACTTTCAGCAAAGCAATAGGGAGGCCTACAAAATAAACAGTAACACCTGAGAGGAACAAGCACCTTGGAACATTTAATAGAGACCAAAAGGGCAAAATCTGCCCAAAAGTGAAGACGAGAAGGCAGGAATAGGTAGGAAGACCAGACGAAAGGTAACAGGGAACCCAGGGCAGAAATAGGAAGAGAGCTGATACATTGAGGGGACTGTGACCAATGTCTTAGAACACTCTGTGTACAGATTGTTGAATGGAAAACTATTTTGCTCTGTAAACCTTTACCTAAAGCACAATAAAATATTAAAAAAAAAAAAAAAATACAAAGCCCACAAGACCAGGGTCTAGCCCCAGGGAAGAGATTGGACAAATGTGACTAGATCCCTTTAGATTCCGTTAGAAGGGGAGGTCACAACCCTATGCTGAATGTTCAAGGTGCTTAATTCCTCCAAGTATAGCAGACTATTTTGAAATCCCACTTATTATTGGAGAAGGAAGTCCTTCTTAGGAGTCCTGAGATAGAAAGACAGGCACTATTACAGAAAAAATTACAGAAACTTAATGTGCTTTAGGAAGGTGTAATTTCTTACCCAGTTTCAAATTCCCTTTAAGAATTGAAGAAGAAATGCTTAGTTCATCTCAGTTTTCAAACTAGATTTGGATGTTTGAGTCTCCAGTGATAATAAGCTTGATAATGGCTGTATATAAAGATGAGAGAGAGCAGATTTTTATTTCTGCATATTCATCTGCAGGGCCGGGCCCTTACTGCCCCCCAAAGTGCAAAATTTGGGAAAAGTAAATTACTGGGGTAAGAAGCTATGTGAGGATAAGAATAAAGAGGAATGGCCAGTAAACACAAAGACATTTAAAAAATTGCCTCTCCAACGTACAAAAACTCAAACATATAGAAAAGTTGAATGAACTGTATAAGGGAAAGCCCTATACCTACCACTTAGATTCAATAACTGCTAACATTTAGTAATCCATCTGTGTTATTTAACTGTCAGTCTTTGTATTTGTCTGTCATCTATCTGTCTGTCTTTTTGTTGAACCATTTGAAAGTAAATTGCTGGCATCATACTTCAGCCCTAAATAACAGTATGCATTGCCTAACAATAAGGATACATCTCCGGAACCCTCATAAAATAAACAATAATTCCTTAATAATATCTAATGTACAGATCATATTCAAATTTTCCTACTTGTTTATTAAAAATTTCTTTTATAGCTTTTTTTTTTTTTTAGCTCTGATCGTATCAGACTTTTTGTGTTGCATTTGGTTGTTATATCTCTTTAGTTTCTTTTAATCTAGAACAGTTTTATGGTGACATTACCTTTTTTAAGAGAACAGGCCAGGTGCCTTATAGAATGTCTCACATTTTATATTTCTCTGGTTGTTGCCTCATAGTGTTGTTTAACTTGTTCCTCTATTCCCTGTCCCTTAACCTGGAAGTTAGATCTCTATGCCTGATCTGAGTCAGGTCAAACATTTCTGGCAAGAGTACTTTTTAGGTTATGCTGTATATATATCGAGGCATCTGATGTCATGTTGACACCATTATTACTGATGGTGAGTTAGATCGCTTGGATGAGTGACAACCACATCTCTCCACTGTAACACTTTGCTTTCCCCTTTGCAATAGCGTGCAAAGCTGTGGAGTGATGTTTCAGCATCATGCAAATAGCCAGCTTTCACCTTGTGGTTTTAATATCAACTGATGACTCTTTCTGAATGAGTTATTTCATTGGAGTTGCAAATTGTGATTTTTCTAATTCTGACAGTTCTTCCACATTTATTAGCTGGCGTCTTCTATAAAGAAGAGCTGTCCCTCAGCACCTGGAGATGAGCTACAGTTTCTCCTAAAAAAGGCAGGGTAAATGCTTAAATGTTTCCCGTTGTTACGAGTTTTAAAGAGTTGATGTAATGTAACAAAAGCTTTTTCAATGAAGTTCCTCTAGCTATGAGTGGTCTCATATTAGGAACACGCAAACTTACCTTTGAATGCTTTGTAAGTGGTAATAATTATCCTGTAAAATAATTGAAAAAATACCTCCCAAGTTGTTTAACTGTAGTTCTTTCACCTCCAGGGAAGGGCGTACTTAAACTGATTAATTCCTATAATCAAGTCGTCCTTTGATGGTTTAACATAAGTAGAAACTTTAATTTAAAACTTCTTCTGAAAATAAATATCAGTATTGTGAAGAATGTAGAGTTCTATCAAATGATGCAAATGTACCTTTCTACCGTTTTTTTCCTTTTGTTTTCTTTCCTCTACATTTTTGTAAGTATTTGATATACATAGAAGCAGTCTGGATGATGGATCATTGATTCATGATAATAGAGTTGTTAGATATTCAAAGGTAAGCAGCTAGATAGGAAAATTTCCCCAAAATCACAGAAGACAAATGAAATCACCACAGGGCAACCTAAGTACAATTAGCGTATACTGCTTGAGGACAACGACCGTGGTTTTTAACTTTTATATTTTTGCCAGTGGCACAGACTATCATGTCATGTGTGCTTAAGTAAGAATTTGTTTGCTGATTGCAGTTTAAAAAGTGCGCTAGTTGGGCAATTCCTCAAAAAGTTAAACATAGAATTATCATATGACCCAGCAATTCCACTCCTAGGTATATACCCAAAAGACTTGAAAGCAGGGACTCAAACAGATCCTTGTGCACCAATGTTCATAGCCACATTAGTCACAATAGCCAAAAGGTGGAAACAACCCAAGTGTCCATCAACAGATGAATGAATAAACAAAATGTGGTAATACATATAATAGAATATTATTCAGCCCTAAAAAGGAATGAAATTCTGATATATACAACAGGGATGAATCTTGAAAACATTATGTTAAGTGAAAGATGGCAGACACAAAGGGGCAACTATTATATGATCCACTTGTATGAGTTACCTAGAATAGGCAAATTCATAGATAGAGAATGTAGGTTAGAGATTATGGAGAGGGGGGAGTAGGGAGTTGCTGCTTAATGGTTACAAGGTTTCTGTTTGGAGTGATGAAAGGGTTTTGGAAATAGTGGTGATGGTTATACAACATTGTGATTGTAATTAATGCTACTGACTTGTACACTTAAAATGGTTAAAATAGCAAATTTTATATTAGATATATTTTACCACAATTTTTTTTAAAAGTACAGTAGCCCATGAATATTTAAATTTGTATCTGGTCCTCCATTATTCTCAACATACTCCCCCCCCCCCGCAACACACACACACACACACACACTTAAAAGTAGTATAAATGAACACAGTCTTGTATAACTATCTGGTTTACTCTGAAAAAGTAGATAAATTACAAAATAGCATGGTGAATGTATATGAGTGGATGTGTGTATATGGCCTCACACTCTTCTCAGTTATACCAAGAAGAGCTTATATTGAGTGTGTAGCTTAACTACATAGTTCAAGATGACAAGTCAATACACTTACTTTGTGTAAAACCACCATCAAATCCTGGCTATTTCTTTGTAAAAGTATAAATGATAATAATTTTTACTAATTTTTTACTGATTTTTACTAATTTTTTTACTGATTTTATATAGCAATGAAATTGAAAATATCAAATTGAAATTCAAAATATCAATTGAAATGAATGTAGAACTGAGTTTATAAACTAGTTGAGGTCTTCATGCAATCCTTGTAAATTTAAGGTTTAGGTAAGGAAGAAAAAATCTGCAACTGAAATTTTAAGCAAATGTGTTTAGTTTGAGATGACTTTATTATAGAAATTTATAAAATACGTTCTTGTTTTTCTTTATTGTACTTAGATGAAGGTTTACAGAACAAACTAGCTTCTCATTAAACAATTAGTACACATATTGTTTTGTGACATTGGTTGCCAACCCCACGACATGTCACCACTCTCCCCTTCTTAACCTTGGGTTATCTGTTACCAGCTTTCCTGGCCCCTCCTGCCTTCTCATCCTTGCCCCTAAGCTGGTGTGCCCATTTAATCTCGTTTTGTTTTACGAGTCTGTCTATTTTTGGCTGAAGGGTGAACCTCAGGACTGACTTCATCACTGAGCTAAAAAAGGGGTCTGGAGACCATACTCTCAGGGTTTCTCCTGTCTCTGTCAGACCAGTAAGTCTGGTCTTTTTTTTTTTTTTTTTTTGTGAGTTAGAATTTTGTTCTACATTTATCTCCAGCTCTGTCCGGGACCTTCTATTGTGATCCCTGTCAGAGCAGTGGGTGGTGGTAGCCGGGCACCATCTAGTTGTGTTGGACTCAGTCTGGTGGAGGCTGTAGTACTTGTATCAAATACATTCTTATTTTGAATTCAGATACACCAAACAGAAAGGGGGAAAAAATCTGAGTATATGCTGTAGTTAACAGAATTGAAACATATCTTCTGGGAAGAAAATTCAATTTACTTTTTAATGCCATTTAAAAATTATTTTTGTCATTTATATTTTTTGTTACTTTTAAACTGCTTTGAAGCCTAAAAACTATCTTAAATATTTATTCATAGAATTTGCTAAATATAATTTCTATATTATTATAGTATCATAAGGCAAATTAGATATGTGGGTAATTTAATTTTTCTTCTGTTTACTTATAGCAAATACAGATGAAGTTCAGATCCCCCAAGGAAATATTGATCAAGTTGCTGTTGTGGCCACTAATATTTTATTTTTTGTGGTTCTATTTATCTTTGCGCTTTTTGAAACGTAAGTTTTATTCTGTCTTTATCTAAATCAGATTATGTATTACCTGTATTTCTTAATGCAGTATTATTCAGGCATGTAGATGTTATTGAAAACCTTATGCAAGTCATATTTTTCTGGTCATGATGTAAAAAGCGTATATAAATTTTGTGGTTTTTAACTTGAATATAGTTAATTCTGTAGACATAATCTTAGTGTCTTATCCTCATAAAGGAATCTGTTTCACTAGTCTTTTCCCCTTTTATCTGAGTTTTATGATAAATACAATTTTAAACTTTAATTGGTGCCATAATTTAATTATCTATAAGCTATATAACTCCCTGCCACATAAAGAGAGACATTCAGAGGTAGGGAGAACAATATACATATTCAAAGTAGGGATGGAAAAGACTGAGGAAGAGAAAAAAATAGTCTAGTAATGTAACTATAGTAACATTATTTCATTGAAAAGAATCTAATATAAACCAAAATATAACCATAATTAGTTATGTAGAATGGTAAGAGTTATGATTGATTTGTTTTCTTTTTCTATTTTTACACCTTCTGCAATGTGACTATATAATTAAATATGAAAAATAGAAACACAAATAGGCAACTTTAGTAGCTTGTATCTGTAACAACAAGGAGCCCCGGTGGCAGTGGTTAAAGCAATAGGCTGAACCCACCCACCACTCAGCGGGAGAAAGATGTGGCAGTCTGCTTCTATAAAGATTATAGCCTTGGAAATCCTATGGGGCAGTTCTGCTGTGTCCTATGGGGTTGCTTTGAGTTGGGATTAACTTGCCGGCAACGAGTATATGTAACAACAAAATGTGCTTAAAATGTGTTCCAATTTTGCTTATATAGGTCTGGTGTCATTGTTAAAAGGGATGCAAATGCTTGAATGTGTAGGTATCATAATTAAAGCTTATATTTCAACTTTAAGTAGCAGTGACTGATCCAAATAAAAATAAGTATAGCATTATTTCTTTTTTGTTTTCCTTAGCATCGTTACTCCATTAACAATGGATATGTATGCCTGGACTAGAGAACAAGCTGTTTTATATGGTGGAATAATACTTGCAGCTCTTGGAATTGAGGCAGTTCTTATTTTCATGGGGGTTAAATTACTTTCCAAAAAGTGAGTCATGTATTTTTGGTTTCCTTTCAAGTCCATTTTTTTAAAAGTGAAATATAAACAGAGTTAAGAATGTAAATGAGTGTGCTAGTAAAATAATTTAAAAAACTTTTTTGTCATTATATATTAGTTGTAGTCCTTGAAAGTTTGCACATAGATTTAAAATGTATTAAGGGAGCATGATATTTAAAGATATTCTACTGTGTATTCTTTGGTAAAGCAAAAATATCTTACAAACAAAATAATTGTCTCCTAATGTATCTTTTGGAGCTCAGGCTGCAAACCAAAAGGGAAAAGATCAGCAGTTGGAATCCACCAGATGCTCCTTGGAAACCCTATGGGGCAGTTCTACTCTGTCCTATAGAGTTGCTATGAGTCGGAATCGACTCGATAGCAATGGATTTGATTTGGTTTTTTTTGTAATGTAGCTTTTATATATTATGTTTTTCTGAATGTATTTTTAAAAATGTATTTCACAAAACATTTTTCTGCTATATGGTAACAGATGTTAAACAACAAAAAGATTCAGTGGTTAATTCGGTTTAGAAATTCTGGTTAAAATGACTGAACTTATTGCTCTAGAACTTTCAAGTCTTCAGTATACATACTATATCACCATCATGGCAAATATAGTGTCTACCATTTCTCATAGTTATTTGACTACAGAACACTTTTTAAAGAAACATTTTATAAAAGTACAACCATAAGGAACACACTTTGGGGGAAATGCTTGTATAAACAGGTTCAATCATATAGTTTGGAGCCCACCTATCATATAGTTTGGGACATTAGTTGATAAATTTAGACAGTCCCTGTGAGATTTAATTATTGTTAAAATATTTTAATAAAATTTTATAAATCAATCAACAAATATTGAGATAATGTATATGGTTAAGTGCTATAAGGGATACTACAAAGATTCCTGCTCTTATGACAAGTAGAAGATACAAATATAGATATAAATATTCAAAGTTAAGTAATAGTAAATACATCTTGCTACATAAGTAATTATCAGATACCTGCTGATACACATTCTCACAGAATGTCTAATTCCTTACCTTCAAAGAGATTATATTCTAGTGGGGCGGGGGGAAGCCAATTAAAAAAAATCCAAATGTGATATGCTATAAAGGTTAGAGCAGAGGAAGAGAACAGAGTGACAAGCCTAGGGTGCGTGGGGTGGGGAAGTGTTATGTTAGATAGACTGGTCCAGGAAAGAATGTCTGAGGAAGTTACATTTAAGCAGAGAACTCAATGACGTCAGAGAACAGCCAGGCAATGGCCTGGAACTCTGCCCCCTCCCCTGATGGAGGGTATTGCAGAGTCCTTTGAGACTGAGCTTTTGTACTTAAGGAACAAGCAGGAAGGCCCTTTTGGCTGGAGTGGAATGAGAATGGTAGATCAGGCTGGAAAAATGTAGAGCCTTGTAGGTATTCTGATGGTGATGAGAAGCCTTTGGTTTTGCTTTACTTTTTATTAAGGAAAATTCCCAACATATACAGAGGTATAGAGAGCACCATATACTGAGCTTCTGATATCCATTACCCAGCTTCAGCAATTATAAACCGTTAGAAAATTTTGCTTCATCTATACCTCCATCTACTCCACATTCACTTTCCCCTGCACCTGGATTATTTTGAAGCCGATCCAGATATTTCATATTTTCCATAAATATTTCAGTTTGTATCTCTAAAAGGTAATGATGACAACATTATCACACCTAAAAAATTTAACAGTGATTTCTTAATATCATCAAATATCCAGGCAGTGTTCACATTTTCCCCACTGTCTCAATTCTGTTTGTTTGTTTGTTTTATATTGTTTCACAGTTTGCTTGCTTAATTCAGGATCTTAAGTTTCTTAAGACCCTTTTAATCTATAGCTTTCTCTCCTCTCTCTCCTTACAAATTGAAGAAACTAAGATGGAATGTTAGTCATCCTACATTTTCCTGTTTCCCACATTTTGAATCTTGATGGTGTATCACTGTGGTGTTTTAAAAAACATTTTCCTCTGTTCACTATATTTCTTGAAAATTGGTACTTAGATCTAAAAGCTTGATGAGATTTGGGTTCGATTTTCTTTTTTTAATTTTTTGAGCAAGAATATGGTGCTATATGGTTACATAGGAGAAATACATTTTGCTTACCTCTTTTTATGATATAAGTGGCTATTGATCATTCCCTAGATCCATTAATTCATTATAGAGTGCAAAATGCTAGTATTCTCATTCTATCATTCCTTTATTTGCTGGACTACTTTCTGTAACGAAAACCTTCCCCTCACCAAGTATTTCGTTATCCTATGTGCATAGGAAAAGCAGGATAAATTAAAATGCTGGATTATTTCCTTTTACCAGCTGGTTTTTAAAATCACAAGTTGGTTCCCTGGTATCTTCTGAAAGTGACCAGTGAGCATTTTATTTTACTATAGTATGAATTCATAGATTATAACATTTTCATGTGTTTCGATCTATTGCAGTTATTCTTTTTCAGTGTCACATTGCTGCATTTTGGCCAGTCTTTTCAAATTGGCTTGAGTCCTTTTGTCATGACCTAGTAGTCACTGATAGCTTCTTTGGTCTCTGATATGACAAGATGTCCAGGTTCATCTTATACATTTTCTGTCCCACACCTGAAAATTAGTCATTTTTCAGAGTATTTCTGGTTCTTTGTAGTGGGAAACTATATTTAGCACTCATATTAATTGATTTGTTACCAAAAATATCAAGATCGTATTTATAGTTTTTTTAATTATAAAATCTAACTATAGACTATGCTGTAATATTTCATTTTTCAGTTACAGTTTCTGTTCTTTAACAGGATTGGCGAGCGTGCTGTTCTGCTGGGAGGACTCACCATTGTATGGGTTGGCTTCTTTATCTTGTTGCCCTGGGGAAATCAGTTTCCCAAAATACAGTGGGAAGGTATAGCCATATATAATTCTATAATGTAAGCCCCTGTTATCCGTCTAAAATCAACAAGTAATGTACTCTACTAATTTTGTTTTTGCAGATTTACATAATAATTCAATCCCTAGTGCTACATTTGGGGAAATTATTATTAATTTCTGGAAGTCTTCAAGAGAAGATCACTATGAAGAACCAACTGGCTGCCCAGTTGAACAAGCCTGGTGCCTCTACACCCCTGTGATCCATCTGGCCCAGTTCCTCACATCAGCTCTCCTAGTTGGAATAGGTTATCCAGCCTGCAATGTTATGTCCTATACATTATATTCAAAAATTCTGGGACCAAAACCTCAGGTGAGTCAATTACCCTGACATTGCAATTATGTGAAATATGTTTGTAAGAACTCACATGTTTTGCCAGCATTTTCTATTTTTAAACAAGTTAACATACAGATTTTTATTATATTTAGCATTTTAAATTTTTAAAAATCCACAGCTTTTATAAAGCATTTACAGGACTTATATGCTGAAATTTAACAAACAGTACTGTAAGGTAGAGCTCAAAGATGTCTTGAACTCAGAGATTATCAGTTGAAAATAATTTTCTCAGAAAAATATCAGAAACATAAATTTCTGAAACTCACTCTTTATGGAACCAAAATTGATAGCCACATTTGTATTTCATCAGACCCGAGGGGCAATTACCAAGAGAGGAAAACACAACAATCTTAAAAGCTTATAGCAGTATGTATATTTTAAAATAATTATTATAAAAATTTTATATTCATTATATAAAAATTAGAAAAAATATAGAAGCAAAATGAAGAAAAATATCACACAGACTTCTACTAACATTATTTTTCCAATTCCAGTTTTATCTATTCCTATCTGACTAGGTGTGTGTTTTTAACACAAAAATAGGATTACATCATGGATACTATTTTATGTTGTGAATATTTTCCCATGACATTTAACTTTATTTTAGAGAATTATTTTTAATGGAGACATTGTATTTTATTTTACATACGCACTATCATTTATTCAGTCATTCTCCTATTTAACGAACATTTAGGTTATTTCCAGATTTTGCTTCTCTTTTTTTAGTAGCAGTTACTTAAACGTCCACAAAATGAAAATATTACCTTCCTCTTTAAAAATTAAACTGTTACCTGGGAATATATCCTAGAAAAATAGAGCTGTCACACAGATAGACATGTGCACACCCACGTTCATTGCAGCCTTATTCCCAGCAGCAAAAAGATGGAAACAACCTAAGTGCCCATTAACAGATGAATGGATACACAAATTTTGGTACATGCACACACTGAAATGCTATGCAACAATAAAGAACAATGATGAATCTGCAAAACATCTCACAACATGGATAAATCTGGAGGTCATTATGCTGAGTGAAAAAAGTCAATCACAAAAGGACAAATACTGTATGAGACCACTATTATAAAAACCCAAGAAAAGGTTTATACACAGAAAAAAACCATCTTTGATGGTTATGAAGGAGGGATGTGGAGGGGAAGAGAAATCACTAACTAGATAGTAGACAAGTGTTAACTTTGGTGGAAGGGAAAGACAACACACAATATAGGGGAAGTCAGCACAACCTGACCAAGGCAAAGCCACAGAAGCTTCCTAGACACATCCAGACACCTTGAGGGACCGAGCTACTGGGGCCAAGGGCTAGGGACCTGGTCTCGGGAGACATTTACGTCAATTGGCATAACATAGTTCATAAAGAAAATGCTCTACATTCTACTTTGGTGAGTAGTGTCTGGGGTCTTAAAAGCTTACAAGTGACCATCTAAGATACATCTATTGGTCCCATCCTGTCCAGAGCAAAGAAGAATGAAGAAAACCAAAGACACAGGGAAGTATTAATCCAAAGTACTAATGGACCACATGAACCACAGCCTCCACCAGCCTGAGCCCATAAGAGCTAGATGGTGCCTGGCTACCACCACCAACTGCTCTGACAGGGATCACAATAGAGGGTCCTGGAC
This sequence comes from Trichechus manatus latirostris, assembly GCF_000243295.1. Taxonomy (NCBI): domain Eukaryota; kingdom Metazoa; phylum Chordata; class Mammalia; order Sirenia; family Trichechidae; genus Trichechus; species Trichechus manatus. The sequence goes on from NW_004444175.1 coordinate 1,757,893, forward strand.
AGAGCAGGAGAAAAATGTAGAACAAAATTCAAATTCACAAAAAAGACCAGACTTACTGGTCTGACAGAGACTGGATGAACACCCGAGACTATGGCCCCCAGACACCCTGCTATCTCAGAACTGATGCCCCTCCTTAAATCTACCTTTCAGCCAAAGATTAGACAGGCCTATAAACAAACAATAAGACACATGAGAAACGTGCTTCTTATTAGTTCAGTCAAGTATATGAGACCAAATGGGCAACACTTGCACAAAAGCAAAGATGAGAAGGCAGGAAAGGACAGGAAAACTTGACGAATGGTTACAGGGAACCTGGGGTGTAAAGGGAAAGGGGGGGAATGCTGACACATTGCAGGGATTGCAATGAATGTCACAAAAAAATTTGTGTATAAATTTTTTAATGAGAAAATAATCTGCACTGTAAACTTTCACCTAAAGCATAATAAAATAAAATATAATAATTAAACTGATAGTCTTATTTTTTAGGACAGGAATTAGTGTTTATTAAAATAAGGCAAAGAAAAAAATTTTTTTTATTGTGTTTTGAAACTATAAATAATGGATAAAACATTTTGGAAATTATTTTGGGCTTGTTTTTAATCTAAAAGATTGTATTTTCAGTTATTCCAAATTAAGAATAAAAGCATATCAATTACAAGAGCAATACGTGATGGTTGTAACAAAATTTAAATAGTTTAGAAACATTTGTAGCACAAAATGAAGGCTCCTCCTAGCTTCACCACACCAAAATCAACCACTGTTAACTTCTTTTGTACCCTTCAAGACATTTTCCTATGCCTAATCAGAGATGGAGCCCTGGTGGCACAGTGGTTAGGAGCTCAGCTGCTAACCAAAAGGTCGGCAGTTGGAATCCGCCAGCCACTCCTTTGACACCCTATGGGGTAGTTCTACTCTGTCCTATAGGTTTGCTATGAGTCGGAATCAACTCGATGGCAGCGGGTTTGGTTTGGTTTTATTCAAAGAGATACTCATTCACTTTAAAATAGTCTAAGTAAGGAACTTTGGCTGAGTGAAATACAGAGAAAGTGATTCTTGTGAATTTGTCATAGTTTGGTAATAGCAGCATTGTCTTTGTTTAGTAAATAACCCTGAATATCAATCTGCCTGTCCCCCATTCTTCCCCGCACAGGGTGTGTACATGGGCTGGTTAACAGCTTCTGGAAGCGGAGCTCGGATTCTCGGACCTGTGTTCATCAGCCAAGTGTATACCTACTGGGGACCACGATGGGCATTCAGCCTTGTGTGTGGGATAGTGATACTCACCATCACTCTCCTGGGAGCAGTTTACAAAAGACTCATTGCTTTTTCTGTAAGACATGGGAGGATTCAAGAGTCAGCTAGCTAAGACTGCAATGGAAAGTACTTGTTGCTTGGAACTTCCTAGTCTAAGGCTCTGCTAGAAAATTGCTATGAGCCAGTCTCCAAAAGCCAGGCTATGGATATTGAATATTTTGAATAACAAGAACAGGTATTGAATAACAGGGAATCTTACGATTCTACATGTAATTGTGAAGAGTAAGATAATATGAAAACATTCTGTATCATAATTTCCTTATCCCAAAAATGAAATACTCCTCTTATAACATCTTTTTGGAGTTACATGAACAATTGTTTGTAATTGTGAAGTTGTACTCTTAAAACAAGAAGCTTTGGTGGCGCCGTTGATTAAACACTTGGCTGCTAATTGAAAGGTCAGTAGTTCGAACCTACCAGCCGCTCCGCAGGAGAAACCTGTGGCAGTCTGCTTCCATAAAGATTACAGCCTCGGAAACCCCATGGGGCAGTTCTACCCAGTCCTATACGGTTGCTGTAAGTCAGAATCGACTGGAAGGCAATGGGTTTTTGTTTTTATTTTTGTTTTTTTAACTCTTAATACAAACTGCAGAGGGGCTATAACGTCATTCGAGACTACTGATGCGGCGAAACCACGGGAGAGCTCTGTGGGAGCTGGCAATGAGAGAACGCAGGTATAGAAAGTTTCACCTCAATAGAAGTCTTTTTATTCAAGGATATCTACTTACTATTTATGGAATTACTTTTTTTTATTATTATTAGGTTTCCTAATGAAGTAAAAACTGTGACCCTTAAATTTTCCATTTACCATGCCTGCCATCCTACCATCTCCTTCTTTACGTTCCTATTCTAATCCTGTACCCTCTATCTTATTTTAGTCCAGGATCTTCCTAAGTAACCACTAAGACAATATGAGTAAGAATAATGCTAATATTGAGCAATATAAGAGGAAAAACAAATCAACATGGATTTCACTACCTTTAGTAGGGTTAACTACTTTTCTGTTTCAAGTGCTAACAAAGAATTCACTTTGGAAACATATGCCAGATATGTTACATGCATATACTGAATAGCCAATGATTTATTAAAATTATTGGCATTTTTCAACTCCATTAAATCCTGGAGAAAAACTATTTAATTAAATACTTTTCCCCTCTATCAGTAGTGGCAGGGAGGAGAAAACATAGTTTTCAATCTATTTTCTGTATATCTATTAAAAGCTATAGGATTTTAGCTGGATTTTAAATTTAGATGAGACATGACCTGTCCAGTCTGGTTAGGCTAATAATTATTTGAGGCAAAATGGCTTTAATATAACAGTTTACTGAGTTTACCTGAAGTTGGCTAAATCACACTACCTATGTATACATTTCTACCTCTACGTAAGTTGAATGCTGATAAAATGAACTGGTGTGGAGCTATGTATACTGATAATCAATATTATCAAAAATACAAAAATATTTCTAAATATTTTTCCAAATGTTTCCTACTCTATTACAGATATTTTCAAATCTTAGAGTAAATATTTCAATCTTTGTACTTAGTTAGCTGTGCTCTTAAACCCATTTCCTTCAGCTCTAATAGAAAATTTAATCTGACAGAAATCATCCTGTAATTAAATGTTGGAGATTTTTTTTTTTTCACTCTTCTCTGTCTCTCATAGTAAGACTTGGCTTCAGTTAGATTTATCAGAACCATAGCCAGGTTTCTGTCTGTTTGGTCAAATCCTGGGATCCCTGTTACCTGGTGTTTTCTGGCTTCTTCCTCTGTCATGTTCTTTAGTACTACTAATCCTAAAAAGTAAACCCACCCCACCCTCAGTTGGTATAGTGTATATAACAGTAATAACAACAATAATGGTAATGATGAAAATGATTGTCATGGATTGAATTGTGTCCCACAAAAAAACGTGTGTATCAATTTAGCTAGGCCATGATTCCCAGTGTTGTATGATTGTCCTCTATTTTGTGATTGTAATTTTACATTAAAGAGGATTAGGGTGGGATTATAACACCACCCTTACCCAGGTCCAATCCCTGATCCAATGTAAAGGGAGTTTCCTTGGCGTGTGGCCTGCACCACCTTTTATCTCTTAAGAGATAAAAGGAAAAGGAAGCAAGCAGAGAGATGGGGGACCTCATACCACCAAGAAAGCAGCACCAGGAACAAAGCACGTCATTTGGACTCGGGATCCCTACGCCTGAGAAGCTCCTCGACCAGGGGAAGTTTGATGAGAAGGATCTTCCTCCAGAGCCAACAGAGGGAGAAAGCCTTCCCAGGGAGCTGATGCCCTGTGGACTTGTAACCTACTAGACTGTGAGAGAATAAATTTCTCTCTGTTAAAACCATCCACTTGTGGTATTTCAGTTAGAGCAGCACTAGATGACTGAGACAATGATAATAGCAAATATTTATAGAATTCATTCTATATTCCAGGGAGTATATAATGTGTAGTTAATTCTCACAGCAGCCTTATAGGGTGAAGGTGTTATTATGAGATTCCCGTTTTACACATGAAGAAATGGAGGCACAGAGAAGTTAAGGAACTTGTCTAGGTAACAGTTTACCTTAAGAGTCTACACTCTTAACCGTGATATTTTTCACAGTGGGGAAAATAGCCCAGAAAGTTGTAGTAGCAGTTAAGTAAATGAAAACTTACGTTACCTCTATCATTGACTCCTATTAGCAGAAATATTTGAGAAACATAATTTCAAGCTTACTAACTGGGGCTTTTATGTTAGCATAATACTTAGCCTGTTTCCAGGCAAGAATATGACATAAAGAAGTTTCTCAACTTAAGATGTATAATATTGAAGAAAATTCAGATAAAGTATAACCTTGCCAAAATAATTACCACTTTCCTTCCTATAGACAGCACTTTCTTTGGAAAAGTACCACAGAGATTATACCAGTGCACATCTTGGCACAAAAGAAGACAAATAAGGAAGTGACATGGGTTTAGGGAGAGGACAGGGAGGTAAAGTTTGAGAAAAAAATTACCCAGTTGAGGGCTTCAGTGGGACAGGTTGAGTATAAATCAAAAAAGATGATAAGAGACGTTAAAGATATGAGAAACTGATAAAATAGTATGTCTTTATTTAAGAAAAGATGATTTTGAAAACCTGAACTTGACAACGGTGATTTTCATGCTTTGAAGGGATTTATAACTTCACAAAAGCATCTCTATACTTCCCGTGCAAACCTTAGCTACATTTAAAATAAAGTCCTCCAGTTCATGTAAAAATTTTCTCTTAAATGAAGTAAGATAAATCTGTTTGTAGTTTTTTGTTTTGAAGGGGAAAAAACTGCTTATCTGTATCTGTTCAAGAATAGATTAATTTATTTTGAGAAGAAATTTTGGGTACCATTTTAAATTATTGTAAACTTATTTGAAAATGTTTTATATTGTGAATGTACATTTAATAATAAGATTATTATGCATATGTACCTTAAGACTTAAAATTTTATTCATTCATACTTTCAACACATATTTAAGGGGCACCCACTATGTGCCAATCACTATGTAATTTGGGGGGACAGAACAATTAACAAAAATAAAAATATTGCTGGCAGAGCTCAGGCAATAAGATATTTAAAAAATAATTTCAGAGCGAAGACTGAATTAGAAGTAACACGAGTGAATAAGACAAGGGAAATAAAGGATGTAGGCAAATTAAAATAAACAGAAATGAAGAGATAAAAATGATTCTGGAAAAAGTGACATAGAAACTAGGCAAGGATGATCAAACATACATATAATAGGAGTCCTTGAAGAAGAAAATCAAAACAATGGAAACAACAAATTCTAAAAACTATAAAACTAGAAAAATTAACTAAAATAGAAGACTTGAGTCTACTTATGGAAAGGGCACACCATGTACTAGGAAAAATTAACCCAGAATGGTCTATACTGACACATATTCTAGTAAAAAATAGCAAATTAAAATATAACTTTGGATATCCAGGCAAAATGATTAAGTCACTTATAACGAAAAAATCCAATTACAATCAGATTTTTTGATGACTTCATATCAGAAGTCACTGTAATAACATATTTAAGATATTCAAAGAAAGGCATTGTGACCCAAGTATTTTATATCCAGCCAAGGTGACCTTCAAGTATAAAATCCAAAGACAAACTTACAATGAAATAAGGAATATTGTTTCCATGAGCCCTGACTAGCAATCCACTAGTGAACAAGTTTCAAACAACCAAAATGATAAAAGAAGCTTCAGCATAAGGACTGGTAGTAAACACATATCACCTATGGAAGTAAGGAACTATGGAAATAGGGTGACAGAATTAATACATAATGGTTATAAAACAGAGGTCTCCAGGCTGTAGAAAATTCCACTGCCTCAAACAGCTTGCTTGATACGCCCCGTTGCTTTACGTTAACATTCTGGTTCCCCTTTCCTTAACTGCTGCCCAGAACTAGATGAAACCAGTTTAGGCACCATATTCACATCCTGGGTAATCTTTTAGCGCATTAAGTGCCTCATGCATAGCAACTTCCCAGACTTTTGGGTGGAGATGGACTGCCATTTTTAAACGTGCAATGTATGAGCTATGTTACCCTTACTGCACCTGCGCAGCATGATTAAGACTGTTGCTGATGTAACTTACATGATCTCCTCGCTTATAAGCCCTATAAAAGAGACCTCCCTAAACCCTATCCTCGAGCAGTCTTGGAGGCACCAGCCCCAACTGTTCCTTTCCTTGTGCGATGAAATAAAGCTTCCTTTCTATCTCCCATCTCGATCTCTTGTTTATTGGCTGTGAGGAGTCTTGCTGAGCAGAACCTGGGGTACCGGGTAACAAATTCTGCTGAGCCAGCCAGGAGTCATCCGCTCAGTTCCAAAGGCAGACTGGACAACAGACCAGCCCCGATGTCTGCCGCCACCAGGAGATTTCTCCCAGAGAATGTGAGGCAATCCTGCAGGCCAACCCGCCTTGGACCCAATGGTGACTCAGTAGCAGATGTGAAAAGCACTTGAGGTGTTCCCCGCGAAAGAGGATCATACATCCTCAGTGAGTAACAATCTTAATCCTATGTAAAGCCTTAGAAGAGTTCCAAGAAGTGGAAGGAATTGGCCACTGAGGACATAAAAGGTCTTAGATGTTTGTTACTTGTTTGTGTGGTCATCGGCATTGGGAGGTATGGGTAACACACAAAGGATCCAGAATGTAGTCCCTTAGGGTGCATTCTAAAGAACTGGTCTTACTTTGGGTCGACCCTATGAAAAAGAAGAAAACGATTTTCTTTTGTAATACTGCTTGGTCCCAGTATCAACTAGAAGATGGTGAGAAATGACTCCTGAATAGGTCTTTGCACCACAACGCTATCTTGGAACTTGACTTCTTTGTATGTGTCAAGGGAAATGGGATGAGAAGATGTATGTTGAAGACTTTATGGTTTTATACTAGAATAAAAATCTGCAGAAACAATGTAAAATCTTAGTGCAGACAGAGACTGACAAAGTGAAACTACCAGTCTTGACCCAAGATCTGGAGGATGACTTCCCAGTTCCAGCCCCACCCCCTCCATGTCCTCCTCTGGTTGCAGCCCCTCCACAGATACTGGTGCCGCAACCCACTGCTTCTGCCCCTGCCCTATACCCTGAGCTACCTAGCCCTTCTATCCCAATGGGATCCCTGCCCCATACATGGAGTGGAATGGCTTTTGGATGCCCTGATTGGGCTGATAGGGAAGGCTCTGAAAGAGGGGGGCGGGACTCTCAGGGAGGCCATGGTTTTGAGGGCTGCAATCCCAGGCCTGAAAGGAAGCCTGATAGCATGCACCCTTTACATCAGTTCCCAGCCTGAAATGCCAGAATGGTCTGGGTTCATCAGCCCTTCACAAACAGTGATCTCTATAACTGGAAGAACAACCCTGGGTATAGAGAGGACCCTAAGTGAATGCAAGATCTTTTTGCCTCCATTTATCCATACTCACAACCCAACTTGGGCGGATTGCCAAGCCCTGTGTGACATGCTTCTCACTGGAAGAGCGCTGCATGGTGTTAAAGAAGGCTCGCGCTGAGGCAGACAGGTGGAATGAGTTACAGGCCACAGATTAAAACAGGGCCAATGCTTTCCCCTCTGCCAATCCTGTCTGGGACCCCAACACCACAGCAGGGTAGATGCACCTTACTTCACCACAGAGAGTGTCTCCTAGAAGGTTTAAAGAAAGGAGTACCCAAACAAAAGGATTGAAGCAAAGTGTACGAAGTTAAACAGGAGCCTAATGAGGCCCTCTCCCAGTTTTTGGAAAGAATTCATGCTGCTTTCAGGCAGTTCACTGATCTACATCCTGAGAGCCCTGAAAATTCCCAAATGGTCAATACGATCTTCATAGGGCAAAATACCCCTAATATTAGAAGAAAGGTTCAAAAAGTAGAAGAAGGTATGGAGTTGGCAATCTCTTGGCTAGTGGAACTAGCCTACCACGTTTACTCTGATATAAAGAGCAAGAAAGGAAGGAAGCTGCAGATCAAAATCACCAGGCAGCCTTCCTGGTGGCCGCCTTGCAGGCTGGAGGCCAGCCCCCCAGAGAACAAAGAAAAGGAAGGAGGCCAAGGCCACAGGAGCCAGGAAGGCCCCATGCCCCCTTAGAAAGAGACCAATATGCCTGGTGTAAAGAGAAGCGACCCTGGAAGTGAGAGTGTCCAAAATACCAAACAAAGGAATAAAAAAGGAGAGAGGCACACCAGTGCTCAGTCATGCCATTGGAAGATGAGTCAGACTGAGGGGTAGCAGAGGGTAGCCCTCCACCCAAGCCTCGGGTTATAATGAAGGAAAAGGAAACCCTGTAAAGTTCCTGGTAGACATGGGGGCAACTCACTGTGATGATAAAAAAGGCACCCCCTATAATGGGAAGGACCATTCTGGTAGTTGGTGAGTAAGGAAAAGGCAGCCTTTTCTGCAGCTGTTCTTGCAGCCTTTCCTGCTCTGTGCAGGGAAGTTCTCTGACTCACTCTTTCCTGTATGTGCCAGACTCCCCAGTGCCTTTAAATGGTCTGAGACCTGCTTTGCAAGTTGCAGGCACAAATAACCTTTAAAAATGGACATCTACATATGCAAGTGCCACCTGACTCAGGTTGGAAGCTGCAAATGGCTCTTTTTTTTTAAAGTCAAATACAAACCAGTCTACCAACCAATTACTCAAAGGGGGTCCTCCACCAAGGACTGGTAGACTCGGCAGTGGTGCCTTGGGTTTGGGCAGACAAAACCCCTGGAAAGGCCAAAAACGTACCACCAGTTGTCACTGACCTCTTGCCTGGCACCACCTCATCTAGGCTAAAGCAATATCGTATTAGAATGGAGGCCCACCAAGCTCTCACAGACACCATCATTAGGTACTTAGAACACGGACTGATTCAACTTTGCCAGTCGCAGTTTAACATGGCTATTCTTCCCAGTGAAGAAGAAGACTGGGCAATACCACTTCATGAAGGAGCTGAGGGCAGTAAATCAGGTAACCGTGACAGTTCACCCAGTGGTCCCAAATCCCTACGCCCCGCTCTCCACACTGTCCCCTGCCTTTGCTTGTTTTACTGTGTTGGACTTGAAAGATGTGTCTGTTTTTTGCATTCCAGCAGAAGAAAAAAGCCAAGAGATCTTTGCTTTTGAGTGGGAGGACCTGCTCTCAGAGCTCAAACAGCAACTTTGCTGGACAGTTTTACCCCACGTGTTCAAAAACAGCCCAACCCTGTTTGGGGCAGCACTGGTATGAGAATTACGCCAGCTGATCCTCACCAACAGCATCTTGTTGAAGTACGTGAATGATCTCTTCATCGCCGGCAAAGATGAGTTCGATTCAATTCAGAATACCATTGAGGTTCTTAACTTCCTGGGCAACGCGGAGTATCGAGTGTCGAAAGAAAGGCCCACATCAACCAGCTAGAAGTTACATACTTGCGGTTTAAAATTAGGGCAGGTAAACGTAAATTGCTACCGGCGAGAAAGGACGCCATCTGCCAACTGGCTGCCCCCACCACCAGAAAACAGCTAAGAAGCTTCCTGGGAATGGCAGGATTTTGCCGCATTTGGATCCCAAACTTTGGGCTCATTGCAAAAACTCTCTACCAAGCTTTAGAAGGGAGAGAAACAGAGCCCCTGAACTGGACTGCTAAAGAAGACCAAACCTTCAAAACCTGAAGAGTAAGATTAATGGAAACTTGCATGCTTGGGCTGCCAGACCTGAGTCACCCTTTTGAACCCTTCGTTCATGAATCAATGGGGATTGCAACAGTGGTCTTCACCCAGGCCCTGGGTAGCTGGAAGCAACCCGTGGCCTACTATTCAAAGAAGCTGGACACAGTGACCGAAAGCTTGCCCGCCTCCCTACGGGCAGTAGCAGCCTCTGTGCTAGTTACCAAGGAAACCGAGAAACTGACTCTCTGGCACCCCCTAAGGGTCACGGTACTGCACTCTGTTCCCACCATCCTGAAACAGCACAGGTTGCACTGGATTTCCCAGGGACTAATAGCCAAATACCAGGCAGCACTCCTGGATAACCCATCAGTTTTGCTCCAAGAAATGGCCTGCCTCAACCCTGCCACTCTCCTGCCTTCCCTTCCCCAACAAGAGAAGGCCCACGACTGTTTAAAGACCATAGACCTAGTCTATGGCAGCAGATCAGACCTGACTGACAGGCCTGTGGAGGACCCTGACTTGGAATTGTATACTGATGGAAGCAGCTTTGTTGAGAATGGAGAAAGAAAAGCCAACTATGCTGTTGTAATGCTAGATGAGACAATGGAGTCATGAGCCCTCCCTACCCAGACCTCAGCGCAGAAGGCTGAGCTCATCACCATGCTACAAGCATTGCGACTCTCCAGGGAAAGGAGGGTCGCAATGGACATGGCCTCTAAGTACATTTTTGGGGTGCTTCTTGCCCATGGGCCCATCTGGAAAGAAAGGGGGCTCCTCAACACCACCGGAAAAGATACTAAGCACTCACAGGAAATCCTTCAACTCCTTCAAGCCATCCTCCCAGTGTAAGTTGCCATAGCGTACTGCCAAGGGCACCAAAAAGAAGATACCACTGCAGCAAAAGGCAATCGAAAGGCAGATGTCACAGCCAAGGAAGCTGCCTGGCTGCATTAGTACCCTGGCTACAGCTGCCCCTTACTGACTTAAAACACTGCTACTCCCCACAAGATGAGGCTTTAGCTCAAAACTGGGGAGCCACGAAGGAAAAGGATGGATGGCTTTATACTGAACATGGAAAGATCTTTATCCCATCAAAACTAATGTATCTTATTCTCCTGAAAGCACATCAGTCAACTCATTATGGTAGAGGCGGGCGTTATGATTGGGTAAAAAGACACTTTGTGGGCCCAAAGGTTTTGTCCACCATTGAATCCATTATAAGCGCCTGCCCCACCTGTGCCAAAAACAATCCAAAAACCACCATCGATGCACCTCCAGGCATACAAAGATGAGGGCCTATGCCTGGAGAAGACTGGCAAATTGATTTTACTGAAATTCCAAGAGCCCCTGGTAACTATAGACATTTGCTAGTATGTACAGGCACTTTTACTAACTGGATAGAAGCCTTCCCTTCCCAATCAGAAAGGGTCACAGCAGTAGTTAAACATCTCCTCAATGACATAATTCCTAGGTTTGGACTTCCTGCTTCCATTGAAAGCGACAATGGACTCACTTTATTTCTCAAATAGTTCAGGCATTAGCAGGATCGTTAGGTATTAATCGGAATCATCTATGTTCAGCATGGAGACCACAGTCCAGTGGAAAGGTAGAGCTAATCGAACTCTGAAGAGGCACATAGCTAAGCTCTGTCAAGAAACAAAGCTGGCTTGGACTAAAGTACTCCCCGTGGCCCTCTTGAGAGCTAGAGCTGCCCCTCAGGGAAAGCTAAAAATCAGCCCCTTTGAGCTGCCCCCTCTTGTTTAACCCTGACATGGAATTAAGTGTTGACTCAGCTAACTGTGTGACTGGGAATTTACAAATCTTAAAGTATTTGCAGTCTCTCTTGGCGACTCTGTCTTCTCTCCACAGATATGCTCTCAGCCGACATCCACCTGAGCCAGAGATACTGTTCACCCTTTCCAGCCTGGTGATTGAGTTCTCCTAAAGGCCTGGAAAGCTGATGTCCTCCAGGAAAAGTGGACTGGACTGTTGGAAGTGCTGTTTGCCACCCCCACAGTGAAATTCAACGGTCTCAAGGCTTGGATCCACCACACCCAAATAAAGAGGACCATCCCACTGGACATCAAGGGACAAAGCCACCAGAACTGTGAAAACTGGGCCTGTGAACCTGTCGAGGACCTTAAATATCTGTTTCCCAGGCATCCTCCTGCAAGGCTATAAATATGATGATGGTACAAGTGAGTTCTGGCAAAAAGGGAGAAACCTCAGTGCCTGCCAAGGCTTACGAAGAGCTGGCCACCCAAGAAGGGTCTCCTTACAGGACACACCAAACTTGATTTGCCACAGCACAGTGGTTTAGGGCCAACATTGGCCATGAGTGACCAATGTCTAAAGAAAAGAAGGGAATAAGACAGAGGTCCCCAGGCTGCAGAAAATTCCACTGCCTCAAACAGCTTGCTTGACACGTCCCATTGCTTTACATTAACATCCTGGTTCCCCTTTCCTTAACTGCTGCCCAGAACTAGACAGGACCAGCTGAAACCAGTTTAGGTGCCATACTGACAACCTTTTAGCTCATTAAGTGCCTCATGCATAGTAACTTCCCAGCGTTTTGGGTGGAGATGGGCTGCCATTTTTAAATAAGCCATGTATGAAGCTATATGTTATCCTTACTGCACCTGCATGGCATGATCAAGAATGTTGATATAATTTACATGATCTCTTTGCTTGTAAGCCCTATAAAAGCGACCTTCCTAAACCATGTATTTGAGCAGTCTTGTAGGCACCAGCCCCAACTGTTCCTTTCCTTGTGCAACAAAATAAAGTTGCCTTTCTGATCTCCTACCTCGGCCTCTTGTTTATTGGCTGTGATGAAGACTGAGAAATACATCAACCAAGTGGAATATGTGGACCTTATTTGGAACCTGATTCAAATAAACTGTAATCTTTTTTTTTTTGTAAGACTTTTGGGGGGAAAGTGAACATTGGATATTTGATATTATAAAATTAAAACTTTCCTGCGGGCAACGTGGCACTATAGTCAGAAGCACCACACCGTCCCTCCGCAGCAAAGATCAGAAAAACTAAGCCAAACAGAGTCACACGTCAGTCCTGAAACCCTAAGCATCAAATGAAGAGATAAAGAACTCAGCTAAGCACCGAAGGGAATAAGAAACTGACTGAGAACAGAGCACAAGGAGAGATACATGCAGAGCTCCCCTATCAGCCACCACAGCACGGATCCGCCATCTTGGACTCGTATCAGAGATCAGCAAACAGGAGGTATGAGAAAGCAGCTTCATGGAGCTTCCAGCAGGAGACAGAACAACTGGTAACCCACGATATAGGCTTTCCCACCCCCCACCCTTCTTCACCCCCACTTAGCCTCCTCTGCTTCCTGCAGCCACAGTCTTGGCCAGGAAGCATGAGCTTCCCCCCCAGTGCCACTTGGATTCCACCCACCTGCACTGGCCAGCTCCCTGAGTTCCATTTGTTGGCTGCTGGTGTTGCTTTTTTCTGCCTTTTTAGATTTCTTCCTTACCTCTTACCACCTCCCCCTCCTTTCTCTCAAATACCTAGCTCCATATGCCATCTTTGCTTCTTCCTGAAAGGCTGCAAAACACCGCTTCACTGTGAAACTGCTTCCCGGCCCGTGCCGCCACGCTGGTGGGACCCCTGGGGCTTTTTTGTTTGTTTGTTTGCTCTGATTTGTTCTGTTTTGATTTGTTTGTCTTTTTCTCAGCTTGAGAGCCCCTGCTAGCCAGGCAGTACGACGAGGCTTGGAAGCTAGTCCCTTACTCTGCGCAGATGCACAAGGACATCCCTGCGGGCATTTCTTTTTTCTTTTTTTTTCATTTCTTTGTTTAGTTTTCTTTTCTCTCTTATTCCCTTTTTGTCTTTCTTCAATTCCAGTTTCTTGATTTATTCATTTTTTCTTTTACCCTTTATCTTTTTTTTTTATTTTTGTTTTTCCCCATTTCTCAGTCCCTCATCTCTCCATTCCAACAGCAAGCTCACTTAGCACTCTTTTTTGTTTGTGTGTATGTTTTTGGCTCCTGTTCCTCTCTCCTCTCTCTCGTCTTTTCCATACCCATCTTAGCTCCACACATCACAATCTACCCCCTCCTTCCTGCCTTCCTGCACTGTGTGCTGAACATCACACTCCCAAGCAGCACAGGCATGGCCTACTGGAAACTGCCCTGCACTGATTCCCAGTCCACACTGTCAACCCTGGTATGTGCCACAAACAACCCATCCCAGCAACTCCGCTTCAGCTGGACCTGCCCTGCTGTACCATACCTGAATGACTGACCCTGCCCATTGGAGAAGGAGGTGAAAAGTATCACGCCCACAGATGAGCAAACAACAAAGAACACACCGCCCGCCTGCTCAGACATAACCAAATAAAACAAAAAAGCAGGATGAAACAAACAAATCTACAATCAACAAACAAGGAAAATAACCACTGAATGCCCCAAAGACAGCAGACAATATCAAAACATTTACAAAAACAGGACAGGATGGCTCCAGTAGGTGTCCAAAATAAAACACCAGATGACCTTCCAGTAGAAGAAAAGGCACTAGACCTAACTGATAGGGAATTCAAGTCTCTAATATTCAGAATTATCCAAGAGTTGAAGCAAAAAAGACAAAAATGAGGAAAAAATAGACAAATTCATGGAAAAGGCAGACAAATTCATGGGAAATGCAGACAAAAAAATGGAAGAATTCAAGAAAATAATACAGGAACAAAATGCTAAAATAAATTCACAACCAGAAATCATACAAAAACAACAATTAGAAATCCAAAAGATAAACAACAGGATTTCAGAAATGGACAGTGTCATAGAAGGGCTGAGGAGCTGGTTTGAAATGATGGAAGATAGGATCAGAGAAACTGAAGAAAAACACTTGGATACAACTCTGTTTGAGGAAAAATCAGAAAAAACAACAAAGAAAAATGAAGAAACCCTGAGAATTATCTGGGATACAATCAAAAGCAAAAATCTGCAAGTGATCGGAGTTCCAGAACAGGGGGAGAAAACAGAAAACACAGGATCATTGAAGAACTGCTGACAGAAAACTTCCCCAATATCATGAAAGATGAAAAGCTGACCATTCAAGAAGCTCAACGAACCCCATATAGGATAGACCCCCAAAAGAAAATCTCCAAGGTATATCATAATCACACTCGCTAAAACCAAAGACAAACAAAGAATCCTGAGAGCAGCTTGAGAAAAACAAAAAACAAAAAGTCACATACAGAGGAGAAACAAGCTTGGATTATTTGGCAGAAACCATGTAGGCAAGAAGGCAATGGGATGACATATATAATACCTTGAAAGAAAACAATTGCCAGCCAAGAATAATGTATCCTGCAAAACTCTCATTCAAATATGATGATGAAATTAGGTCATTTCCAGATAAACAGAAATTGAGGGACTATGTAAAAACCAAACAAATTTACAAGACTTTATTAAAGGGAGTCCTTCGATCTGAGAACAAACAATATCAGACCACAGGCTGAATATAGGACACAGGGTTGTACTAGCCAGATACCAACCTAGGAAATGAACTCTTAAGAGCTATGCAAAACCAAAAGAATTACAAAAGGGAACCAGAGACGTTAACCTGTAAATGACAACAGCATCAGAACAATAAAAGAGGGAATAAATGGTGTAGGGATAGAACCTTCTAATGGAGAGGAAGTCAAGCGATACCAAGTAATAATAGACCGGTACAAATCTAGGAAGATAAGGGTAAATTTCAAGGTAACCGCAAAGAAAGTTAACAAACCTACTCATCAAAATAAAGAAGAAAAACAAAGTCTCAGTAAAAACAAAACCTACAAAAACAAAAGAAATGAAAAGAAATCCACAAACAAAAGGAACACAGCACAGGAGAATAAGAGGAACAAAGAAAACGTCAGCATCACAAAAAAAGGCGCTATGAGACGCAATCCCACTCCTAGGAATATATCCTAGAGAAATAAGAGCCGTCACACTAATAGACGTATGCACACCCATATTCATTGAAGCACTGTTCACAATAGCAAAAAGATGGAAACAACCTCGATGCCCATCAACAGATGAATAGATAAACTATGGTACATACATACAACGGAGTATTATACAAAGATAAAGAACAATGATGAATCTGTGAAGCATCTCATAACGTGGATGAAACTGGAGGACATTATGCTATAAGTCAATCACAAAAGGACAAATATGGTATGAGACCTCTACTATATAACTCATGTAAAAGTTTACACACAAAAAGAAACAATCTTTGTTGGTTACGAGGGATGGGAGGGGTACTAAACAGATAAGTGGTAACTTTGGTGAAGGGTAAGACAATACACATTACTGGGGAAACCAGCACAACTTGTACAAGGAAAGGTCATGGAAGCTCCATAGACACTTCTAAACTCCCTGAGGGACTGAATTGCTGGGTGGAGGGCTGTGGGGACCATGGTCTCAGGGAACATCTAGCTCAATTGGCATAACACAGTTTGTGAAGACAATGTTTTACATTCTACCTTGGTGAGTAGCGTCTGGGGTCTTAAAAGCCTGTAAGCAGCTATCTAAGATACTCCCCTAGCCTCACCCCTTTGGGAGGAAAGGAGAATGAAGAGAACAAGACACAAGGAAAAGATTAGTCCAAAGGACTAATGGACAACAGCTACCACGGCCTCCACCAGACTGAGTCCAGTACAGCTAGATAGTGCCCGGCTACCACCATTGACTGCTCTGACCAGGATCACAGAAGAGGGTCCTGGACAGAGCTGGAAAAGGATGTAGAACAGAATTCTAACTCACAAAAAAAGACCAGATTTACTGGCCTGACAGACCGGAAAACCCTGAGACTATAGCCCCCGGACACCGTTTTAGCTCGGTGGTGAAGCCCCTCCTGAAGTTCACTGTTCAGCTGGGGATTGGACAGTCTCATAAAACAGAACAGGACTAATGAGGCACAGCAGTCCAGGGACAAGGACTAGAAGGCAGGAGGGGACAGGAAAGCTGGTTACAGGGAATCCAAGATAGAGAAGGGACAGTGTTGACATGTCATGGGGTTGTTAACCATTGTCATAGGGTAATATGTGTACTAACTGCTTAATGAGAAACTATTTGTTCTGCAAACCTTCATCTAAGGTACAAAAAAAAAAAAAAAAAGAATTCTCTGTGTGAGATCAAATTGACAATAGGAACTCAAAAGGTTTGATGGGAAGCCTAGGGGACAGTGAGTTGAAGATAATGGTGATGGAATAATTTGGAAAAGAATAGTGAGAATAGCAGCACAAGTGGAAGAATGTAATCGATGTCACTGAATTGTACATGTAGAAACTTTTGTAGTGGTGTAACTTTGGCTATGCATATTTTCACCCAAAAAAAGTTCCTCAAGGTCGAGAAGGGAGAGTGTTGACATGTTGTGGGGTTATTAACCAGTGTCATAAAACAACACGTGTACTGACTGTTTAATGAGAAACTATTCTGTAAACCTTCATCTAAAGCACAATAAAAAAAATAAAAGAAAAACATTAAATCTTTCCTCTTGGTACAATAATGATTTTGTATCATTATGTTTATTAAAATGGTATTTACAGATACAATAATATGATTGCTGGGATTTGCTTTAAAATAATTTAACTGGAAGAGAATAAAAAGCAGTATAATTGACAGAAGATTTGCCATGTGCTGATAACAGCTGAAGCTAGATGATGGGTACACGGGGGCTCATTATACTAATCTATTTGTATTTATATGAAACTTTCCATAAGAAAAAGTTTTTAGAAATAAGGGAGTAAAAAGCTAATTGAGTAGGGCTAGCTCACTTTAAATATCCTTGTAGTATGATCTGGGAAGGCCATTTGTTGGGGAACCCCCCCCATCAGTAACTTTAGGTCTTTCCTATTGGGCTGGGCAGATTCTTCAGATAAGAGTCTCCAATCTCCTGTCTGGAAGGGCAAAGTGTGGATGCCTGAGTCTGGGAGCTATGTAGGAGGAGGTTGGGGAATAGAGGTGGGGTGTCTCTGTATTTAGCATTCACTGTGTACAGTCATGTAATCCCTGCTTTCAGAATGGTACCCACATGCTCAGCTCTGTGGTTATCGCCCAGTCCATAAATTGCAGACAGATTTCTGTTTTATATACGTACATAGATATAAAACGAAACAAAACAAGCCTGTTGCCTTTGAGTCAATTTTGACTCATAGCAACTCTATAGGACAGAACAGAACTGCCCCATAGGGTTTCCAAGGAGCCGCTGGTGGATTCAAACTGCTAACCTCTTGGTTAGCAGCCAAACTCTTTAACCACTGCGCCACCAGGCCTTTCTTCCCAGGTGCCTCAGGGTGGACTTGAACCTCCAATCTTGCAGCTGGGTTAGCAGTTGAGTGTGTTGTTTACAGGAACACTGAGTTAGATCACTGATGTGTTAAAATGTGTTATTCAAATAGATACTGTGAAATTACTTTCACAATTACCATTTACATTCTAATCAACAGTACTTGAGAATATTCTGCATCTTTGTGGGCACTATTATTATTAATCTCTTTAATAAAGGAAAATTATTCTCGTTTTAATTTTGCATTTCCCCAACTAGTAATGAGGTTGAGCATATTTCTTTTTTATTGACCATACAGATTTCCTCCCTTGTGAATAACCTCTTCATATCTTTTATCTATTTTTCTATTGGGTTGTTTGTTCTTTTAAAATTTAACATTAATTCTGCAATTTATGTTGCAAATATAGTAATTTTTCTTCTCATTGCCTTAGGCAAAAGCCTCCAAAACAATGTTGAATAATTGTGACACTGAGTATTAATAGAAACTTAATAGAAACAGCTTCAATATTCCCGATTATAAAAATCAGTAGAAAACATAAAACAGTCTTTAACATATTTAAGTAGTTTCATTCTATTCCTATTAGAGTTTTTTATTAGGAATGGCTGCCCTACTATCAAATATTTCTTTTTCTTCATGTTAATTAACTGCATTGTTAAGCTCTTCACTGCTAAAATGTGTAAGTATCATTAAATATATAGATATTTCCAGATAAGGGCAGAAAAACAATGTATTTACCATTTGCAAATTTAAATTTTAAAATTTAATTTGTCCTCCTATACACACAGGCAGTAAAATATAAAAATGAGTTTATTAGGGACTTACTTTAAAAAGGAATTAATTAAATAAACCAAAAGATAAAGTAACTTATCACTGCATTTATTTTTTTTTATAAAATGCATTTGCAGAAGTATGTCATGAAAAACTTGTGCTACAAAAATAAATATAAAACAAATATACATTTTTACATATGTTACTTGTAACATAAATACATATTTTACATGTTCAAAAATTCAAAAACTCCAGCATGTTTTGTCCATGATTCTCAACATGTCTGAGAAGTAGGGAAAACCATAAAACCACAGATATACCACACATCATTTATATTTTGCATTTAAAAGACTGGTCAATACAAATATATGAACATAAGTTTGGGGGCATGTTCTAAGAGCAAAGTTAGGTTTCCAATCTATTTTACTCTGTGACCACTACATTTTATAAGTGACTCAGGTTTCATTCTGTTTTGTTCTCTGGTTTAAATACATCTATTATGGTACAGATTAAAATTCTTTTTCATAGAAAGGCTTTCTGAAGCAGTTATTAAATAAAAAGTCACTTTACTTGAAAGCCAATAAAGTTATTTATTAAACATATATATCTAAATGGAGTTTTAATCAACAAAAACTAGGAGTTGGATTAGAAAACATCAGAAGAATGGAAGACAGACATTGTAATTTCTGTTTGATGTATTCTGGTAATTTTTCATTTTCTCCGTACCTAAGTGAAGCAAAAGAAAAATCCATAAACAACTTAATCACTTGGTTCTTACGAGAGTACCAAACGGTACATCATACTTTTCAGTAATTCTTCAATGACAAGAGATACTTCAGAAAAATTAAACAAAATTACTAGAATAGACATCTAAATCAAATTAAGCATACCCAACTTGTTTCCTGTTAAAATAGACACATTTCTAAATGCATTTAAATAATAAAAATAAAATTATATATAAAAACTTGAACTGGCTTTATAATTTCTACGTAAAGCTGAAAATCTAGATTCCTCATTAAATCAAAGGCCCTAATTCTAAAGAAAATACTAAGCTAAACATATTGTGAATACATTTTTATTAAAATGTTAACAATTTTCAAACGACCAGGCCAAATAAAATTTGAACATTTATCCTCAGAACACGAGTTCTACTCATTTTACATTTGCATCCTTCCATTTTGTGGAGCACTTAAAAGAGCTTTTAACAAAGCCTCTCACTAGAAGAACAGTTCTTTAAGTAATTGCACTGCATATATACATATTTAACAAAAGAAGCAATTTCTAGCTACCCACAAATTCGATCTGCCAAGCGTTTCCTCTACAGTGAGCACTTCTCACCAAGTAGCATGCTGGTCTTGCTATCATCAGCATTCTACTTCTCTTACAAAGTTATGGACTCAAATTTGGAAACCAAACTACTGTTTATTCCTGTTGCCAGGTTCCTCATGTTTAGCATGGTGCCTGGCACACATTTTCATATACAATGAATATGTACATTCAAAAAAGTCTTTCAAACATTAATCACTTTATATTAGATCAGGGGATATAGTCTGTTATTTGGGAAAATAATCAGGTTACCTCTGAAAACAAAGATTCCTCATTTCTAAGTTCTTTTAAGTAAACCTTTTAGGCATATTACTTTGAACTTAGAAGTCCATCACCTTGGTAAAGGGGTCATATCCCCAGTCTATTTAGGCTATGGAGTGATAAGACTACATGCAATCTAGCCACTTGGAATGGATGAGCCATACCACTGACCCTGCATGAATGTAGATAGTCAAAATATACATTAAAAAAAGACTACATAAGCTGATAAAAATAACTACATGAAGAATAATATGAACATTGTCAGAATGAAAACAGTAACTTTATTAAATCATTTATTTCAACATATATAGAAAACAAAATTATACCAAAGGACCGAATCTCACCAGCATTTTAAGGACTCACCTAGTTGTTTGCCCATTTGGTGATGTATAACTGATAGAAGACACTCCTGCCCGCACAACCAACTGGGATCCATCATTAAACTGAACCCACACCGCTCCACTAGTTAACTAGAAGAAGAATAAGAATGTAAAATTAAGTATGCAAAATTGCTATATAATAATATGCATGCAAAATCACAGTAGAGGATTTCAGGTTCTTAAAAGGTACCCTTGTTTAACATAGTTTAAAAAAAAAACCCTTCTCAGGTGGCTACAAATTTGGGGCTATGATGATTAGTAGCATTTAGAATATTCATATTCTTTTTCAGATTATTCATTTAATAGCTAGCGCACTATAATATTAAAAATCTTCTGAGTGAATCCTGTTTCCCATTAATTTCCATTAGGACATCTGACTCATCTTTTAGTTTTTTCCCATACTACTTCTTGCCAAGAAGAGATTTAGGAAATAACAGCAACACCTTCTTCAAACAGGATTTCACTCTGTTCTCCATCCTTAGACTACAGAATTTCTCCCAAACCTGAGAACTTTACATCTTAGCCTTTGAAACTGGTTCCCTTAACGCTGATATTTAGAATGTGTCATTCAAAACAAGGAGGCACAGTACAGTGAAAAACACATGGACACTGGAATCAGCAGACTCGGGTTTACATTCAGACTGCCAATTGACCAGACTGTAGGGTTGTGCAAGTCAATCAACTATTATGAGCCGTATTAAAGAAAACAGCATCAACTTTACTGTTATTTGGGGGAATAAATGAGACAATGTATGTGAAAAACATGGTATGTATTCACATCTACATACAATTCTGTAAGTTTCAAACTTGAGGTGGTCTTAACTTGTAAATATAACAAATCCTTTCCTACCAAAATAAGTTACTCTAGTAATATGTATTATAAGTAGTTTTTTAAACTTAAAATGTGCCTGACATTGTTCTCCATTCGTTACAATTAGCCATTATTATGACCTGGACTTTAAACAACAAAAATCACAAAATGAGGACATCTAAGCCCTATCAGAGAAGCCCTGGTGGTACAGTGGCTAAGTGCTCAGCTGCTAACCTAAAGGTGGGCAGTTTGAACCCACAAGCCGTTCTGTGGGAGAAAGATGTAGCCGGTCTGCTTCTGTAAACATTACAGCCTTGGAATGCCTATAGGGCAGTTCTATTCTGTCCTACAGGGTTGCTATGATCCAGAATCGACTTGAAGGCAATGGGGTTGGTATTGGTTTAAGCCCTATCAAGCAATCTGTTATCACCAATATCTAGAATTTTCCAAGTGTGTAAAAAAAAATACGTTAAAATGTTTAATGATATAACCAATATAAACAATGGTGTAAACATTTTCTTGTAAATAGAAATTTTGAAAACAATTTCTATTTTTTGGTAATTGTCTAATTACTGTGGAAAACAAAAGAAATTCATAATGAGAAAATTCACTTTCCTAGAAACTTCTCACCTGTGTAGCCCAACCAACATTTTTCACAAAAACAGATTTCAAAAGCTGTGCCGATTGAGGAAGACAATCTTTTAGGCTACTGGAAGAGATGTTTGTTCTAGAAGCTGTAGCTGTAAGGCCAAGTTCTTCATTTGTAACCATCTACAAATAGTAAAGGATAGAAAGAAATTAATCCTCAGCATTTTTATAAACCAACTTCAGCAAAAGTAGAAAACAATTTTCATTAGCTTAAGGAGTATTTTTTTAAAACAAAAATTTTAAATGTAAAATATAACCACATTATTGAAAACCAGAAAAATAAAGAAAAGAAAAACAGAATCACACAATCAGTTTTCATTTTATTTCTTTCATCTTTTTCCCCCAAGGCATAGTTTTTTCATAGCTGCAATCGCAGTACGTATGTATGTGTGTGAATACACACACACATCTATTTCTTTAAAGTTACATTTTTCTATATTGCTAAATAGTCTTCATTAGCCATCACTACCATGAGTTCTTTCAGTAAAAATATAAACAGTTTATTTAACCATGTGTCTATAACAGATATTTACAAAGTTTATGATGCTTACTAGTTAAAACAATATATTTAGTTTTCTCCCAAAGGGTTAGGTGTCAATGAAATAACATTTAAACTGAGATCTGAACATCTACCCTGAGACCAGAAGAACTAGATGGTTCCCGGCTACCACTACTGACCATTCTAATCAGGGCGACAATCGATGGACCCTGATAGAACGGGAGAAAAATGCAGAACAGAAGTCAAATTCTTAAAAAGTCCACTTAGTGGACCAGTTGAGACTAGAGAACTCCTTGAGACTACTGCCTGGAGATACTCTTAAAACTATGAACCAAAACTATCCCTGAGGGTATCTTTTAGCAAAATAACAGATTGACACATAAAATAACGGATATTACCCTGAGTATGGTGCTTCATTAAACAACCATCTATATGAGAGAAAAAGGTCAACAATTACTCTAAAGCAAAGATGAGAAGCTAAGGTGGCAGGGAAACTACAGAGCACTGGAAATGGAACAACCAGAACACAATTAAAGAGAATGTTGATACCCTGTGAAAAATGTAACTAAAAGCACTGAACAATTTGTGAGAAACTGTCAAATGGGAACCTAATCTGCTGTGTAAATTTTCATCAAAAACATAATAACGTATTATTAAGTAAATAAATAAAACCAGAGGCCTGAAGGATGAGAAAGAATAAGTCATATGAAGTTAACAAATTGGGTAAAAGGGTTCCAGGACAAGTGTATAGCACGTGAAAAGACAGAGTTTGACATGTTCAAAGCAGGGCTTTGAACTGGTTCAGTTATGGCCCACAAAGCAAAACTGGAACAGACCGGAAGTTTTACAATTTGGCAGATTCGGCATGGCACCCAGAAGGGGAAAAATTATGGGTTGAAGCCCTGGAATGGGAGACTCAGAAGAGGCGTAGTGAACCCCTTCAGGAGCCTGATGCATGAGACTGGATTATTAGTAGGACTGTAGAGTGACACACATTCAAAGTGGCCCGCCTGGCCACCATCTTTGAGTGGGGAGCCGCCATCTTTGAGCTGGGCAGTGCTGCTTTGGACTGTGTTCAGAATTTGCAGGGAAGAGATTTGGTTGCTATGCAGTGCATACGCTGTCCATGTTCTCTAAAAAACCAAAAACAAACCCATTGCCATCAAGTTGATTCTGACTCATAGTGACCAAATAGGACACAGTAGAACTGCCCCCTAGGGTTTCCAAGTAGTGGCTGGTGGATATGAACTGCTGACCTTTTGGTTAGCAGCCAAATGCTTAATCACTGCGCCACCAGGACCCCCCTTGTTCTTTAAGAGGGAGATTAAGCTTCTAGCAGGGTTTCCAGCCGTAATTTTTCCCATCCTGGCTATCTTTCCAGTTCACCTAACTTTAAGAATTCAAGTCTGTTCCAGTGACACTTCCTCGGCCATGACTGAACTGGGCAGAACCTGTTCGAAGCCCTGGTTCAAAGAATTAAAAGAAGGCCTTTGAAGTGCAAGTATAGAAAGTGTGGGGTAAAGTGGCTCAGGATGAGGCTGGAAAAGTAGGTAGGTAACAGTAAGGTCGTAGTAAGGAGTTTTAATTTCATATCAAGGGCATTAGGCAATCATTGAAGGTTTACAGTACAAAAGTTTCATATATTTACTTACAGAAGGATTAAGTATTGGTGCCTGTTTTAGAGAAGTAGCACTATTCATGATCATTGTATTCAAAGATGGTGTATCTCTGACTGGGTAATCTGGATCCACAGGAGAAGGTGATAAGCACTTAGGTGAACTAGTACTGCCAGGTTTTCTGAAGGAGAAAGAAATGTTCAAATATGTCCCTTGAAGTTATCAATTCACAGAAAACTAAAAAAAATTTACAACAAAAAACAGCAAGTCTTTTTTTAACATATCCTAAAAAATTCAGCCATATTTTAAAAATTTTTCAAACATTTACCTTCCTATAATTATTGGGAAAAAGGGAGCACTTCCACTTTTATTTTCCTCTTCTGAAATTACAGATTCCAGTGCTAAACAGATACGATGCCCCTATTTCAAAAGAAGAGTGCTTTCCATCATTATTTCACCTGTGTCATTTAAAATCACTATTAATCTGTATGAAAAAATATACTACATGTAGATAACGTACCTCATTAGCATGGTCCATATACACTTTGATTTTCTCTTTCAAGCTATTAACTTCACTTTCACCTTTTAAGGTGTAAGATTTCCCAGTCTTTTCAATCACGTGAATTAAATCTTCTGTTTTGTGTATTTTTGCTCCTAAAACATAAGCAGGAAACTATTCTTTTATCATTTCTTTAAATATTCCTGTATTTATATTCATTATCATACCATTATGGCTCCTAGATGAAGGTACCATTTATATTCATTTATTGACTAATAATAAAATAAGCTTCTCGAAGTATTCAATAAATATAGGCCATCCATTTTTCTTTCCTACATATATCTGGCATTAGTATGACACTTTTTATGACATTTAAAAAAAATCACTGCTCTCATAAAAAAACAAAACAATAGCTTTAAGTGATACGTGCACTGTGTGTGCTGTGTTCCTTAAAGTAGGAAGCTTTACAGATTAAAACGTTAATCATTTGTATAGAATACATTTAGAAAATAAGGTTAATCTTATTCTTTTGCCACATTTATAATTTTCGTAGCTTGGCCTATGTCCATTTGAGTTTCAAATAAGAAGTAGGATATTATTTATTTCGTGTGATTTTATACAATCAATCTGGATGCTATTAAACTGGAGCCAAATTGGGAAAAAGGACTAATATACATACTATAGGATAAATTGTTTTCAGGAAAATATATATAATATACAAATTTTAGTTAATATGATTTGATAAATAGTATACTATACTACATAATATGTAAAGTTACTTATATTACAGACTTGCTACGTTAAATTAAAAAAATAAAACACAACTACTAAATTACAAACTAAAGAGAAAAAAAAAATACCACTCCTAGATGGTACATACCATCATAAAACCAAACCTCAAAATCAGCACCAGGGGAATTCTCCATCAAAATGCATTTAGCATATTTTGTGAAGTAAGTGATTTTGGGAGATTTAGATCTTACAAGCTGTACAAATCTGGAAGCATACTGATATTTTTTCCAGTATTTTTCTAGAGGGACAAATACAAAATATATACATATCTGTTAGCTAATATAAGGAAGAAATTGTTGACTTCACGTATACATTCCATAAAAGTTTAATATTTATTTCTACTTGTCCTCAAACATTCAAATTCATAGGTTTGTAATCCCATTACCAAAATAAAAATATTTTGGAGACACGTCTATTCATTTCGATGAAAACTAAAGACAGCATAATAAAATCCCAAGAAATATATTATTAAAAACATCCAATGACTAGTATCATGATTATTTTAAAAATCTCCTTCTTTGAATCACTGACTGTATCTATAAGTAAGGTAATGATTCCAGGGAAGTTTTAATAGATCTTTACTGAAAAGATTTCTACCTTTTCAGAACCAAATGACTTTTAGGAAAAGAAAAGCAGCTCTTTTTATGTTAGTAAAGCATAGAGTTTTATAGTCCTAATATACAAAAATAAATGTTGCTGTTCCCTGTAACTATGATCATTTACAGTATTTAATATTCTTATCTAACAGATTTGATTTCTAACAGGGTTAGATCAGATACTTTTTTGTTTATTTCTGTAATTTACCTCAGAGAAGTCTTATTATTCAGTACTTATTTCCCCAATCCATAAAACTGAGTTAAAAACTGAGTCAAATCTGGTTAACCACATTACAAATGATCGTTTAGGCAGCACAGCAATGATTGCAAAAGTCAAAAACTAGATACTTCATGTTAAATATTTTAGCATGGTTAAAATTAGTAATTACACAAGTACACAAATTATATCTGTGCTATATGATCAATATTTTAAGAGTTAGTTTTTACTTGAATTAGTGGAAGTATCATCACAACACAAAATATGAATGATAAACACTGGATTAATACAGTACACCACATCTTATCAGACATAAAGTACCTGAATATGACCTGCAGCCTGAACGAAGCCAAGACATTTACAACCTATCATATTCATGTATACACAGCTTATGTCTATAAAAGTGCCTTATCTAAATTTATTCCCTGGAAAGCTTACATACCTGGCAAATTGTCAAAGCTGTACCTACTGACGTTATCAGTAGGTGAGGGTGGTCTATCAGCAAGAGGAAAACCTCTTCCATCCTGTGGATAATAAACAGTGATCTGCCCGAAAAAAATTTAAGAACTCTAATTATACACCATTAAGTTAGAACACTATGTTTCATTATTAAAAAATATGAAGTTTAAGTGTAATATTGAATATTATTTTATTAAAAAATATTGCATATTCATAAAAGTAATTTTTTAGTCATTTTAAACATAAGCCAAAAGTTTAGATTGTTACTAGTTACTATTTTTAAAACTACACTAATTTAAATATGTTTAATATGTTATTTAAGTTTTTGAATTCCAGAGATAATATCGTATCAGGAGAACCGATTTAAAAAACTTTTTTAAGGGTATCATTGTAGAATGAATTGGAATGCTAAATACTTAGGTGATGATTGAAGCTGCAAGATAATGAAGTAGATCCACATTACCGTATTTCCATCACTAGATATTTGAAGAACTTCTTTCACATATTCTTGAGATGTATACTCCTTTAGAAGCTCCACACACACCTCCTCTGAATCAAGTATGCTCACCTAAAAAACAAAACTACCATCAGTAACAGTTCTCTTATTTACTAGAACAGCCCTGGCATACTTAAGAAAAAAGTACTTAACCATGGCAGGCACAAAAATTAAAGTCAGAAATCAAATAGCTGCTTCACCAGGTGCGACAGCCTGGACCAGAGGTCTATCTGAGCACACCTGTGAACCATAAGGAGCAAAGGTAGGACTGGATAATGACAGGTGAAATGATAACTAATGAGCAGAATGAAAGCAGAAGGTAGGGTGGAGAATAAGGACTTTGAAAAGACAACAGCAAGACAAACAAAGCAAGACTGGTGAAACAGAAAACAAAGGACAAACAGGATGAAGATAGAAAATTAAAAAAACAACAAACACCATTCCCAATAAATACACATTTTTTAAAAACTTTAAACTTAATTTTATGCATACTCCCTTCCTTTAAAGTTAATTTTCAGATTAAAAAAATAAAAATTATAGTCTTTAGTTTACGTTTTTGATTTGAGACTAGATTGTTAAGTCAGCAAAAACAAAAGCAAAGGGATAATATTAATTTGGTGATTGGAATTATGAATAAAATATTTAACACTATAGCTAATATTTTAATATATGTATTTTGTTATCAATAATTTAAAATTCAAAACAGTATCAGTTCACCATTCTTAAAGTAGTCAGAGGGAAACAAGAGCTATTTTCCCATACATACCGTTTCTTTTCTCTTTCAATGAGTTCATCATGGTCACACCCCAAAGTATAGGGACATTATAGGGAACAAAACCCACTATGTTTGATACTAAAAACCATATTCTAAACAAAAATGTCATATAATAACTTAAAAAAATAACAGGCATACCACAGCCTTTTTGGTTTTCTGTCTGATTGGCTTTAACCTGTGAGCAGTCAAAGGAGATGTAACACTTCGCAATGTCTGTTTCTGATAACCTGATGGTGGCTCCATAGTCATAGTCTTGCTTTGTTCAGAAAGAGGATCATAGCCAAAAACAGACCCTTGTTGAATTATCTCTGGTTTACTGTGAGGTGCAGGCATGTATTTCATGGGATTCGGCTGTTTTATAGAATGCGCATTATCAGATGCATCAGGGTTCTTTCTGGCTCTTTTATCAGTCCAGGTATTTCTTGATGTGTCCTTCTGCAAATCTGGATGGCCCTGGAAATCTCTGTTTGGACTAATGCCATGATGTTCACCAGGTTCTCTTAAATGAGCTATAATATACATACAATAAAGCAATTTAGTGAATAAAGAGCCAAGTCTAAACAAAACAATGACAAGCTGGTATAATAGTTTTTTTAAGGAACAAAAGAAATCTAGTTTAAAAAAAAAAAAGGAGCTCATAATTTTTCTAACAAATAAGCAGTCTGAGATATAATAAAAGTGACCTTAATAGTGTCATTTTAAACTCATATCTAGAAGGAATACCTTTAATATTCTTAAGACTAAGAAAGAAAGATATAAATATAATATTATTTTTTCAATTAAGGCAAAAACTAGTAACCCTAGGATTAGCTACTAACTCTAAAACAAGCAGTTACCAATGGTCCAACAAAAACAGATTTGAGAGGAATTCCCAAGTAATCATTCTACATGTGAAAAATATGTAAATTTACTATCTTTACGGTAAGGACTGTCTATGCGACCTTTACTTAGGAAATATGCGACTAAAAGCAAAAAGACTGTAACATATGAAATAGCTTTAGTATTATTAATATTTAACATTACAAATCTAATTGTACCCACATTTAAAAAAATTCTTCTTACTAAAATTTAACCAATTGAATTTTACCAATTTATAGTTTATATGATTTAGAGTTCACATGGGAACATCTTTTTTAAAGCTCTTAAAATGATTATGTAATCTAATACAACTTTTCAAATGATAAAATTTGTATTACAGTTTTTTTCCTTAAATGACTTTTTAGTGTTTTTACTCTCATTATGATTAAAAATACTTTATGTCAAAAAGTATACTTTTAAGTTGTAGCAGACTAGATTATTATAAACAAAGATATCTTTCCATCTCAGACACCTCCATGTCACCAAATAAGAGTATCTGTAAACATAACAGAAGGTTAAGTGCAAGATTAATTCCATGGCAGTTTTATAGTTTAAAAAAATAAATTATCAACCCCAACAACTACATATGAAAGATTAATTCCCTTCTGGGCTCCTGAAAATAATACATATTAAAAAGAAAACAAGAACAGACTCTTGAGATGACATAACAACTCTCTGCTTAAATTACAGTCATATTATACAGTCATTGTCTACGAGGTAATACAATACTTAGTAAAAAAAAATGATCTCCTCCTCCCCATATGCTTTTTTATTTTCTCTCCCTTTTTCCCTCATTATTTTTCAGCACACCTTCTGTGAATCTACATGCTCATTAATGAGAAATGTTTAATCTTCAAACTCTATATCCATAAATAAAACGACTTAGATGACAGCTGTTTTAGTAGCAGTATAATTTAGCATATGTGAGGTCCCATTAATAAACCATGATGTCCATATCAGCTTCTACAAGCATCTTTCAATTGTTTATAGGTATTGTGAATAGGTGTTTATTACAGAGAGGATGCAAGAACAGAGTTTAAGAATAAAGCCTGAGTCAGATCGCTTGGGTTGGAATCCTGGCTCATCTGTGCAGCTTGGGCAAATTAAGCTCTGTGTACCAATATGTGGAAACCCTGGTGGCGTAATGGTTAAGTGCTACGGCTGCTAATCAAAAGGCTTGGCAGATCGAATCCACCAGGTGCTCCATGGAAACTCTAAGGGGGCAGTTCTACTCTGTCCTATAGGGTCACTATGAGTCAGAACTGACTCGATGGCAACGGGTTTGGTTTTTTGGTTTTGGTACCAATATTTCCTCATCTGTAAAAATGGGGATAATGATAGTATCTTCCACACGTTTTTTGTGAAAATTTAATAAGTTAATAATATATTTAAGCATTAAGAACAGTGGCTGACTTACAGTAAATATTCAAAATATGTTAATGATTATTGCTATTATATCTTCATTGAAAACACGTTATTTTCTTAAGAAAACTGCAATGCTTGGTAACTGTCCAAGTCACTAATTTTTGACTAAAATACTCTATTAAAAACTCACCATTTAGTTGCATATTCCCAAACCACTGCTGTACCATTTCAGTCTGAGATATCTGGTCTGAAAACGGAAAAGGAGCTTTTCTTGGACAAAGATGATTGGAGCTAAACATGCAAAAAAATAAATTCCCACAAATTAATGAAAAATCATCAGGTAAATTTTAAAAATAAAAATATTAGAAAAGGGAGATTTCTTTCTTCTGATTTAAACAACTGAAAATTCTAGAACACTTGTATGATTAATAGTCAGGCTCAGCTTTTCTTTCTCTCTCTTTACATGTATGCAAGGAAACTTAAAATTTCCAAGTATTACACATGCTGTGAACACATACACGTATGTTTAAAAGAGATTTTCAACCACAATTGAAAATCATCATTTAGATTCTCAGTAAGAAATGGGAATCATAGTTGAGAATTACCTCAGGAGCATCTGAGAGTATTAGAAAAAAGGCATTCATTGCCCTGGTAACTGCCCTTAGTTAAACTTTACATTTGTGCTAACAGAATGTTTGCCAAAAATTAAAACGCTTTCGTTAGAATTATTCTTACAGCGCTTGATCGTTGTCAGGTCTTTCAAAAGATCCAGAAGTATTGGATGTCTTTTCTTTAAAATGAAAAATATTGACATTGCTGTTTGTAGGTGAGTTTCTCTCTTCATTTTCATCTACTCCTGATCTTTTAGATTTTGAAAGCATTTCTGCTGAGTGACATCGTTCCATTGTGTATGTTTTTGCTCGAGATTGACTGTTAGAAGTGTCTGATCTATCAGAGGAGTGGGCTCTACGAAGGTATCGAGAATGTGGCCTTTCTTCTGCATCTTGGATTATTCTCCCCCTTCCACTATTCATAGTTTCTTGTTCTTGATTTCCCCACTGAGTATAAAAACTACTTCCATCTCCTAAAGAAGAAAAATCATTTGAATTTTTATTCTTTGGAAATACAGTCATTTTATTTGGGAGTGGCTGACCAATCAAAAGTCTTCTCCTATCAAATAAACTACCACTTATACTGGTACTGGAAGAAGCTGTAATTGCAGTAGAAATTGTGGCATGTCCACTATCAATTGAGTCTTCTACAGTTCCCAAATCTTTACTTTTTGTTGAAGAATTTCGGGACATAAAAGGATGGTCCAATACTGAAGACAAACTTAATCGATCTGCTGGATTTCTACGAAGTAACTGGTGAATAAGGTCCTTGGCCTCTCTTGACAAAAAAGTCGGCATTTCATAATCTGCCAGTACTACTTTATTTAACGTGTTCTTGACTGTATCAGTGTCAAAAGGTGGTCTCCCGATAAGCAGGGTATAAAACATACAGCCCAAGGACCAAACGTCGGATTCAAGTCCATGTGCACTCCGAGTTGCAATTTCAGGTGAAATGTAATTAGGAGTCCCACATAATGTATAATGCTTTTCATGTGGCATTTTCAACTGAGTCGCCAGACCAAAATCAGCGATCTTGATGTTCATATTCCGTGTTAGTAAGAGGTTAGAAAGTGTGAGGTCCCGATGTAATATACCATGAGAATGAAGATACAACATTCCTGTGATGATCTGGTGCATGAAGTGTCGAGCTGTCACGATACAAAAAATAAAAGTTGCCATTGAAAAAATCTGGGAGATTCAGTACTTAGAATACATGAGGAAACCCAGAGTACACAAGCCAGAGTATTATATCTGAACGCTGGCTTGCAGCTTAGTTTTATCAACCAAAATACTACTCTGGTAATTTCATAATTTTCTCTAATTCCCTTTAATAAGACTAGGATCCTCTCTTAATCTTTCACTTTCTAGCAGATGAATTTTCAATATACAGTCAGGGGAAGTTTAATTCTATTAGCAACTGGAGTGGCTAGGGTAACTAGGGTAACCAGAAATCCACAGCAATTAAGCTAAAGTTTGATGACTCCCAATCCCCCCAAAAAGTAATCATTACCAGTTCTATGTATCCTTTTATACTTTTCTTCCATGTGCTTACATACATTTAAATCTACAGAAATACAATGCAATAAATGCCCTTTAAATATAAAACTCATATGAAAAATATATAGTTGCATAACTTTTTCCTACTTTACAATATTTCTTGGAGCTATTTCTATGTCAGTACACACAGACCATTTTATTTAATTGCTGAACACTTGCATCATTTTTTATATTTTAAGATTACAAAAATATAGCAGTAAACATCCTTGTACATGCTTGTTTTCTAGTACATATGTGTGGGGCGTTGTCTTATGGTATATCAAGAAACAGAATCACTGGATTGAAGGATATGAACATTTAGTATTTTCATACCTTGCCAAATTGCCCTCTAAAAGGCTGTATTTTTCAGGTACGCCCTTATTAACATTAGGTAGTCTCAATTCAATGAGTAAAGAAATGGTACCTCATTATTTTAGTCAGCATTCCATGATTACTACTAATTATGAGCATTTTTTCATGTTTATTGGCCATTTTTACTTTGTTTTCTGTAAACAGTCTCCTCATATTCCCTGTCCATTTTTCTGTTCGATTATCTTTTTCTTTTTATGTACACATTACATGTTTTTAACAATAATCTGCCAGTTATATATCTTGCAAATATTTTCTTCCTATTTTTTGTCTTTTAACTTTGTTGACCATATCTTTTGTCATTTACAATTTTTTAACTTTCATTAAATGAAAATGGTAATTCTTTTCCCTTATAGCTTTCCTAAGATTTATCTTATTTAAGGTGGCCTTTCTACCACACCTTACAGACACTATCTTCTATGTTATCTTCTAATACTTGTGTTACATAGATTTAAATACTGTTTGTGCTTGAGATTCGTAAATTTGAAGTCTAGATCTCTCTTCTGAACTTCATACTCAGAAATGTAACTGCGTACTTGACATCTCCGTTTAGCTGTCTCATACAGCTCAAATTTAACTTGACTTAAGCAGATTCTTAATTTTTAACTCCACCATACCTGCTACCCCAAACCTCCCCAGTTCATTCAATGGCAGTACCACAATCACTCATTTACTCAATCTAGAAACCTAGGTAGTATACTTGATTCCTCCTTTTCCATAGACATCACGTCTATTCCTTCGGCAACTCAATTTTAATTTCAAAATAAATACTGAATCCGATATCTTCTTTTCGTTTGTCCAGCCACTACCCTGGTGCAAGCTACCTTCATTTCTGAGTGATCCTAACAAGTCTTCCTGTTTTCACTGCTCCTCCTATTTTCACATACAGCAAAAATAATCCTCTTAAACATAAATTATACACAATATCATTACTCACAAAAGTTTCCCAAGGCACAGTTAAAACTGAAATCCTTTAAAATAGAGAGCTGCTGGGGCACTGCAGTGTTCTATTTTTTGACCTAGATGGTATTTTAATAACTTATTTTGTTTCTTTATATATGTTATAGTTTACAAAAAAAAAAAAAAAGGTAAAAAGTATATGGGGGAAAAATTCCTTAACATGATCTACTCTAATGCCTATTTATGTCTCTAATCTAGCTCTGTAGCATTCTCCCTTGCTCACTAAGCTCCAGCCACTCTGGTCTTCCTTCAGCTGAGTATGCCACACTTTTTGTGCCTCAAGGCTTCTACACATGCCAAGGACTCGTTCTTTCTCCCCTTTCGCTCCCAGTTTACATGTCACCTCCTCAGAAGCTTTACCTGTTCACACTATCTTATATAGATTTTTCTCAATTATTTCACTCTTTTTCATTTATTTTGTAGCCCTTAGAATGTGCAACTATGTCACTTGTCTACTTATTTTCTGGGAATCTCTCCCACTAACAGAAACTTTAGGAGGGTACAAAGTGAGATACCTGTGTAGATAATAACTTATTCCTAGAACTTGCCATGGTAACTGGCACTTGTTGGTAGTTGCCATAGAGTCAATTCCGACTCATGGTGACCCCATGTGTCAGAGCAGAATTGTGATCCATAGGGTTTTCAAGGCTGTGCCTTTTTTTTTTTTGATTTTATATTGCGATTTTGGAGAAAATTTATATAGCAAATTAGGCTCTCATTTAACAATTTCTATACATATTATTCAGTGACATTAGTTACACTTTTCACATGTGTCAGCATTCTCATTATTTCCATTAACTTAGCTTCCTTGTCCCCCTTACCTTCTCATCGTTGGTACAGGGTAAATGTTAACCATTAGGTCTCACTTAGATAATTCTTTAGAGGAGCATAGTACTCATGGGTGATATTATTTATTTTATGAGCCACTCTGTCTTTTGGCTGATAGGTGACCTCCAGGAATGATTTGAGTTCCAAGTTTAAAGGGTATCCCAGGGTGATAGTTTGTCTCTAATGGTCCAGTAAGTCTGGCCTTTTTTAGGAACTGAGTTTTGTTCTACATCTCTTTCCGGTTCTATCCGGGACCATCTATTATGTCCCAGGTTCGAACAGTCAGTAGTGGTAGCCAGGCACTGTCAGGTCGGTGAGGCCATAGTTCATGTTGACTATTAGTCCTGCAGACTACTATTATCTTTGAGTCTTTGGTTTCCTTATTTCTCTTTTGCTCCAGATGTGTAGAGACTAATAATTGTATCTTGGACAACCACTCACAAAAGCTTAAGACCCCAGAGGCTATTCCTTAAACTAAGATGTAGAACATTACGTTTATGAGCTATGTTATGTTAACTAACCAAGTTGTCCCCCAAGACTATGGTCCAAAGCCCTCAAACACAATAACCCAATCCCAAGAGGTGCTTATGTCTAGGATATATTCATAACTGTGCCCCCTATGTGCTTTATTTTATATATGACTGTATACACAGTGAAGTCCTGGTGGTTCTGTGGTTAAGAGCTTGGCTGCTAACCAAAAGGTCAGCAGTTCAAATCCACCAGCCACTCCGTGGAAACCCTATGGGGCAGTTCTACTCTGTCCTATAGGGTATCTGAGTCAGAATTGATGACTCCACAGCAATGGTTTTTTGGTATATATGCAGCACACACAAACGTGTATATACATTTGCCTAAAGAAACACCTATACATGCACACTTGTATATTCATATGTGCTTACCTATACATATATACATACATATCTACCTATGTAAGCACACACACTTTTTGGTTATTACTGTTGTTGCAAAATTGTATATGTTGTGGCTTTTACTAAAATTGTCTTTTATTCTTGCGTACTTCTTAGTGTCTGTCATTTTTTACCTTGGTCAAGTTGTGCTGACTTCACCCTTATTCAGTACTGCCTCATCCATCACCAAAACTAACAAGTGTCTGCTATCCAAAGGCTGTGACCTTTTGAAAGCAGATTGTCAGGCCTGCCCTCCGATGAGCCTCTGGATGGGTTCGTACCTCCAACCTTTCCACTAGTAGTACAGCGCTTAAGTATTTGCACCACCCAGAGACTCCAACTGGCACTTAAACCAAACAACTAAACCCACTGCCCTTGAGTTGATTCCGACTCATAGCAACCCTATAGGACAGAGTAGAGTTGCCCCACGGGGTTTCCAAGGCTGTAATCGTTACAGAAGCAGACTGCCACATCTTTCTCCTACAAACAGCTGGTGGGTTCGAACCACTAACCTTTTGGTTAGCAGCCGAGTACTTAACCACAGTGCCACCAGGGCTCCTTCAACTGGCACCTAAAACCAAAACCAAACCTGTTGTCATCAAGTTCATTCTGACTCACAGCAACCCTATAGGACAGGGTAGAACTACCCCATAGAGTTTCCAAGGAGTAGCTGGTGGATTCGAACTGCTGACCTTTCGGTTAGCAGTCAAGCTCTTAACCACTGCGCCACCATCTGATAAATAAGTAGACACACTTTTGTACAAAACAACACTAGTTTTATGTTTTCCCAAATAACGCCAACTTGCCAAGCACTATTCATTCAATAGTTTCATCCATGGACTTGAAATGGCTATCTTTATCAAATATGAAATTCCCATTTATACACAGATCAATTTCTGGCCTCTATTCTGTTCCATCATTCTATTACTTATACCTATTTTAATTACTATAGCTTTAAAAATCTGCTGATAGAGTAGGAGCCCTGGTGGAGCAGTGGTTAAGCACTTGGTCGCTAACAGAAAAGAAAAGTTGGCAGTTTGAACCAACAAGCCGCTCCTCAGAAGAAAGACGCAGCAGTTTGCTTCTGTAAACACGAAAAACACCAAAGACCTGTTGCCGTCAAGTTGATTCCGACTCATAGCGACCCTATGAGACACAGCAGAACTGCTTCATAGGGTTTCCAAGGAGCGGCTGGTGGATTCAAACTGCTGACGTTTTGGTTAGCAGCCGATCTCTTAACCACTGAGCCACCAGCAAAGATTACAGCCTTGAAAACCGTATGCAGCAGTCCTACTCTGTCCTATAGGGCTGCTGTAAGTTGGAATCAACTTGATAGCAACAGGTAGTTCCTCTTTTCTCTTTCCATACTTTTTATTTTACATACTGTGTTTATAATCTGGAGCCCTGGTGGTGCAGTGGTTAAGCGCTTGGCTGCTAGCTAAAAGTTTAGCAGTATGAACCCATCAGCTGCTCCACAGACGAAAGATGTGCAATCTGCTTCTGTAAAGATTACAGTCTTGGAAACCCTATGGAGCAGTTCTGCTCAGCCCTATAGGGTCGCTACGAGTTGGAGTCAACTAGACAGCAACAGGGTTTTGTTTTTTTTTTTCAATTCATAATCTACATTCAATTTTGTTTTTCACATAAGGATTCTCCATGCTGTTTCATCATGGTCCTCATCATAATTAGTAATGGCTGCATCAACAGGATATGCC
The DNA here is from genome assembly GCF_000243295.1 of Trichechus manatus latirostris. Lineage (NCBI taxonomy): Eukaryota > Metazoa > Chordata > Mammalia > Sirenia > Trichechidae > Trichechus > Trichechus manatus. The sequence continues at coordinate 1,794,963 of NW_004444175.1, forward strand.
ATAATTTACTAATTCTTTTATTCTTAGGTATTTAAATTGTTTCTAATTTTTTGGGATTATAAAGAATTATGAAAAGTGCAGTAATCATCATCAATCATGACTCTGGCTCCCCCCCTCCCCCCAATTTGTATTATTTCTTTACAGTAAATTTTCAACAATGGAATTTTTTAGTCAAAAGCCATGAACGTTTCCATAACTCTTAATATATATGACTAAATTGTTTTCCAAACGAGTTATATAGATTTAAAATGCATATAAAGCCTCACTAGCAACCACCTTTCTTAGCCTACATGCAAGCTCAGTTAGCAGTGCAAGATAACAATAATTTGTGTGACAATGCATGGACATTGTTTGATTTTGCACAAACTGTAAAAAAATTATTTATGAGAAATTGGAGGATTTTGAAACTATATATTTGATATTAAAGAATTATTAGGTGTAATAATGAATTTGTGGATATACTGTTTTTAAAAGTCTTTTTCTTTTCAAAATACATAGTAATATTTACAGATAAAATGATGTCCACGGTTTGCTTCAAAATACTCTGGGCATTCTCTGGGAATAAAAAGGGTATTAAAAAAACAAAACCAAACCCATTGTCATCGAGTCAATTCCAACTCATAGCAACCCTACAGGACAGAGTAAAACTGCCCCACAGGGCTTCCAAGAAGTGGCTGGTAGATTCAAACTGCTGATCTTTTGGTTAGCAGCTGATCTATTAACCACTGTGCCATCAGGGCTCCAAGAAGGGTACTGATAAAATAATTTGACCACAAGTCAATAATTTTGAAAGCTGGGTGATGGGTTCATAGGAGCTCATTATACTACTTTCTCTACTTATATATTTCATATTTTCTGTAATAAATGGCTTTGTTATTTGTACTTGATTTAAAAAGTTCTTCACAGTCATCAAGAGCATCTACAAAGCTTCCTTCTAGATGTGAAAGGATGCACACTAAATTGCTACCAAAGATTTAATTTAACATGTGGTTTTAGGAATAATAGAAGGATAACAAATTTCTCCTCTTACTCTACTTCTGTACTGCTTGAATTGTTTGCAAGAATTAACTGCTTTTGTAATTCTGGGTGGAAAAATCTCCTTTTCTAGCATGAAGTAATAATTGAACAGTTTTCCTAAAGATTACACAATAGTACATTCTTCAAAACTACAATTTAAAGGGCCAAATTTATAACTACCAAAAAAAAAGAAAAAAAGAAAAAACCTACCTTCATTTTCTGAGAAGGGTTTCATTCTGTTCTTTAAATACCTGTTCATTTCTCCATTATGGCACATTTCTAATACCAGGTACACATAATTGCTATCTTCAAAATAGTTATAAAGCTGAAATGTAAAAGGGCATAATAAATTAGACAAAAATTCAGTCTCCCTGGCAACTTCTATAAAGTGTGCACCTTACCTCCAAGATAGAAGGATGTTTCAATTGGCAATGTATTTTCACCTCATTTTGGACTCTCTGTACCATTCCAGCTTTGTACATGGCTTTCTTATCGATCTAAAAATAACAGATGAGGGGTTTAAATATTGATGATAAACTTTAAAAAGTAAAGTGTCAAAAGTCAACTTTGACCATATGTTCCAGTAATTCCACTCCTAAGTATATACTCAAGACTTGAAAGCAAGGACTGAAACAGATACTTGTACATCAATGTTCTTTGCAACATTATTCATAATAGCCAAAAGGTGGAAACAACCCAAGTGTCCATGAACAGATGAACAGATAAATAAAATGTGGTGTGTGTGTATATATATATATACACAGAGAGAGAGAGAGAGAATATTATTCGGCAAAAAAAGAGCAATGAAGTTCTGATACATGCTAAGACATGGATGAATCCTGAAAACATTATACTAAGTGAAATAAGTCAGACACAAAAGGACAAACACTGTATCCCACTTACATGAAATGTCTAGAATAGGCAAATGTATAGAGACAGAAAGATTAGGGGTTAACAGGGGCTGGGATGAGAGGTGTAGAGTTTCTGTTTGGGGTGAAGAAAACGTTTTAGAAATAAATAGTGGTGACGGTTCCACAACACTGAGTATAATTAATGCCACTGAATTATATACTTAAAAACAGTTAAAATGCAATTTTTTAATTATATGTATTTTATCTATCTATTTTTTTAATTAAAAAATCTTACCTGGAATCCCAATGAATAAAACCGGAAAAAAGAAAACTTTGAAGTAGAGGTGGAAGACGTGGGGTCCTACCTGATTAGGTCCTCTGACAACCCCCTCGCCCTTTTCTCACCCTTTCTGATGCTGAAGAGGTTTCGTGGAGCTTAAAGGTTCTACAGAGAAGTTTTAAAAGCACCAATCTACTGAAGCCACTTTACAGATGGGAAGATGAGGTCCCAAGAAATTAGGGACCTGCTCATTATCTTTGTATCTCCAGAACACTTAAGACTATAAAATATGGATGTGGCATCAATGTAGATAACTGATGGGCAGTATCAGGGTATAATTAAAAAAACACGGACTTTGTTGTCAGAGGTGCCTAGTATACCAAGTACTGGATACACCACTTAATAAATGTGTTCTTAGGCAAGTAACTTAACTCCTCTAAGCCTCAGTTAACTAATCTGTAAAATGGAAAGAATACTTCTTTTACAGGATTTTCATCAAGATGAAAGTAATAATACAGTAAAACCTGTGAAAGCCGGAACCTGTGTAAGGCAGAAACCTGCCAGAGAAGGAAAACTAAAATATTTTCCACTAAAATGAACAACAGAAAAGTGGTAAGACTGCACCCTGTCAAAGGTGGAAAACTTGTGAAACCTGGAAAAACAAGGCAGTCCCGTCGAGCTCTGGCTCTCACAGGTTTCACCGTAATTATCATTTTTAAAAAAGTCAACCTTGAAAAGAAAAAATATACTTTAATTTAACTAGATTGCAACTAATGTCACAAAACAATACGTGTATAAATTTGTGAATGAGAAATTAACTTGAGCTGTAAACTTTCATCTAAAGCACAGTAAAAATAAGCAATGAAAACCAAAAAACCCCGTTGTCATCGAGTCGATTCCGACTCATAGTGACCCTATAGAACGGAGTAGAGTTGCCTGATAAGGTTACCAAGGAGCGCCTGGTGGATCTGAACTGCCAACCTTTTGGTTAGCAGCCGAACTCTTAACCACTACACCACCAGGGTTTCCAATAAATAAATAAATAAAATAAAATGTCAGTCTCAAGTACTTTAATCTACTTCTTTATGAGGTCAAGTTATTGTTTATCTTTCCATGCATCCGGTAGTACTTAACAGAGTGGACACTCAGTAAGTTTTCCCAGTGTATTATAATACCCTCTTTCAACTTAAAGAATTTAACAGCACAACTATCCTACCTCTAAGAACAACAACAACAACGAAAAAAACAAATTTAACCGAACTTTAAAACAAAACCTCCTCTCCCTTTCGGACTGGTTTAGACAAATGATTCTCAACTTGCTTATGTTTATGTTACTCCTATTAGACTGACTTCTAAAAATTAAAAATAGTATTTTGGATTAATTCTGTTACCATGTATAGTATAGAACTATGCACAAGTTTATGCTTACTTATTATTCGTTCTTTGTTTCTACCAATTACACCAAGTACAGGCAGTCCCAGGATTACAAACAAGTTCCATTCCTACGTATGTCTTTAAGTCGAATTTGTATGTAGGTTAAAATGCTTAGGTACAGTTCGTATCTAACGTTAGTGAAATGTTTGTCTTGGTATACAGTATATAGTGTACCTTTCTATGCATAAAAAGCATTAAAGAAACACTTTCAGTGACACTAAAACATTTAATATAGAAATAATAACAATAATGTTTTGATGCATATTGAAAAGTAGAACCCATATGTTGTTACTAACCATTGTATGCATCCCTCAAATTTTTAATATAATATGCTTTACAGGGGTTAGGTCATAACTATGGGTTGTACCTAAGTCAGTCGTTCCCAAGCTGGGACTGCCTGTACACATAATTACAACAGACGGCAGGTCAACTTAACATTAATGAAGACAAAACACTTACACACTACATAACTAAATTAATCAAGGTTAAGGCTCTTCTGAGATGTCCTTAAACTCAACTGCTGCACTTGACTGTTCTTCTTTGCCTAAGCAATGAGTTCTTCAAACCATAATAAAAAAAAAAAAGTTGATAGGTAAGGAATTTCTGACATCTCAAACAGCACACATCTTCAGTTACTTGCAAAGTACAGGAGAGTTGTTGATTAATATATTCTTACCATTTTGATTGCAACTTCCAAACCGGTGTGAATGGACTGAGCTCTGTAGACACCAGCAAACGATCCCTTACCGAGCAGATTTCCAACTTTAAAATCCTTAAAAGTTAAAATTAAAGATTATGTGTGATGACTCAGAGGAGTAGAAAGGAAAAAAGATGGGAAGGGGGCTGGGAAAAGATAAAATGGATCGAGAAGGGGAGTCTGACAAAATTCAAGCAGGTATCACACCTCGATAGAACAGGTGCCTGGGGTGGGAAGCATGTTGCCTCCTTGCGGGACTCCCCGAGCCTCTAAGCTGGGCTGAGATAGAACAGATAAATGATCTGGTACCTCAACCTCAGGGCAGCTTCAGCGTCCTCCTCCCACCTCCAGCCAACCCCCAGGCGACGAGGGCCGGGCCAGAATCCCGCCGCAGCGCCCGCCGGAGGTAACCGCCACCCCCTTGGAGAAGGGGGAGACAGCCTCGCCTTTCCCCAGCGCGGCAGCTCCGGCGGGACCACTGACACCAAGCCGCGGGGCTGGGGCCAGAGGGCGAGGCCGCGAGCGACTCACCTGCGCCGCTACCCCCGCGTCCCAGAGGGGAGTGCCGCTCCGCCCCCAGACAGCCGGGCCCGCCCCAAGGGCCAAGGCCGGGCCCCCAGCAGTTGAGACCCACCCAAAGGACCTCGGCGCCCGCCCCGCAGCCGTTAGCGTCGGCCGAACGCCTTCCCGCAGCGGTCTCGAGTCTTGCTACTCCGACTCCCTCCCGCCCGGCGGCAGCCTGGCGAGTTTTTTTTACCTCGATCTTCTCCCCGATGCAGGTCGCCATATTTCCAGGCCCCGGCCTGTGCTCCCCGGATTAGCTCCCTTCACGCAGTCGCTTCGAGGCAGCGCTCCAAGCAGCCAGCCAGTCTTGGCGCCCATCAGGCTCGGCTCTCTAGGCCGCCGCTCCAGGCGACGACGGTACAGCCACCGAAAGGTCTCCCAGACACCTTCCGAGGGCTGGGCAGCGCCTCCGCGCTCCCATTTTGAAAAACTCCCGCCGGTTGCCGCCCAAGCAAGGCTGGCAGTGACGTAATGAGACGGGTAGCTCCGGAGAGGCTGCGCCGGGGGCGCATGCGTGAAAGCTCTGCTGGGCGGCCCGCCGGGGTTTCTAGGCCTCCCGGCCGAGGTTGGGAAGCCGCCGTGCAGCATCGGGCTCCTGCGGGAGCTGTCTGCGGTCCCCTGCTGCGAAGACCCGCAACCAGACTGTTGAAACAGCTCCCTTAGAAATGGGACATTTCAGCTGATGGGCTAGTTACTTCGCAGCCTGAAAAACGACTTCCAATTCAGGAAAGGGTTTAAAGCGATTCTAAAATTTCAAATGTTTATAAACTTGACAGCACAGGGAGGAAACATCCCTACCGTGCTTAAACTGTTTCCGCCTCTGTGCTTTATTCCATTGTTTTTCAGTAACTACAATCAATGCCCTGGTGGCGCAGTGGTTAAGAGCTCGGCTGCTAACCAAAACGCACGCGGTTCCAGTCCACCAGCCTTCCAATCCACCAGCTGCTCCTTGGAAACCCTATGGGACAGTTCTACTCTGTCCTATAGGGTCACTATGAGTCGGAATCCACTCAAGGAGCAACGGGTTTTGCACTTTAAAAGAAGGAGCCTTGGTGGCGCAGTGGTTAAGAGCTGGGCCGCTAACTGAAAGGTCGGTGATTGGAACCAACCAGCCGCTTTGGGAGAAATACGTGGCAGTCTGCTTTTGTAAAGATTTACAGCTTTCGGAACTCCGGGGGGCAGTTCTACTGTGTCCTGTAGGGTTGTCTATGACTCGAAATCGACTGGACAGCAGCGAGTTTGGTTTGGTTTTTGGTACTTAAAAAAATGAACTCGATTCTTTATCTTGGTAAGTTCCTATTAAGTGTAATGTCATTTGTATAACTTACGGTTAAAAGACATCTCACACACATTATGGTAAGTATTGAACAAAAGAGCCCTCCCTAAGGTTAGCATGATCCACTTTTTGCAGATGAGAAATGGTGATGCCTAGGGAGGATATATAACAAACCAATGAGACCTAGTCCACAAACTTAGGTTTTCTCTTTCTAAATCGAAGCTCTTACTTTCTTCATTAATGGATATAACAAGCTGTAAAAAGCTCTGTTCAGAGAAGTCAACTTTTTTTTTTTCATTTCTTGAAAACTTTCCTTAAAGGTTATATGTTATAGTGCTTGAGCAGTTCTCACTGAGGTCTTAGAGTCCAGTCTTCCCATTAGGCTTCCTTTTGTCTTTGACTTTTCAAAAGTTTCTATAATTCATTATTACTGTTTTTTTTTTTAAAAATTTATTTTCCAATAATTTCAAACTTTAGAAAAATCCTAATAATAATAGTATTGCTCTTTATCCAGATTCACCAATGCTTAACATTTTGCCATATTTGTTTTATAATTCTGTGTGTGTGATATGTATTTATATATTATGTTCTCATTGTTGTTAGGTGCCATCGAATTAGTTCCAATGCATAGCGACCGTATGTACAACAGAACTTGGTCCTGGGCCATCCTCACAATCGTTGCTATGTTTGAGCCTATTGTTGCAGCCACTGTGTCAGTCCATCTTATTGAGGGTCTCCCTCTTTAGCGCTGAACCTCTATCAAGCATAATGTCCTTCTCCAGGGACTGGTCCCTCCTAATAACACGTCCAAAGCACGTGAGACAAATTCTCACCATCCTTGCTTCTAAGGAGCATTCTGGCTATACTTCTTCCAAGACAGATGTGTTTGTTCTTCTGGATTACTCCTCAACACAAAGACACAAAAAATCCCCGCAACTTGACCAGTAAGCAACATCATAATAAACAGATAAAATATTGAAGTTGTCAAGGATTTCGTTTTATTTGATTACACAGTCATCGACGATGGAAGCATCAGTTAAGAAATGAAACGATGTGTTGTTGTTGTTGTTAGTGCCACTGAATTGGTTCTGACTCATAGTGACCCTACGTACAAAAGAATGAAACACTGCCCGGTCCTGCGCCATCCTCATGATTGTTGTTATGCTTGAGCCCATTGTTGCGGCCAGTGTCAGTCCATCTCGTTGAGGGTGTTTGTCTTTTTTGCTGACCTCTGCTTTACCAAGCATGCTGTCCTTCTCCAGGAACTGGTCCCTCCTGATAACATGTCCAAAGTATGCGAGACGAAGCCTCGTCATCCTCGCTTATAAGGAGAATTATGGCTTACTTATTCCAAGACAGATTGTTCTTTTGGCCGTCCATGGTATATTCAATATTCTTCCCTAACACCACAACTCAAAGGCATCAGTTCTTCTTCTGTCTTCCTTATTCATTGTCCAGCTGTCACATGCATATAAGGTAATTGAAAACACCATGCCTTGGGTCAGGCACACCTTAGTCCTTAAAGTGACATTTTGCTTTTTAACACTTCAAAGAGGTCTTTTGCAGCACATTTACCCAATGCAATGCGCAGTTGATTTCTTGACTGCTGCTTCCATGGGCGTTGATTGTGGATCCAGGTAAAATAAAATCCTTGACAGCTTCAATCTTTTCTCTATTTATCATGATGTTGCTTATTGGTCCAGTTGTAAGGATTTTTGTTTTCTTTATGTTGAGGTGTAATCCACACTGAAGGCTGTAGTCGTTGATCTTCATCAGTAACTGCTTCAAGTCCTTTCACTTTCAGCAAGCAAGGTTGTGTCATCTGCATAACACAGATTATTAATGAGTCTTCCTCCAATCCTGATGTCCCTGTCTTCATATACTCCAGGTTCTTGGATTATTTGCTCAGCATACAGATTGAATAGATATGGTGAAAGGATACAACCCTGACACCTTTCCGGACTTTAAACCATGCAGTATCCCCTTGTTCTTATCAAACGACTGCCTATTGATCTATATACAGGTTCCTCATGAGTACAATTAAGGGTTCTGGAATTCCCATTTTTCACAATGTTATCCATAATTTGTTACGATCCACACAGTTGAATGCCTTTGCATAGTCAATAAAACACAGGTAAACATCTTTCTGGTATTCTCTGCTTCCAGCCAGGATCCATCTGACGTCACCAGTGATATCCCTGGTTCCACATCCTCTTGAGAATCCAGCTTGAATTTCTGGCAGTTCCCTGTCCATGTACTATACTGCTGCAATCGCTTTTGAATGATCTTCAGCAAAATTTTACTTGCGTGTGATATTAATGATATTGTTGGATAATTTCCACATTCTGTTGGATCACCTTTTTGGGAATAGGCATAAATATGGATCTCATCCAGTCGGTTGGCCAGGTAGCTCTCCTCCAAATTTCTTGGCTTAGATGAGTAAATACTTAGAGCGCTGCATCCGTTTGTTGAAACATTTCCATTGGTATTCCATCAATTCCTGGAGCCCTGTTTTTCGCCAATGCCTTCAGTGCATCTTGGACTTCCTCCTTCAGTAGTATCGGTTCTTGATCATATGCTACCTCCTGAAGTAGTTGAACATCAGCCAGTTCTTTTTGGTACAGTGACTCTGTGTATTCCTTCCATGTTCTTTTGATGCTTCCCGTGTCGTTCAATATTTTCCCCACTGAATCCTTCAATATTGCAAATCAAGGCGTGAATTTTTTCTTCAGTTCTTTCAGCTTGAGAAATGCCGAGCGTGTTCTTCTCTTTTGGTTTTCTAACTCCAGGTCTTTGAACATGTCATTATAATACTTTACTTTGTCTTCTCGAGACGCCCTTTGAAATCTTCTAGTCAGCTTTTTTACTTCATCACTTCTTCCGTTCGCTTTGGCTACTGGATGTTCAAGAGCAACTTTCAGATCTCTTCTGACATTCATTTTGGTCTTTTCTTTCTTTCCTATCTTTTTAATGACCTCTTGCTTTCTTCATGTATGATGTTCTTGATGTCATTCCACAACTCATCTGGTTTTCTGTTATCAGTATTCAACGCGTCAAATCTATTCTTGATGGTCTCTAAATTCAGGTCTCTAAAGTACTCAAGGTCGTGCTTTGGCTCTCATGGACTTGTTCTAATTTTCTTCAGCTTCAGCTTCAACTTGCATATGAGCAATTGATGTCTGTTCCACAGTCGACCCCTGGCCTTGTTCTGACTGATGATATTGAGCTTTTCCATCATCTCTTTCCACAGATGTAGTCAATTTTATTCTTGTGTATTCCATCTGGTGAGGTCTACATGTATAGTCGCCGTTTATGTTGTTATGTTGTTGAAAAAAGATATTTGCAATGAAGTCATTGGTCTGGCAAAATTCTGTCATGTGACCTCTGGTATCATTTCTATCACCAAGGCCATATTTTCCAACTACTGATCCTTTTTCTTTGTTTCCAACTTCTGCATTCCAATTACCAGTAATTATCAATGCGTCTTGGTTGCATGCTTGATCAATTTCAGACTGCTCAAGTTGGTAAAAATCTTCTGTGTCTTCATATTTGGCCTTAGTGGTTGGTGCATAAATTTGAATAATAGTCATATTAACTGGTCTTCCTTGTAAGCGTATGGATATTATCCTATCACTGATAGCATTGTACTTCAGGGTAGATCTTCAAATGTTCTTTTTGACAATGAATGCTATGCCGTTCTTCTTCAGTTTGTCTTTCCTGGTATAGTTGGCCATATAATTGTCTGATTCGAAATGGCCAATACCAGCCCATTTCAGCGCACTAATGCCTAGGATATGGATGTTTATGCGTTCCATTTCATTTTGGACGATCTCCAATTTTCCTAGAGTCATACTTTGTACATTTCACATTCCCATTTTTAATGGATGTTTTCAGCTGTTTCTTCTCCTTTTGAGTCATGCCACATCAGCAAATGAAGGTCCTGAAGGCTTAACTCCATCCGCATAATTAAGGTCGACTCTACTTTGAGGAGGCAGTTTTTCCTCAGTCATCTTTTGAGTGCCTTCTAAACTGAGGGGCTCATCTTCCAGCACTGTATCAGTGTTCAGCTGCTATTCATAAGATATTCACTGGCTAATTTTTTTCAGAAGTAGACTGCCAGGTCTTCTTCCTGTATTATTGTTAAAGATGTTTTAGTGTACCTGGAAGTGTTTCTTTAATGTCTTTTGTGCATACAAAGGTAACTATAGAATATATACTAAGACAAACGCTTGATTGACTGATCTTAGATACAACCCGTACCAACTGTTCTGACTTTCATACAAATTTAACTTAAATACAGGCTTAGGAATGGAAAACACTCATAAACTGGGACCGCCTGTACATTACATTCTCCCCCGCCCCATCAGCTTAAGAATATAAATTGTATACTCTTTTAGTGATTATTCTGGAGCAATGGTTCTCAATGTGGTCTGTGCACTCCTTGGAGGGTCCCTGTTATGGACTGAATTGTGTCCCCCAAAATATCTGTCAACTTGGCTAGTCCATGATTGCCAGTATTGTGTGATTGTCCATCATTTTGTTATCTGATATGATTCTCCTATGTGTTGTAAATCCTACCTCTATGACGTTAAAGAGATGGGATTAGTGGCAGTTATGTTAATGAGGCAGGACTCAATCTACAAGATTCGATTGTGTCTTGAGCCAATCTCTTTTGAGATATAAAAGAGAGAAGCGAGCAGAGAGACATGGGGACTTCATACCACCAAGATAGCAGTACCAGGAGCAGATCTCATCCTTTGGACCCAAGGTTCCTGGACGGATGGCTCCTAGACCAGGGGAAGATTGATGACGAGGACCTTCCTCAAGAGCTGACTGACAGAGAACCTTCCCCTGGAGCTGGCACCCTGAATTCAGACTTCTAGCCTCTTAGACTGTGAGAGAATAAATTTCTCTTTGTTAAAACCATCCACTTGTGATACTTCTGTGATAGAAGCACTAGATTACTAAGACAGAATTTGGTACTGAGAGTGGGGTGCTGTTCTAACAGATACCTAAAATGTGGAAGTGGTTTTGAAACTGTGAATGGGTAGAGGCTGAAAGAGTTTTAAGATTGCTTTGAAGAGACTGTTGGTGGAATTATGGACATCAAAGACAATTCTGGTGAGGCCTTAGAACGAAGGGAGGAGAGCTGTTACACTGGAGCTGCTGCAGATGGCTAGAAGCAGCAGCAGAGAACCAGCAGCAGCAGAACCAGAAAACCAGTGCAAGACAGCATTGGAGCCGACCCATGGAGCACCCATGGAACGAGAGAGCTGAGTGCCTTCCAGCTGAAATTTACTGGTGGAGTGAAGTGCCTTCAGGCACCGATCGGTGGAGCTACAGGGCTTTGGAACAGTTGCCAAGCAGGGCAGATGTGGGCTGCGAGGCCAGCCAAGAGGCCAAGGAAGCAGAAGCTGAAGAGACAAGGAACACAGAAAGCAGAGCTGCCTCAGTCTCAAATGGTATGGCCACAACTTCTAGGGTCTCAAAGGGTGGAGTCACCACTCAGATAGACTAGGGGAATGGGGCCTCCCAAAGATGAGGGATCAGAGTTGCTGTCCCAGTGGGCTTGGAAGGCAGAGCTGAAGCCCAGGGCCAAGGGGCCTCCTCTCAGAATCCGGAGAGTGTGGCCAATACCTGGAGTCTGGAGGGCAGGCCCATTGTATAAATGGTCTCAGAGAACAGAGGATTATTTTCAAGCCTTGAGGACTAACTAATGTAATGTGTTCTGCTGACTTGCTTGGTGCCTGTTACGCCTTTTTTCCCTCCAATTTCTCCCTTTTGTAATGGAAATGTGTAGCTTGTGCCTGTTACACCATTGTACCTTTGGAAGCAGATAACTTTTATTCTAGATTTCACAGATGAAGAGGAGTTTTTGGATTTTGGACTTGGAGTTGATTTAAGACTTTTGCTATGATATTATGTGGTGAATGTTTACATGTGGCAAAGACAGGAATTTTGGCGGGCCAAAGGGTGGAATGTTATGGATTGAATTGTGTCCCCTCAAAATATCTGTCAACTTGGCTATTCCATGATTCCCTGTATTGTGTGACTGTCCATCATTTTGTCATCTGATGTGATTGTCCTATGTGTTGTAAATCCTATCTCTATGATGTTAATGAGATGGGATTAGTGGCAGTTATGTTAATGAGGCAGGACTAAATCTACAATATTAGATTTTGTCTTGAGCCAATCTCTTCTGAAATATAAAAGAGAGAAGCGAGCACAGAGACATGGGGACCTCATACCACCAAGAAAGCAGCACCGGGAGCAAAGCGCGTCCTTTGGAATCGAGGTTCCTTGGTGGAGAAGCTCCTAGAGCAGGGGAAGATTGATGACAAGGACCTTCCTCCAGAGCCGACAGAGAGAGAATTCCCTGGGAGTTGGCACCATGAATTCAGACTTCTAGCCTCCTAGACTGTGGGAGAATATATTTCTCTTTGTCAAAATCATCCACTTGTGGTATTTCTGTGATAGCAACATTAGATAACTCAGACAGTCCCTGGGATCCTTTCATGGGCCCTAGAGGTAAAAACTGTTTTTAAAGTAGTTTTCTGTAAGATGTTGCTTGCTTTTCTCACTGTTTTAACATTTGCATTGATGGTACAAAAGCAGTGGTAGGTAAAATTGAAGGGTTTTAGCATGAATTGTGGCAGCAACACCGAATTGTACTGGCAGTCATGGAATTTTCCTCACACACACACACACACACATACACACACACACACACACAAAGCTAGCTTCGCTGAAAAAAGTCGTTGATGAATTAGGAAAGTTTATTTGATTAAATCTTCACTCTTGAGGACATGTCTCTTTAATATCCTGTTTGGCAAAATGGGAAGTATGCATAAGGAACTTCTGCTGCGTACCAAACTACACTGGTTATCTTAAAACAAACAAACAAAACCAAAACTGTTCATGTGATTGTGAGCTGAACCAGCTGTTTTTCTCAAGGAGCATCATTTGCCAGGAACTGGCATAAAAATGCAGATACTCTGGCTGCTACTATTGCTATTGTAAACTGTTCTTCACCTCTGATCCAGGAGTCTCAAGTCTTCTACCACATTGTAGGTATTTGGCAACTCTACCAGCCACTGACTCTGTCAATGAAACTGTGGCAGGCTAACTTGTTAGCTTGCAAAGTGTAAAATCCCAGATCCTTCACAGTTCTTGACAGGTTTGCAGGTAAAACAGACTATGTTGATAGATTTCCTGATCACTCTTCCATTTCTTAAATAACCCTGAATAGTCACAGTAAATTTTATTTTGATAGTGTTCGATTCTACTTATTGTTTGGTTTAGGAGTCCCTGGGGGTGCAAATGGTTAAGCGCTCTACTACTAGCTGAAAGTTTGGCGGTTTGAGCCCACCCAGAGGCCACAGCCTTTCAAACTCTGTGGAGCAGTTCTACTCTGCGCACATGGGGTTGTTAGGAGGTGAAATTGACTCCATGGCAACTAACAGTAACAACGTTTGGTTTAGAATTTTTGCACTGTATAAGTAAGTTTGGTCTATAGTTTAATCTTTGCTGGTTTTTTTTTGTTCATATTAATGCTTGGCTGACTTTAAAAATTGATTAGGCAGCTTTTTATCTTTTTCTGTGTCTTGAAATGGTTTAAAAACATTAGACTTCTTTAGAGGTTCAATATAATTGAGCTATAAAGCCAACTTGGTCATTTGTACTTATTTCAAGATGAACAACTAATCAATTATATAGTTTCTTCTACAGTATCTGGTACCTCAAAATTTTAATATCTTTTTTGGTTGATGTTAGCACTTCATGTTTTGATGGGAAACCATTTTCTCTAGGTTTTCAAATTTACTATCAAGGAGATCAATTTGTTTTTTTTTTTAAATCTCTCTTGTATCTGTTTATATTTCCTTTCTCATTCCTAATCTTGTCTATTCAAAGGAGTCATCATAAAATAAGTTTTGTATTTATCTTTTCTACTGTCATTAATTTTAATTTTATTCCATCTTCCTGATTTTTGTTTCTAATTTTTAAAGATGAATTATTCCTCTTTTCATTTTTTTTACTCTAAAAACAAAATCTAAGGCTATAAAATTTCCTCTCAATACTGTTTTCATGTGTCCTGTAGATTTTAGTATGATGATGTATTTGCCTTTTTATTGGCTTCCAGGTACTAATTTCCCATTTATTTTCCTATCTAATATACATATTCCTCTTTCATTCTTAATTTCCAAGCTGTTGAGATTATTTGTTGGCTATGATCAGAGAGGATGTGGCCAAAATTTCCTCTCTTAGCAATATATATGATTAATTTTTGTAAACATTCCATGGATATATGTATATGTAAATTTTATTTGATGGCTATAACAATTCAAATATTTTATTAACTGTGGTATTCCTGTATGTCCTTAATTACTATTTGGTCTAATTTTGCCCATTTCATATACTTGTTCCCTTCCTTATTAACAGAATCCTAACTTTGTTGGGGACAACCAAGTACAAGCTGGAAAACTAAATTTCCTAGCCTACCTTGAAGACAGAGGTAGCCTTGAGACTAAGTTCTGGTTAATCGCTTATAGGCCACAATTGCTGGGTGGGGCTCTGGGAATGCCCCAATTTGTTTTTAAATTTGCTTAGGGAGGTAGGTCTCCTTTCCTCTTCCCACTTTGCCTTTCTTTTCACCCTGGAATCTGGAATACACAGACACAGACACACACACACACACACACACACATAAAAATACCAGTCTAGTGAAAATCAAAAAAGAGGAAGTGGAAGTATTCTCTGTCAAGCTGTCAGGTGTCGAGGGGGTCAATTAGGACAAAAAGCCAAACTCAAAATACCAACCAAGCCTTTCTTCTTTGTTCAATGACTGTAATAGTGAAGGCAAGAGGCAAAGAAAAAGTGCCGGCTCCTCAATGTTTAATTTTCCTCCATGGAACATCACCAGGTGATGGTCAGTCAGATGACACAGAGCAGAAGAATTTGGGGGGGGCGGGGGGTCTCACTGTTGAGAAGCACTACATAAAAGCTTCCTGCTGTTTTCTGGACCCTGGAGACCCTGGTGGAGGGAAGGGCTAGGAGTGGAAATCTACGGAGTCAGGGGTGGGGTGTGGGGCAGTTCCTTAGTCAAGGCCCCCCCCATAAGGTGTCTGCTGAGGTGCCTGAAAAGTGCCGAGGTTGAGCGCCCCCCTTTCTTCCTCGCCCCCCACCCCCCGCCCCAAAGTAGAGGAACCTGGGCTAGGAATGCAGACACAGGTATGAGCTTGGCCAGCCTGGGCCGGGAGGACTGAGTCCTTGACTGCAACTCCCTCCAGAGACTGCAATGCCCTGGCTGTACGTGAAGTCTGGTGGAGGGAGGGCAGTTTTGTCCCATGAGGCCTGACAGGCAAACACTCTGTAATTGCCTATTGTCAGGCCTGAGGTATCACACATAAGATTTTGGCCTGGAGCAAGACTCATTATCAGATAACGTGCAATTTAAAGTTAGAAGGGTAACAGGCATAAAGGAGTTACATAATGATAGAAATACGTGATTTTAAAAAGATGTTACAAACCCATTACGCCCCAAAATAAAGAGCTAAATGCATAAAAGTTTAAGAAATTTAAGAACTTGATTTTTAAAAATGCATTTATAGTGGCAGATTAGCATCACAACTGTAATACAAATGGCATTGAACTGTAAAAGACCTGGGCATATATATACATATACATACACGTATACATGTGTGTACGTGTATGTAAGTGTACATAGCAGCTGTCCATATATACTATTTGTTACATTTCCTTTTTGTTGCTGTCAAGGAAGAAGGGCATCTGAGTGATAATTTACTTCCCAACTCAGAACCAGAGTCTAGTTTTGGTTATTTGATTTTGTAAACACTACTTCCTTGTTGTGTATTATATTTCTCATATTGTTATCAAGAAAGTATTGTTTCATACATTTAATGTTTATTTAGATTTGAACACATTTATATTTTCTGGTACACTTTTTCACCTGCATTTTTCTTCTGTCTGAAGAATTCCCTGTATTTCTTTTAGTGCAGATTTACTAGGAGCACATTTGTTTTTGTATGAAAGAGTATTTTGTCATTTTTTTTAAACTTTTTTTTATTGTGCTTTAGGTGAAAGTTTACAGCTCAAGTTAATTTCTCATTCAAAAATTTATACCCATTATTGTTTTGTGACATTGGTTGCAATCCCCACAATGTGACATCACACGCCCCCTTTCTGCCTCAGGTTCCGTGTCCGCTCATCAAGTTCCTGTCCCTTCCTGCCCTCTTGTCCTTCTTTTGGACTAGAGCTACCCATTCGGTCTTGTGTATTTGACTGAACTAAGTAAGAAGCCCGTTCCTCACGTGTGTTGTTTTTTGTTTTATGGCCTGTCTAATCTTTGTCTGAAAAGTGGGATTCGGGAATGGTTTCGTTCTCGGTTAGCAGAGCATCCAGGGGTTTGTCTTCATTTTGAAGCATATTTTCATTAAGGAGCCTGGGTGACGCATGTACTTTGCGTTCAGTTGCCAAGTTAAAAGTTGGATGTTTGAGCCCACCCAGAGGCTCCATGGAGCCCTACTGGTGCAGTGGTTAAAAGCTACGGCTGCTAACCAAAAGGTCGGCAGTTCAAATCCACCAGCCGCTCCTTGGAAACCCTATAGGGCAGTTCTACTCTGTAACACATGGGGTCGCTATGAGTCAGGGTGCCAACTCAATGGCAGCTAACAACAGAATTCTAGGTTGGTAGTTTTTTGTTTTTCCTTCACTACTTCAAAGATTTCATTCCAGTCTTTTGGATTCCATTGTTTCTGTTGAAAATGTAGCTATTAGCCTTATTGTTGCTGCTTTGTTTGGTAATGGTCTTTGTTCTCTGGTGGCTTTAAAAGATTTTATTTTCAGCAGTTGTACAATACTCTTAAAACAGAAGGAGGCCGTTGTGTTGGAGCTTTGTTGGAGGTAACTAGTAAAAGATGAGGTAAAAAGAGTTACTGGTACATGTCACGTAGGACACCATGTAGGCCCTAAGTACCTTGGATTTTCCTTTTGAGCGCTAGGGAGAGCCATGGAGCATTGTGACCAGAAGAGTGACATATGATTTTATGCAAGTTTTAAAAGGATCACTTTGAATTCTGTTGGGAATAGACATCAGGAAGACCCATTATTAGTAATACTGCAATAATCTAGGTAAGAAATGACAGGGACTTTGAAGATTACTGCAAAATTATTTTTTTAATCGTAGACAATGATCAATAAAATCCCTTTTTAGCATCTGTTAAAAACCTGATGTCATTAGCCACCTCCAACTCCTGGCAACCTCACGTGTGTCAGAGAATAACTGCACTCCATAGGGTTTTCAACGGCAACGAAGTACATTGCTATGCTTTCTTCTGCAGCACTTCTGGGGTAGCAGCAGAACGCATTGACCGTTTGCACCTCCAGAGGTGCCCTGTTAAGATAATGTATTTTTTCCTTCCTTAATCTGTTAATTTGAGGAATAATAGATTTAACATGAAACTACCCTTACATTTTCAAGAAAAGCTAATCTGACTATATATATATATATGTACATACGTGAATTGTTTGCAAATATTTGGAAGATTCATAATTTGCTGCATCATGTTTGTGAGTTTGGAAAAGTACTTGTGTTACTCATACCTTCCTTTTCTGGTTTGGTATCAAGGTTATACTATAAAACTGGCTTTAACAGAAAAAGGTGGGAAATATTTTTCTAAGTTTTGAGACATTTTACTTGAGGACTTATTTATTCCTAGAATATTTGTTTGTAAGCCTGTCTGGGCCTGGTGTACTTTTTATGGGTAGATTTTTTTAACTGCAAAATCAATTTCTTTAATGACTGTTTCTTGTTTTCCTTCATCAACTTTGCTGAAGGCTATTTAAAAACAATCATTTTCAATATTTATTTTATTGATCCTTCATTGCATTTTCTATTAATCCCCACTTCCTTCCTTCCTTTGCTGTTCTACTTTCTTCACTTGGATTGTTATTAAACCTTCAATTTAGGTATACTCATTCACATAGAAACCTCTAAAACAGTGCTTCAGTCGCATCCCACCGTCTTTTATATGTAGCTCTCGCTTATTTAAAATTTGTTGAGCTCCTATTATGTTCCAGGTGCTTGGGAACAAAGACAAAAATCTCTGCCCTTATAGAGCTTACATTCTAGGGGTGGACAAATGCTTCAAAATTAACATGGAAGTTACATAAACAGACACAGCCAAATGCTGTGTAGACAGAGACTAGATCTAAAATGGATTGAGATTTAAAGAGTGCGCCTGCAATTTTAAGTTTATATTCATTGTCATTCAACTGGAAGAATTTTCTAATTTTAAACGTGATTTAACATTTCTAGAAGTTAACTATTTTCAAGTACATGGGCACATGGAATTCTTTTAGGAACCTATCTTCATAGGTACTTTCTAATTTTACTACGCTGTTTTATGAAAACCTCTTTGGTATCTGTTGAGATTTGCTTTGTGGTCTACGACAATGCCCATTTTTGTAAAGATTCCATGTGTACTCAAAAAATAAGTTTTCCATAATAGTTTAGTGACAGAGTTTAAGTCTGTTAGGCTCAGCATTTCACATTGTGTTCAATTCTTTTATATGCTACTGACTACCACCAATTATCATTGTTACTGTGGGTCTCAACTTCTCTTTGTTAATCGCCAACTACTTTATATACTTTGAAGCTGCTTCAGAGTTGTTACATTCCTGGTGAGTTGCTTCTATCATTATCAAAGCTGAATTTTTATCCCAACACCCCCTTTATTATTTTTATCTTAAAATTAATTTTACCTAAGTTTTGAAACTTGTTACATTTTTAAAAATTTTTGACAATGTATTTTTTTTAAAAGTATTTGCGTTTCCTGAGAAAGTTTACACAGCAAATTAGGTTCCCATTTGACAGTTTCTATACAAGTTGTTCAATGACATTTTTCATGTGTCATCCTCTTTGTGTTCTGGTTGTTCCCTTTCCAGTGCTCTAGTTTCCCTGCCCCTTATCTTCTCATCTTTGCTTTAGAGTAATTGTTGACCTTTTGGTCTCATATAGATGGTTTTTTTAATGGTGCACTGTAGTCATGGGTAATATCCTTTGTGTGCCAATCTGTTATTTTGCTAAAAGGTGACCTTGGGATAGTTTTGGTTCAAGGTTTAAAGAATATCTCAGGATGGTAGTCTTGGAGAGTTCTCTAGTCTCAATTGGTCCAGTAAGTCTGGACTTAAGATTTTTGAGTTCTGTTCCACGTTTTTCTCCCATTCTAACAGGGTTCATCTACTGTAGCCCTGATTAGATCGGTTGGTAGTGGGAGCCAAGCACCATCTAGTTCTTCTGGTCTCGGGGTAGATGAAGCCTTGGTTTGTGTAGGCTATTAACCCTGTAGACTAGTTTCTTCTCAGATTTTGGTTTCCTTTGCTCCTGATTAAGTAGAGACCACTAGTTATACCTTAGATGGCTGCTTGCAAACTTTAAGACCCCAGATGCTACTCACCTCAGTAGGATGTAGAACATGAACTTCGTGAACTGTATTACTATATTATGCCAATTGATTTGAGGTGTCACATAAGACTAAGGTCCTAAGCCTTCAAACCCAGAAAATCAAACTTGGAAGGTGTTTGGTTATGTCTGAGAAGTATTTGTAATTGGGTCCTCTGAATATATATACGTCCACACACATATCTGTATGTACGTGTACATATCGTTCTGTGTGTACATATATGTACACACCTGTACCAACCCAGATACATATATGCCTATACACCTACATAGGTGACTGTACACTCAGTTTTTGGTTATTGTTGGTGTCAAAACTTTCTTTTGCCGTTTTCTTAGTATATATTTTTCCATCTATTTACTTTCAATAGTTATGTCATTTGAAGATGTCTTTTTGTAAATACCATATATAGACGGTCTTTAAACTGACAAGTTTAGGACACTTACATTTATTATGATTATTAATAGATTTCAGTTTTCTTTTTTTGCCTACAACATGATTCGTTTTATTACACGTTGTTTCTTTCTCAGTTATTTTTTCATAAATCACCCTGATCCTTGCTATCTCTAAAACCAACACAAAAAACCTTTCAGGTTTATACTGCTTTATCACCACAGGAGGTTAAATAGGAAGTCAAGTGTAACAGTGGAAAAAGGCAATGCTGTTGGACACAATGGATTCAAATTCCCTTCTGGCATTTGTAGGCTATATAAACCATTTTGAGCCTATTTCTTCACCTTTAAAAAAGGTGAAAATTTTGAGGATAAAGTGTTGGGAGGTACTTACAACCAAAAGACAGTTCTTTCTTACCTCTTTTCCTTTTTAACTACTAGGGAGAGAGGTTTTTTCATTTACAACAGTTGAACCTAACAAACAAACCCTCTCCAATTCTCCCACACTCAGGAGCCAAACAGAAATGAACTGCCAGTTGGTCAGCCCTCTAAAGTATTCATTTGCATTTCATTGGGAATTTTAAAGTGGAAGTTCTTAGAATACACATACTTAAAATTATATGCAAAATTTCACAAGCATAGGGGTATAAACATTTTTTTTCGATTGTGGGTCCATATCCTTCAAATTTCACAAATTGTCCAACCCCTAGAAGATTAACCACCAACGTTCTAATCTTGACCAGCAGACTTCAATCATTTCTTACCCCAACCCACTAAGCTGTAAGATACCTTTTCATCAGGAACAGCAATTCTCAGGAGGTGTTAGCTCCCCTATGCCTATTGAGAATTTCTAGAGTCTTCAGATTTATTTATTCCTAGGTTTTCTCTTCCGATATAATGCTAAATTATTCTGGCAACACTTCCAACATTAGCAAACTACTACTTTAGTTTTAGAATCAATGGGATCTGAAGGTTTGAACAATTTGTTAATTTACTTCATCAAAAAACTCTCATTGCCAAGTAGATTTCTGTAAATGACCCTGATGACCCGTCCACAAACTATCCTCATATCAGTGATGGTCAATATGCAAAAATTAAACCTCAGGTGTGCAAAACTCATGGTTCAAAGGGAATAGGTAGATGTATATTTATTATAATTGTGTGACTACTTGACAATGTGCACTGTCGCCCAAAAATAACTGCATATATTATTGATTGCTACTTACTTGTTCACTAGTATGAAGACTGCAATTTATGCACATAGGAAATGTTTCATATACTTTGATACTACCATATGTAAACATTTTTATGGATATGTTTGTGAACCGAAATTGTAGGCCAAATATATATTCCTAGAATGTTATTTACTTAACTTCACAAACCGTTCTCATGACAGCTTGTTAAAGCTAAAGGTCTGTTACATGCAAAACTCCACTAATTAGTTTTATAGACACATCATGCTCAGTTATAGTTTTCTGTATAGCACTGGTCAGTTATATTGAAAGGAAATCAGGAAACTATCAAATGTATTAAAATTTTCTTGAAAAAAGAAATTATTAGCTAGTAGAACTAAGCTGCCATAAGTTATTTTATGCTAATGACTGGAGTCAGAGTCACTATGTACATAAATTATTTTAATAATGGTTGGAAAAAAAAAACTTCGATGTCATATTATTAACACTAAACAATTTGGTAAATTCATTGAAAAACCACTTCTATATACTGTGGTATTAAACAACAATGGCTTCATTCTATCAAATATAAAAGGTAACCACTTTTAATGTGAGTCTCCTTCCAAGACACTAAGCCATAAAAATTTATTTCAGGGGGAAAAAAAATACAACACTTTGAAGCTTTTTATACCTAGATTTCCAATTATAATTATATTGTAGTATCTACAGCCTGGGTAGGTCTAAATGATTTCAAGGATACTTTAACTCAAGTCCTCAAAAGAAAAAAATTACTTAAGAAACTCTAAATAAGACTAGAAAAACAACAAAGATGCATAACACATGAATGTAATCAGAAAGCAGCAAAGGATTAAAGGTGTCTAATCTTTAACGAACTATTTTGAGTAAGTTGTGACCGTTGTTATTTTGTTACATTAATATTTGGATTAAAAATGAAGGATGCTGGTTACTTAATACACAATACTCACAAAATTGGCCTCTTTTGGTCCAAAACTGCTTAAAAGTATTCTAAGGCTAGAATGTGAAAAATCTACTCATGTCACTATTAAATTTTGGAGATACTATGTATGGAAACTTGGAACATGGCTTATCAAGTACGAACTTAGAGCCAAAAGATTCTTAACAGTAAGACTTGGTATAAAATAAAAAGGAGACAAAGGTAATAAAATTAGCTATCAAAATGACAGAGTATCAATAAAACCTTTTATAAAGCTATGAAATAAAAGAGGTAAAAGACAATCTAAAGTAAAAAAAAGCAAAATATACTTGAGAAAAACAATAGTTATTTAAGAATCTAGAACTAGATAAGAGGATAGATAAAGCAAGATAATAGGAAAGACTAAAATCCATTTACAGATTACGTGCTATGATGCAATCAAACTAGAACACATTAAATTTCACTGATCTCTTTATATAGTGAATAATTTTTAGACATCAGTACATTTCCCTAATAATCCTCCTGTGACTTAGGGCATAACAGTAAACTAGAGCTTGCGAAGCAAATATACTACTAATTTTTTTGGTTATGGATTTTGACCTCCCTGACAGATGGAATCAAATGTCATGATTCAAATGTTAGTTTTATTTCCTTGACTTGAAAGCTCCAAGTCATTTAACATAAATGCATCTTAACAAACATACTTTTCCTTTTAATACTTACTCTAACAATATGCTAGAGGTATCCTTAGGGACCCAGAAGATGAAAGAGCCCTTACTACCTAGCGGTACTATCCACTCCCATAGACGTTTAAGTTTTCTTCTAAGTAGTTTCATTTTGTTAAGTTCTTAAAATTCAAGGTACCCTTCCATTGTCTGAAGTAATTACCCCCGAATGTAGAAAAACAAAACCCAAAATCATTTAGAAAAACATCTGGCAGTTATTATAAACCCAAAGCTGTTTTGTTAAGAAATATATGAGTATATGGAAGAATATTTTTAGTGCATTTTATTAGAAATGTGATAGCAGAATAGCTAAAAGTTTCTTTTTTTTTTTTTAAGAGCCTTGTTCTTTGGTCTGCATTAAATTTTATAATTGTTACTTTTTATCAGAAGAAAAGATTATATGCTTCATATCATAGTTTTAAAATCAGACCAAAAGGTAATTTTATACCTTATATAGATTTTTTTGATCAAAAATCTGTATCTTCTGAAACTGACTGACTGCTTTAAGAAGTTTGCTAAATGGACTGATAGTTATAAAACCATTGCAATAAGAGGGTAATAAAATTTTAGAATTAAACTTTATAAGCAACCCTACTTATGACATTTGAAAAGTCACTACTGGCTAACTTTATTTAATCAATGTACCAGACTTCAAATTTAATACTGACAGATCAATACAATTAAGTATACCTCTCATTAAGTTTTAAAAAATCAGTATCACGAAGCCAAATCCCATCTGAAACTCAAACTTCCAAAGTTTAACTAACCACAAAATAACATTTACTGTAAAATGAAGTTTTTTGCTGTTAAATTCTAAAAGGTGAAATTATATATGTACATATATGTTATGTATATATTAAATTTATGCAAAGGCTTTAACTGTAGTGGACTACTACCAAATAAACCAGTTACCATCGAGTTCACGCCAACTCATGGTGACCCCATGGGTGTTAGACTAGAACTGTGCTCCACAGCATTTTCAGTGGCTGATTTTTTGGAAGAAGATCACCAGGTCTTTCTTCCAAGGTGCCTTTGGGTAGACTTGAACCTCTAACCTTTTGGTTAGCAGCCCAGAGTGTTAACCTTTTGTACCACTCAGGGACTCCAAAGCCCAACTATTAAAAAATAAAACAGAAAATCGTAATGGGAATGTTTACAGGCTTATAATTCAAATTTATGAAAACAGAAGGATGCTTTTATCTATATAGGGTCAAACATAAGTCAGCTAATTCTATCTGTGCATTCAAATATCTACTGCCTTTACATATGGATAATATTTCAAAACAGTTAAAGGTGTGCTAATTTTGATGAAATGCTTTACTACTGCCATTTTATTATATTGACAACTGGACCCCAAAATTCACTTTAAAGACTTCTATCTAGGAAATAATGATATTAAAAATTCATCAAAAAAAATCTAAAAATCTTTATCATTCTCCTTTAGTTCTTCATAAAAGTCTTATAACCCTTTTAAACTGAGATTATCTGTTATTCCGATAGTCAAGTTCTTCGTGTGCTGTTTCTAATTCTTTTAAAACTTAATGCTGCTAAGGAATTAAAATATCTGACCACTTTCTTTTGTTATAATATTTAACAAACTTCGTTTTTATAATAATGACTAACAACTGGCTATCAAGAGTTGGTTTCTGAAACCAAAATAATTTATACTTCTTCATGGAGATAAAGTATATTAATCAGTATTTACTGATCACTCCAGATGTTTCCTATAAACTTAATTCTCATTTGCTTGCTATAGGAAAATATTCTATTTTGCTATGCATCTTTTAAAATAACTTCTACAATAGTGGCTTTTTATTTTGGAAAAAATGTTTAATTTTTGTCTAGCATTGGGTATTTCAATGCAGGTTAAAATTAAACTGAACCATTTATACCCTACCAAAATTATATTAAGGATAACATAGCCTCTCTCATTAATGTATTCAATAAACTCCTATAAGGCTAAAGAGCTTTTGAAAATATCCTTTACTAGCATAAATAGACAGAAAAAATATATATTATTTTTGGATGTATTTAACTTATTAAATGAAGTGTTATCTAATTGTAAGAACTGAAACGTTATACATCTGACTAAAACACAAAGTTACATAAAATGACTTAAGAAAGCAGGAATGAAAAGATCAGGTTATACTAGTCAATTCAGATTCAGAGAGGGCTGTTCCAACATTTATTCCCAAAAAGTTTTTGAGGCATAGCTCTTGAACATAGTGGATAGAGGTTTTCTTGTTAACTCAAGATATAACCCCCCTAACATGTACTGTGTATATCCCTTTCATAACCTTCATGCTCTTCCTGTAATGAACCTATATATTCAACATACAAATGAAAGGTAACTGGTATATGCTTTAAAAAATATATTTCATAAAATAATACTAACAGACATAATTATTTCATTTTAAGAGTACCAAGAGAAGAACAGCTTAAAGATGAGAGGACATTTAAAAATACTATATTCGGTCTATGTGATTTTTTAATACATAAAAGGGACACCTCGCAAAAGGCTGAACAAGAATCCCTACAAAAAGCACTACTCCATACTCTCCTTTCAGTGCAGACTACATTGTAGAAACAAAATCTCTCTTAGAGAACTAGTTGTTAGAAATAATGACTATCCCTAAAGATATTATACTCTCAATTTTCACTACTTGAAGAAGAGTCAGTATCAATTTCTCTTAATATAAAGATCTAGCTTCAGGAAAAAGTAAGCCTTTCAAATTTTCACCTAGGTCGATCTAGTTGACTGGCTTTAAGTACCCAAGTGCCCCTGCATTTTTCTGTGCTTCTTTCTCTTGTAGGCTGAAATGCCATTTCAGGCTTTTCCCTACTTAAATAGTTTCAAGTCTCTGTACAGAAATGAACAATGTGAACAAGTCTGGTGAAGCACAGATACAGTCCTTAATATAGCTTAATTATACAGTCCCTTTTCCCATATAATTTATATAAAAAGCACCAAAACTGGAGCCAAGTTTTTCAATAGGTAATGTAACAGCAGGAACTATAATTTAATCACATCATGTCATATTACACTATGTAACATTCTATATTTTGTCTGTTGATATGTAACACAGTTAAGTTTATTACAAGCATTATTTCCTAAGATTTATGGTATAAGTGCTCTTTTTCAAGTATGATCACTTATTTAATAGTGTTTCTATCTTAACAATAAATCAGTGATAAATGTACATAATGTAATACATTGTGCCATTTCCTCCCTAACCTGTGTTATTCTTAACAAAATCAACTAAGAAAACCAAACAACTGTGAAAACCAAAACAAGGCTATCAACATCACAGATACGTATCTGAGTAGGTCAACAGCACTGTCCCCTTTACATGATGGTATTTTCATCAAAAAATGCTTCTGTATCTTTAGGCTGGCATTACTTTAGCAGCAGCTGGTATTCAGGACAAGTGTATCAGAAAAGAAGTATCAAGTGAAAAAAACACTCAGTTAACCTAGAAAATATCAAACTATGTTACTAATAAAAGAAGCAAACTGCTGGTATCACCTTAACATAAAACTGTGTTTTCCCTTTCAACCTGTGTTTTAATTCATTTCTGTGATAACAAAACTTTGGACTTCTCATGATACATCAATGAGATGGACTAATTTGTCAGCAAACCTCTTACTTGTTTTAATATTTAAATTATAACAATAGCTAGAAAAAGGTCAGTGCCTCAGTGGCTTTAAACCACATCGATTTTTTCCCCCCAAAATAATGATGCAATTAAATCTATGCTTCTGCAACCATAGTGCAATACAGTATCCTTTCCTGTATAAGGAGCTGAGATTTACCCAAGTAGAAGCTTTAAATAAGGTAGGCTGTTGCCAACTACATATCAATCTGGCATGTTTGATATAAAATATATTAGGAAAGCTTAAACTGACCTGTAAATCTATATTCAGCTAAAGTTTCACATAAGCAGCAATGGAAATGAACAGAGGTGCATTCAATATAAAACACTTTTCAAAACTACTCCAAAAAAAAAAAAGAAAAGACAAAAAGTGGTTAAGAACAACTGAACATCTGTTGTGTGTACCAGATGTAAAAGAAGAATGGACCCTGTGGTTACTTGCACTGGTTGAATTACATAAAGGAAAAATTAAGACTTAGTCCACTTCCATCTCCCCAGAAGATTTAGTACGCTGGGAGCTGTCTGTTGTCGTGTCCGGGTTAGTGTCAGTCCCACTCTGTCCATCCATTGGTCCATTGTGTTCACTATTAGCTTTTGCTTTGTCTTCAGCAACCTCTACTTCTGGTTTGGGCTTGTAAATGATAGGGTTACAGAAATTATCCAGTTCCTAAAGACAGGAAGAAAACTGGTTATATTACAGAACAAGTTACCATTAACTTTCTAAATTCTTTATTACTTTCTAAATTTCTGCTTAATTCCATATACGTGAATTTATATTAGCTCAGCTAAAGGATTTATCTAAAGGATTTATCTTCTGGGCTAGCACACGTCACTGGAGACTGGAAACTACATGGGTGGCACAAATGGTTAAGTGCTTGACTACTAACTGAAGGTTGGTGGTTCAAACCCACCCAGAAGCAGCTCAGAAGAAAAGCCTGGAGATCTTCTTTCGAAAGCTCACAGCCTTGAAAACCCTATGAAGCACAATTCTACTCTGATACACACGGTGTAGCCATTGAGTCAGAATCAACTTGATGGCAACTATTTTTTTTTTTAACCTTCTTAAAACTTACTTCCTCTTAATTTAAATATAGTTTACTTTGGCAGAAATAATTTTTAATTAAATCTTTTAAATCATGCCTAATGCTTTGTTATGAAAATTGTGTCAAAATAACACCTATTTCACAAACTTAAATTTCTCAACATTTATATGAAAATGATTTTAGTCAGTGGAATCATATAAATACACACTAACAACTTTACTATTTGAAAATAGCTGACTAATCTTTTTTATTGAAGGAAAAAAACTTGACATTAAATGCAGCTTAACACTTTAAATAAATACATTTTTTATTCCTTTGCTTTTTACACTGACACAGATACTACTGACATAAATGCTACTAAAGTTTAAAAACCTTTCAAGGCCAATGTCAAAGAGAGAGGGGTAGGGATGGAAAGACAGGGAGTAACATACTAGGGCAATGTCCTAGTGGCAAACCGCTCTTGTCATACTCAGTGTTTCATTTGACTTGAAGTAAACTAATTATTTTATCTAGTTTCTTGGGAAAACTTTTTCAAAATTAATATACCTGCTGCTTTACCTGATTATAAAAATACTTGCTTTTGTCAAAAAAGAAAAAAATCAAATGCCCAAAAATACACTGCATGAGCTAAAAATCACCTGAAATTCCATTTTCTAGAGACAGTTACTATTAACATTTTGTTGAACATCCTTCTAGATGTTATGTCCGTGCACCCATATATACGTGTGTATACATATACACACACACATACAACCATACAAATCTATGAACACGCATCTTTATATATAAATACTTATCTCTATAACTAAATTTAATGGCAGCATAGTATTGTATGGACACACCAGTTTACCTGGTTTCCTACTGAAACCAGGTTGTTCCCTTCTTCGTTTTTTGCTATTATAATAAGCAAGGGTATATATATCTGCATGTACATGTGCAACAATCAATTGAGGATGAATTCCCAGAACTATGATTCCTGGGTTAAAGAGTATACTCAACTTTAAACTTCCATACATACTTTGACACAATAACCTAGAAAAGTTGTAATAAAGTTAATAAAGTTGTCTCAGGAGAGCATCCACTTCTCCACATCCTTGCCAACTATGGCAAAGATTATAAATGTAAACAAAACCAAATCAGATGGGTGAATAAAAAGATTTATTCACACTTCTTAGATTAGTGGTAAGGATAAACACATTTTCGTACATTTACTGGATAGGTATTTCTTCTGTCCTTTTTAAAATAAAAAAAAAAAGATTAGTGTTTGACCCCATTAAAAAATAACGTTATAGTTTCTTACCTTTGACTTTGCAACTATTTCTGAAACTTTCACGACAGGATCTTGAGTGAGACTTAGTTTGTTCTGTGCATTCATCTTATTGTTCAGCCAATTCATGGCTTCACTGATATATTTTTCAACCTTTTCCATTTCAGCAGGATCTAAATGATCATATCTTTCATCCTATTTAAAAAAAAATTTTACTTAACAGATTTTTCAGAAAGCACCAATTTACTGATAATCTCTGTTTAAAAAACTTAGACTCTTACTAAAAAACACATACCCATATGAAGAAGCCACATACAAATTACACAGACCTGAAGAGACTAGAAGAAAATAAAAAATCAATGTAGGTATAAAAAGGAAAGGCTATCTGAAGAAGTCAGGTTTGGAAAAAGAACAATTAGTGAAAGATATTCAAGGGAAAAGCACTTTGCCAAGAAAGAAGCGCTACGGAATGTAATTTGTTGTGGAATAAAGATAAACAAGGTGATTAGGCATACAGCAAGCTAAACAAAATTCTCAATATACAACAGTACCACATGGTAAGTTGTTGAGGAGGAGAATGACATAACGAAAGTCTGTCTGAAAAAGAGAACTGCAGCTGTCACATACAGGAGAAAACCTGGTTTGGACTGGCAGCCATAGAACCAGAAAGAAACGGCAATGTGACATACAGAAAGTAGTTTTCAGCACAATCTCCTGATTATGGATTCGATGCGGAAAATAAAGGGAAAGAGAAAGAAAGAATACTCCAAAGCCAAAGAAATACTTTGTTATTAAAAATATGTGAAAATAACACCTACTTCATAAGTTAGAAAAGGTAAGAACTGGGAGGATGGTGATGTCATTTTTTAAAACCACAGAAATTCCTCAAATACCCAAGTCCTCTTTCTGCTAGTGTGATTACAAATTACGCAGCCACAATCTTTGACTCAGTTTCTGGATCACCACATTTTCTTGAATTTCTTCCTACTTCCTGGTCACTACTTGTTAAGTTTCCTTTGCTAGCTTCTCCTGATTTATCCCTCCAACTAACATGCTTTTTAAAAATCCCCAGCCTGAAACTCCTCTTCCCTATACTCATGACTTTATATCCACCTTCTAACTTGACTTCTCTATTTGTACAGTTTGAAATGCCTATCTATGTTTCAAACTCCTGATTAACTCACTACCTACTTTTCCCAGTTTTCTTTATCTGAGTAAATGACAACTTCATATTTCCAGGCCAAAGTTTTCAGTAATCTTTCATTCCTCATTCTGTCATATTTACATCTATCAGCAAATCTTTTCAGCTCTACCTTCAAAATATATGCAAAAATTTGACTACTTTTTACCCCTCTACTATTTGGGTCTAAGCCACTATCATTTCTTGCTTGTATTATTCTAATAACCTCTTAACTAGTCGCTCTGCTTCCAGATCCTTTAAAAAGTAAGTCAAATCACACTCTGCTTTCCTCTAATGGCTCCCTATCTCAGAGTAAAAGCCAAAATTTTATAATGTTCTGGCAAATCCCACTGCTATAAGCCATACTGTCCTCCTTGCTGTTCCTCCATGTTCTCTCCTTTGGATTTTACAATTGCTAGTCCCTTGAAATGTTCTATTCTAGAACATCCCTCTTCCAGTTATATGCATGTCTTGAGCACTCACCTCCTTTGAGTCTCTCCTTATATGTCATCTTACTAGTCTGCCCTTCTCTGTGACAAACTC
This sequence comes from Trichechus manatus latirostris, assembly GCF_000243295.1. Classification (NCBI taxonomy): domain Eukaryota; kingdom Metazoa; phylum Chordata; class Mammalia; order Sirenia; family Trichechidae; genus Trichechus; species Trichechus manatus. The sequence goes on from NW_004444175.1 coordinate 1,825,490, forward strand.
CTTTACCTCTGGCAGTCTCTATCCCCCTTACCTTACTTTCTCTACAGCCCTTAATTACCATCTGACCTACTTTAAAATAACTTATTTATTGTCCACCTTTCCCATATTAGAAACAGCATGAATGTTTTGTTTGATGTTGTAGTTCCAGCACCTAGAAGAGAGCCTGGCACATAAGAAACACTCAAATGCTTGCACATAAGTGAAGTCTTGCCTTGCTCTGGATAATGTCTTACAATGGCACACTCAAGAAAAAGGATGCTAAAGCCTGGCGAGCACTGGGCCATTGTAACTGTATGTGGATCCTCCAATACAGGATTTGACATATCCTTTTATTTTCATTTGTCTGCTTGTTTCTGCTTACCTCTCTATTATCCTTATATTCTACTTGTGCCCATATGGATAATTTGGCTATTGACACTGGTAGGCATATTCACAATCAGAACCTGGATTTTTCTTTCAGCTTTAGCTTCATATCCTGGACAGTAATTTGTTTCAGAAAACTCAAAAATCCCTTATTTCTAAGATAGTCTTATTTTAGAGTATGGTTGCTAAGGGTTTGTACGTCAAGTTCAGACTGCTCGGGTTTGAATCCTAACTCTATCATTTACTACTTGTGTGATGCTAGACAAACTGCTTAAACATTCCAGTGTCTTATATGTAAAATGATGGCAACAGTATTAACTATCTTTACAGGATGTATCCTTGTGAGAATTAAGTGAGATCATCCATGTAAAGTGCTTAAAATTCACCAAGTGTTTAATTACTGTAAGCTATTGTGATACCCATGCTTGAATGTTTCTGGTGCTGGCCCCTCCTGTTCACGGATTCAGTTTTAACATCAATGATAAAAACTGGGAGATTACAGTGAATGTTTATTTACAGTAGGGGTCAGCAAACTACATACACCCAATCTGACCTGCTTACTGTGTTTTTGGGAATACAGCCATGACCATTAGTTTATGTATCACCTATGGTTGCTTTTGCACTACAATGGAAGAGTTGAATAGTTGTACATACATGGTAAGGCCCGCAAAAGGCCTAAAATATTTGTTATTTGGTCCTTTAAAGAAAAAGGCTGCTAATGCCTCATTTAGAGGGCAAAAATTGTAAGCTTAATTTTGTCAAGTTTTATTGTACATCCAAATGGAGATATCCTTTATGTAACTACTTGGGGCTTCAAAACAGTGGAAAGGTTAGTAATACAGATTTGGATATGTATATAAAGGAATAAAGGGTATAGGAGATTATGGATAACTAATTGACTGGAAGACATAAAGAGCAACTAAAAGAAAACCAAAGAGGCCAAGGAACAAAATAAAGGCAGGCAGAGAGTCTAGTCTCCACGAGGGCCACTTTTCCATTACAGGAAAAACACAAAAATGAAATCTCTAAGAAGAAAACAATGAATTTGGTCACTGGATTGACTTGTAATGTGATTCACTGGAATTTAAAAAATGAAAGCCACATGCCTTCCCTGTATTTTAAATGTATCAAAATCCTTAATAATTCTCTAATAAAAAAAAAGTTTTAAGTTTGGTGCACAAAGTCTCTGGAATTTGGTAGCAACAACTCTGCTCAGCTTTGTGGTTCAGTACTGTTACATCTACCCTACCCTCTCCAAGGACCACACGAACGCCATCATCATCAGCTGGCTTCATGAATTCAATACCTTGTTTCTGTATGCTTCTATCACTTTCATGACAAGCTGGATCTTTTTTCCCAAGTCATTCAAAGCTTTTGGTCTCTCTTCATGTTCCATGTACCTCATTTGAATAGGCTGGCCATATTTCTGTTAACATAAACATTTTTTTTTAAAGAAAAAGTTGGCATTATTTCTAACAAAAAATAACTTCTATTGTGCCTTCACAGAATGACAAATAAGAAGGAAAGTTGATCAGATTAAAATATGTCACTTCTTATTTCCCCACATGGAAGTGAGCTCCAGTGGCTATTTTCTTACTCAGTCCTACACATGGATGCCTAATTCAGGCCTTACCTCTTTCTCTCATTCATTAAGATTACTTGTTGATTCCTCCCAAATCCAAAATCCCAATCAGTACTTTAATTCCTTAAAAGTGAGGTGTTATAAGTTTATAACTATTATATAAACTATTACAAAACTGTTAAACTAAGAATACCATAAAGTCTATACTACGTGTAGAAATCATGTATTTGAAACTTGGTTTCAAATATTTATAATGCCTATAACTCTCTATGCAACATGACTACTGATAATCTATATCGAATATTATAAATTATATTTAATCATTAGATTGAAATGTATACTGCACTGAATAACATAAATTATATTTAACCATTAGATTGAAATGTGTACTGCACTGAACATCATAAATTTATTATATTTAACCACTAGACTGAAATGTGTCATTTAAAAAAAAATACCTTTGGCCCCTTGCTCAAGTGCCTGGAATAGGATTTTTTAAGTTTCTAAATGTTACAAGAGCCTCCATATCTTAGGCGAGGGGAAGAATAACATGGATAGATATTTTCTTTTAAATTGTTTTCTATATTTAAATAAAAATGAGCTTATTTTAGAATAATTTTAGACTTGCAGAAAAGTTACAGAGGTAATACAGAGAGATCCACAAACTTCACACCCATTTCCCCTGATATTAACACCCTATACTACCATGGTACGTTTATCAAAACTCAGAAACCAACACAGGTGTGTAAATATTCACTGAACTCTGTATTTTATTCAGATTTCATCTTTTACTGTTCCAAGACACCATATTACATTTAGTTCATTAACATACTTTTTATTATTTAAATGGGGAGAACTACATTTTTAATTTCTAAAAGCCATCTCAAAAAAAAAAAAGTAAAATCTGTGAGAACTTCTGTAACATTCATTTCAATGGCCACTTATTTGAGGCAAATCTTTTTTTTAAAAAAATTTTATTGTGTTTTAGGTGAAAGCTTACAACACACATTAATTTCTCATTAAAAAACTTACGCACAAATTGTTTTGTGACATTGGTTGCAATCCCCGTAATGTGTCAGCACACTCCCCCTTTCCCTTTAAACCCCGGGTTCCCCATGTCCATTGGTCCAGGTTTCCTGTCCCTTCCTGCCTTCTTGTTTTTGCTTTTGGGCAGGTGTTGCCCATTTGATCTCCTATATTTGATTGAACTAAGATGCACATTCCCGATGTGCGTTACTGTTTTATAGGCCTGTCTAATCATTGGCTGAGAGGTGGACTTCGGGAGTGACTTCAGTTCTGAGTTAGCAGGGTATCGGGGGGCCATATTCTTGGGGGTTCCTCCAGTCTCTGTCAGACCAGTAAGTCTAGTCTTTGTGAATTTGAATTTTGGTGTACATTTTTTCTCCCACTCTGTCTGGAACCCCCTATTGTGATCCCTGTTCAGAGTGGTTGGTGGTAGTAGCTGGGCACCATCTAGATCTTCAAGGCTCAGGCTGGTGGAGGCTGTCGTTTATTAGTACTCTGGACTAACATTTTCTTTGTGTCTTTGGTTTCTTCATTCTCCTTTGCTCCGAACATGATGGGACCAACAGATGTATCTTAGATGGCCGCTCGCAAGCTTTTAAGACCCCAGATGCTACTCACCAAAGAGGGATGTAGAACATTTTCTTTATGAACTATGTTATGCCAACTGACCTACATGGCCCCTGAGACCATGGCCCCCAGTCCTCAGCCCTAGTAACTCGGTCCCTCAAGGTGTTTGCATGTCTCTAGGAAACTTCTATGGCTTTGCCTTGGTCAAGCTGTGCTGACTTCCCCTATATTGTGTGTTTGTTTTTTCCTTTCACCAAAGTTAACACTTGTCTATTAACCTAGTTGGAAACCCTAGTGGCATAGTGGTTAAGTGCTACGGCTGCTAACCAAAAGGTTGGCAGTCTGAATCCACCAGGCACTCCCTGGAAACTCTATGGGGCAGTTTTACTCTGTCCTATAGGGTCACTATGAGTTGGAATCAACTTGATGGCAACAGGTTTAGTTTGGTTTGGTTTTTATTACCTAAGTTAGTGATCTCCCCTCCCCATCCTTTCCCTCCATCATCACCATCAAAGACTGTTTTTTTTTGTGTGTGTAAACCTTTTCTTGGGTTTTTATAATAGTGGTCTCATAAAATATTTATCCTTTTGTGATTGACTTATTTCATGCCACATAATGCCCTCCTCCATAGGCAAATCCATTTTGGGAGCTACTAGGCTCTTCAGTTATTTCTATTGGCCTCAGCTACCCAGTTGTTCCTTAATGCTATAAATACATACATTCTTCTTAGGGTGATAGGGAGTAAAAACTACCAAGAAGATAAAATATGAAGTCTAGTTTTACTATCATAAATTTATGTTTTCTAATTGCTTTCTAATTAATTAGTTCCTTTGGAAGTAATTTATTGGCATAAAGGTAATTTTTGTAAAATATTAACTTCTTTTGCTTTTAAACACTACCTACCCTCCTCCAGTCCTAAAGGCTTGCTTTTTCCCGTATTCTAAAAATCCTTATTAATGGCACTATTTAGGATGTATTTAATTACTTGCTACTCAAAGAATTATTCAAGGACTAACATCATCAGTATCACTGGGGAGTGTATTAGAAATGTAGAATTTGGGGCCCACCCTGGATCTACTGAATCAGAATCTGTATTTCAACAAGAGCACCAGGTAATTTATGTGCATTGTAAAGCACTACTCTGATCCACACTAAAATGGAATAACTGAAACGTCCCTTCATTCCTCCAATATGAACTTCTAATCAAGCCTCCCCCAGTGGGGGCTGGGTAGGAAGCCAGGAGAAGAATAAACAGAAGTCTTTCCTTAAAAATCATACCATTGGCCTAGAAAAAGGTGACCTGGTTGGCAAGTCTCCTTATTTCTTTGCAAAGAGACATTTGAGAGCAGGGCAAGTCCCCATCAGTTGCCATTTGAAAGTACAAGGCAGTGTGGTATTATTCCCCAAAATCTGAGCAGTGAAGGGGGAGAATAGAATAACAGAAAGGTGACTAATCTTGTGGATAAGGAGTCAAGCTGACAAATTTATCACTTCTTAAAAACATCCCAAAAATACTCTGGAGATCTCTTAAACATTTATGTCTGATTATAATGATAGACAATTATGAATATACATTTAATTTCAATTATCAATTAGCATTATTCTCCTCTCAAAATGCTTTTAAAATTAAAAGGAACACTTTCTGTTGACACATCTCTGCCTCAGTTAATTCCCCACATATTTATTAAAAACATACACTGTGCTCTTACACCATAGTTTTTAGGAAAACTTAATGTTCCGTTAAATACCAACATGAATTTTTTAAAAATTTACCTTTAGTTCTTGTAACTTATCCACATAAACTTGTTTAGGTTGGTCCTCTCCTTCTTCATAAAGCCAATTTTCTGTGTCTTCCAATATCGCAGACAATTTATTCAGGTCCTAGTTACACATTTAAGAGACACTAATTGAAAATGCCCTTAGAAATAAAAGTAACCAAGTAAGGACAGAATGTTTTTCAAGTATAAAAGATTAAATTTCAGATTATTCTGACTCCTTATTCATAAAAATGTTTTTTTGACATGCTTCTGCAGTTTGGAGTAATGACTAGGAACCATCCCCACTTGGGCTCAAGAAGACTGACTACAATAACAAATTCATGTAACACATACTACTCTTCTCCAGTAAAATTTAAACAGTTCTATTAAAAAGATTATAAACGTCAGACTTACTTCTGGAGTGATAAATTTTTCATAGATGGCGCCCAGCTTGTCTCTAAGCTCATATACATGTTCTTCAACAGCGTTCTTAGCGTCATTTCTTTCTTTCTCTAACTTATCCTGCATTATCATCTTCCCCTACACAAGAAGTTTCAGATTAATTTCCATTAAGAACATTGACTATGTCATTATACATACTCAGGTTCAAATCCCAGGTTCCCCACTTACTAGCTCTGAGACCACAGGCAGGTCACCTAATTTCTCTAAGCCTTTGTTTTCTTATTCTAAAATAGAGATCATAATTGTATCTATCTCACAGGGCTGTTGATAAGATTGGCATAATTCATGTAAAACTTTTATTACAATGCCTGCCAGATTACTGATGTTGAATAAATGTTAGCTACGGATGAAGAGAGAGTATTGTGATTTTAACCTTGAGTTTTGGAGACAGACCACCTGGATCCAAATCCAAATGTTACTCTGTGACCTTGGGTGAAATTTAGTCTACTTGTGCCTCAGTTTCCTCATCTATAATACATGGATATCTAACAGTACCTACACTTCATAGGTTTGTTTTGAGGATTAAATAAGATACCAAAGTTTTAGAAGATGTTAGCAACATTCATTCATTGTTATGATCAAAAGCAAATAAAGAATCCCTGCAGACTGCAACAGCTGAAGAGCAAAATTTTCATTTTAATAAAACTACACGATATTTTAAGCATAAGCCTCTCTTTGAAAACTACAGTGCATGGACATTTGTGAATTTAAAATAGTGAGACACTTAAAAATTAAGAAAAATCTCATTTTAGATACAAAATTTGCCACAGCTGTGTTTTGCTACAATTCCTTTGGGAAAAATAATCTCAAAACATACAAATTCTGAACAATTCAAGCTCTCCAGGAACGCTTGCCTCACATGAAGTGCAGCCTTTAATAATTAATGAATAAGTGATAGAGGTTTTGGGTAGGTACTAAAAAGAACAAGCATTATAAAATCAAAATCTCTTGAAGAAATTCCTAGAATAATGGGCAGCTGATGGTTAAAATATGGGGCACTTCAAGGAAGACTACTTCAAAGAAGACTGACCTCCTTTAATGTCAGCCAAGCTTGTAGAAATTAGGAACCACCACTTAAATGTAAATTAAAAAAAATTACTTCTTACACAGCTATTGGTAAAGAAATACAACTCATTTCCTCACCAGACTGTAAAATTAAACATGTAAATAGACAAGAATATGTAACACAATTTAAAAAATGACAACAGATTAAAAAAAAAGGATTAAATGGAAGTCAGAAAACATTTTGAATAGAACCTTAGTTTTTAAGAACAATGCATTTCAAGGGGGGAATTGCTAATACTTCCCCTACATAACTCTGTTGAGTGTTACAGGTGAAGACAGAATAAAAGGATGTAAGAATCATTAATTTCAGAATGGTCTTTCACAACATTGAAGACAATCCATGTTTTTATAACTAAGATGAAAGCTACACTATAGATATGACACTAATACAGCTGAGCATTTTGTCCAAAATAAAGGAGTTTAATGATCTATTTAATAATCCCTTAGTAGTTACCAGTTCCCCCAAATTCGGTGATAGTTGTGGGCTTCTACAAAATTTTAGAATACAGTACCACCTATTTCAATATCAATTCATATTTACATACCTCATTTTCAATATAGCTATTGAGAAGATCTTGGCCCAGTTGTCTACAAAGGCTACTCTGGATAGGTAGATCAATACTCTTGACTTTTCCTTTTTTAATGGTCTGGTTTAATCTCTCTTGTTTGTCTGAGGAAGCTGACTGCAAAAGAAATGCAAAAGAGAAGTGTAAATTTCCAAACTAGTTAAAAAATTTATTTAGGGAGTGATTCCAGGTGAAAGAAACAAGTAAAATAAAATCAAACAAATACATTAATTAACTTATTTAAAATACCACGTTAATACTGATAGTATTTTGTACTCTGTATGCTAAATCCTCTCTACATAAAACAACAAAAAATATTGGAAATGCAAACCAAAACCACAGTAAGATAACACTTCACACCCACTAGGATGGCTAAAAACAAAACAAAACAAAAAGTAAGTGTTAGAATGTGGAAAAAATGGAACCCTCGTATATTGCTGGTGGGATTATAAAATGTTGTAGCCATCTGGGAAAACAGCTGGGCAGATTTCCAAAATGTTCAACACAGAGATATCATATGATGCAGCAATTTCATTCCTAGATACATAAAAACCAAACTCATTGTCATCTAGTCGATTATGACTCATAGTGACCCTACAGGACAGAGGAGAACTGCCCTATAGGGTTTCCAAGGTTGTAAATCTTTACAGAAGCAGACTGTCACATTTTTCTCCCGCAGCGTGCTGGTGGGTTTGAACTGTCAAACCTTTTTGGTTAGCAGCTGAGGGCTTAATCACTGCACTACCAGGGCTCCTTTCCTAGATACATACCCAAGAAAAATGAAAACATATGTCCACACAAAAACTTGTATATGAATGTTCATAACAGCATTATTCATGGTAGCCAAAAAGTGGAAATAACTCAAATGCTCATGAACTGATGAATGGATAAGTATCCATATAATGCAATATTATTCAGCCACAAAAAGGGAAAAAGTACTGATACATCCTACCACCTGGATGAACTTTGAAAACATTATGGTTAGTGAAAGAAGCCAGTCACAAAGGACCATATATTGTATGACTGTTATTTATTTGAAATTACAAAATGTCCAGAAAAGGCAAATCTAGGGAGACAGAAAGTAGATCAGTAGTTAGTTGCCTAGGGAAGAGGGTAGGAAGTTATTGCTAATGGGTACAGGGTTTCTTTTTGGGGTGATGAAATGTTCTAAAATTGATATTGATGATGGCTGCATAAAATGATATAGCTAATCTACATAGATTAAATTCTGTTAAGGTTAGAAAAACCTGTTAAAGATGACAGTTTATAGCTGTAGTGAAATTCATCGGGGGGAGGGGTAAAGAGGGCAGGGTCTCTCCTTTCTCTTTTATAGGCAGTGATTGTCTTAGTAAAATAATTACTCTCAATAATAGAGTCATTTATCCAATAAAATTTTACTTTAAAAAATATTCATTTTTATACAAGGACTATTTTATTATATGCAGCAACCTGTTTAGAGTGGTTAATTCTAAGATGCAGCATTATTGCTAATTTTTCTTCACTTAGATTATATGATTTTAAATGAGAAAAAGTTAACTAAAAATATATCTTTTTTTCTGAACTAAAATGATAATTTTACTTATATTGTTAGGATTCATTTTTAAAAAACTCTATAATAAAGCAATGAAATGTATTTATTCTGACTATATGTCTTCTATACTTTCCATAGTACTAAAATTAAAAATGTCAAATATATTAAAAAAACATGCATTATAAAGTAAATACATTAACTAATCCAAGATATCAATCTTGAACGGATACAACAACAGAAGCAGTAAAACAAACCTTTGCTTTGGCGCCTGTATGATCAATTTCTTCTTCTGGGGTGTGTTCAGCATGACATTTTGGATGACCCCCTTCTTCTTGGTCAACCTGCATTTTATCCTGGAAAGAAAATATGTAATTGATAAAATATGTACTGTTTATTTTCTTTTTTCTTTCATTTTTTAAAAATAAGCTGCATCTTAAGACTTCAAGCCTGTTTTGAAATGTTTGAACATAATAAGCAGATGCTCGTTTTCAAATAGGAACTACAAATAAACAGATGAATAGGTAAACCAAAGAAAAGATCTATTTGATACCCTGCGAAAAAGTTCTGTTTCATTCACCTGTGTCCAAGTACTATAAAAAGAAATACAAACTGGTTCTCAAGTCAAATTCACAAATCAAGATTCACAAAGTGCAAGCTTACAAAAAGGGAAATAAAAGTCACATAAAACATGTTTATAAAGAACTTAAAAATGTGGGAAAATGAAGTAGAAAAATACAAAATTGATGTATAACATAAATTCAACTGTATTTTTAAAATGCAATACAAAAGAAAATTCATCAAAAGTCACAGACACCTCTGAGTTATTAAAATCTAAACTTTCTAGATTTTTCTTTTTTATGTCTAAAAGATAAACCTTCAACCAATAAACCCCCCTAAGTGGACTCTCTACTTGGCAAATAGTAAGAAGTTACAGATTTTCTTGGGCCCCTATTAAATGTATTTACCACCATTCTCCTAAAAAAAAGTAAGCTTGGGATACAGAAATCAGCACAAAGGCATACAAGTGCAATCAATTTTAGTAAAGATAAATCTTAATGGATTAAATTTACATGTCTGACATAAGATTGTGAACAGTAAAAAATTAACTTTCAAATTATGTTAATTTATGAAAAACCGACTGTACTTCACTAACTGATTAAGACAACACTCCCTCTTCCTCAGTTCAAGGAAGAAAGGATATGACAGGAAAATGATACACTGGAAGAAAAAGAAAGAAAGCAAATACCATGGTCCTTAAATGAAGTACTTTGAAGGTTAATGGTGGAATTCTGATCAACAAGTGCTTGAACTGAAGATTTTAGAGGAATTATTAAACAAACAAAAAGACAACCTTCACAAAAGGGAGAAATTACCTTGAAATTATGATTAGAAAAAAAACTCCAACAAATGCCATTAAAAAGAACTTAGAAATAAACCTGCTGTCATCGAGTCAATTCCGACTCATAGCAACCCTATAGGACAGGGCAGACCTACCCCATAGGGTTTCCAAGGAGCGGCTGGTGGATTCAAACTGCCAACCTTTCAGTAGGCAGCTGCGCTCTTAACCACTGCAGCACCAGGGCTCCAGAAATAAACAGTACCCATAAAAAAGAAGACAGAAACTTTTTTTTAATGGAATATAGGAGCTCTGGTGGCACAGTGGTTAAGAGCTATGACTGCTAACCAAAAGGTCAGCAGTTCGAATCTACCAGCTGTTCTGTGGAAACTCTACGGGCCAGTTCTACTCTGTCCTATAGGGTCGCTATGAGGCGGAACCGACTCAACAGCACCTAACAGCAATGTAAGATAATCAAGTTCTCCTAAGATCCCTTCATCTATAGTACACCAAGAGTAAATTCAGTATTACGGTCACATAGCTCTTTCATAAAGAAATGAACTGTCAGAAATCTGCATTTTAATGTTATTGAACATATAAACATATCCCTCTGCTTAACTGCCACAGCTGCTCCCTAACTAAACTCTGAAATTTTTTTTATTAAGCCTGTGATTTTGATCTAAAAATGTTATTTGTACAACTCAAAATTCAACATTCTGAACTGGTTTTATCTGTAAACTAAAAAGCTAGCACATAATAAAATAGATGTGTTTTTAACGGAAATGAAGAATTTATGAAACACACATACACACATGCTCCATACAATGCTCTGAAAGATGCCCATGCCCCTGAAAAGTATATTACAGTGAGAAAGACGTAGAGTACCTAAAACAGAATTATTCATTGGTGCTTTTATAAAAACAAAAAAATAAAACAGGTTCACAGCAATACCTTCAGCTTGAATTCAGAGCAAAGCCTCAGAAATTAATACTTTCAACGATTAATAGTACCAGATATGACTAAGACACTACATATAACACACGGGGGCAATGTTGATTCAGTGGTAGAATTCTCACTTTCCATACAGGAGACCCAGGTTTGATTCCTGGCCAATGCACCTCATGTACTGCTCCCACCCATCTGTCAGTGGAGGCTTGCCTGTTGCCGTGGTGCAGAAAAGGTCTCAGTGGAGCTTCCAGTCTAAGATGGACTAGGAAAAACGGCCTGGCAATCTACTTTCAAAAATCAGCCCATGAAAACCCCATGGATCACAATGGTCTGATCTGTAACTGATCATGGGGAAGGTGCAGGACTGGGCAGTGTTTTGTCCAGTTGTGCATGGGGTCACCATGAGTTGGCAGCCTACTCAATGGCAGTTAATGATAATAACACATTATATTAGAAGAACCTTGAAATAGGATCTCTACATACCACATCATCTTTGCATTCATTCTTAAATGAAGTTTCTGTCTCCATAGGAGCATCACTGTGATCCCCTTCCAAGTTCTGCTTTTCAATTACTGATGCACTAGCCACACTGAAGATCCCATGGATATTAACGCGAACTTTTACCTTCACTTTGGAATTATCACCATCAGACTGTGGAAAAACATTCTGAATAGTGAAGCTCCCTTAAGAAAAAAGGTAAGAGCTTTAATTAGTACATGAACCTGAGACTGACTCATCCAATTCATTCATTCAATAATTTCCCTATCATGTTTCAGATACTGGGAAAACAATCATACAAGTAGGACCACATCCTGGTTGATTACCATGGGCCAGGCACTTCCCCCAGATTATTTTCTCAATACCTTACCCATCCTGATACTGAGACTCAGAAAAGTCAAATAACATGCCCCAAATCGTTAATGCTAGGGAATAAAAGAGTTGGGATTTTAACCAAGGACAATCTTACTCAAAGGAAATGTAACTTTTAAGTATTTTACAATATTGATACTCTAAAAGCAAAATAAAAAATTCAAGTTCTGTGTGAAAACCAACAGATACTATCTTTTTAGCTATAAGCTTTCCAAATCAATCATCTTGGTAATTCATAAGAAAAGCAATTTCAAAAATTTTCTGGATTTTTCCATAGCGAAACTGCTAAATTATCCAGTCACTAATACCTGTATATATGATATCAATTTTTAACTGTAAGAAATCTACTAATGTTTTATTTCTTTAATGAAATCTTAAATATTTAAGAATATCCATAGTAAAGAGAGAATACTAGGCAGAAAAACTGGGTAGTAAGAAACCTGGCTGACCTTCAATAATTTATTTCTACTGCTTTAAATACTGTCCTTCAAATATTACACTATTGTCTCCTTTTTAGTCTATCAATAAAGCAGTACCTATAGAAAAATTTAAAACTTAAAAATTACTCCTTCTCTTTTTAATGTCATAAAATCATACTTCGTTCTATATCTTCTAAAATGATTACTCAGTTAAAATGAATGATATTTATAGTCTCTTACTCTCATTTTCATATTAATCAAATGTTACTCATTCTGGTTGGTGACAGTGAGTGTAAGTTTAGAATCAGAATATATAGTTACTCTTGCACCATAATTTTGATTAACTGACGAGAGAGCTTGTCCATAAAAAGTAACCATCACACAAACCTTTCAGGCTAAGCACGGAGCCTTTTAAGCATAGAAGTCAGGATGAATTAAAAATAAACTCTAAGCACTAAAAAATACAAGTTTAGAAAACCATATGAAAATTTTTAAAAATCCAGTGTCAGTATAGCTGAGATGTCAATGTACTTGTTTCCCTGATTTTAATTTTAACATATTATTTATCAAAGGCCATTTATGGAAAATATTTTCTTGAGTTTTCTCACCAATTCTTGGATCAGGATAAGGCACTTCATGTGGATTAGTATAAAATGCTTCTAGTTCAAATGGCTCCTTCTTGTGGAAAGTAATGACTTTTGAGAATGGGGCAGGATGGTTCTTACAGAATACTTCACATTCCCTACAACGGAGAGGGAAAAACACTCATTTAAAGATAAATAAAAGGTTGTCTAAGAACCTAATTACAAAATCCATCTCATCCTTAATTCATAACGCAGCAACTGCAAAGACCTCTACGTACAAATGTAAAGAAAAAAATTAGTTGTTTTGCAATAAACATTCATTTTGACAGACTGATGGCTCAAAGATTTGTTTATCATACTAACAGAAAATACAACTAAAAAGAGAAAAACAATTACTTGAGAATAGGTAAAAGTTAAAGCCAATATGTAGGAATTATTTTATGGCTCACATCTGAGGACCAAATCCTACCCATCAGCTTTCAAAATATTTGTCATATGTAGCCCTCCCTTTTCTTCCAGCTCCTTTAAAAAAAAAATCTTTTTATTTGGAAACACTTTTTTAACTTGTGGCAAGGTGCAAAAATAATAGTAGAAGAAACATTTGTATATTCTTGGTGAAGACCTAGATTTGCCTGTTGTCTGTCACACATCACCCTTTCTGTGTCACCATTTGCGTGCATGCACTCTGTCTGTGTGAGCGTTTTCCCCTGAACCGACAGAGAGTGCTGCTTGCGTGATGGCCCTTTCTCTCTAAATGGAGTCCCCTGGGTGGCAGACATGGTTAAACTACTAGCTGGCCGTTCAAACCCACCCAGTGGCGCCTCAAAAGACAGGCCTGGTGATCTACTTCTGAAAGGTCACAGTCTTGAAAACCCTAGGAACAGTTCTACTCTGCATACATGGTGTTGTCATGAGTTGGGATCAATTCAATGGTAACTAACAACCACCACCCCTAAATAATTTAGTGCATATTTCCCAGTAGGGATATTTTCTAACATAAACAAGTACAGTGGTCAACTTTATAAATTTATATCCATACTTTCTTCTACCATCTATATACCATTTTAGCTGACATAATTATGTCCTTTATAGTATTTTCCCCCCTCCAGTACAGGGAATTTTTAAACCTGCATAGCAATTCCTATTCCTTAAATAATGTAACAAAAAAAGTTTATGACTACAGGTTATAGTGGCCCAGAAACTCACTATTTAATACTATATTATCATCGTATCACATTAATTATGCAAGGTTTGAAAATCTCACATTCATTAACCTTTTCCTCTATCCTTGTTTTCAAGAACATATGAGTACCTTCTACTTTCTTACTGTACTCATTGGAATACATTTACTTTTCAATTTGGCTCCCAATATATTTTCTTACAATTATTTGCAGGATCACTTCTACCTTTAACTGAAATTAAACTTTAAAGAATAATACTTCTTGCCTCAAACTTGACATTCAAATATGCCATTTAAACGCTCTGCAAGACATTCAGATCAGACTGATAATCCATATTTTTCAAACTTTTGCAAAAATTTAAATTTCTTGGGCGTGTGATGTACAGAACACAGAACAACATTTTAGAAGCATCTTCAAAACCTAAATGCAGCTTTATTTCACTGTACAAGCCATGCTTTTGAAAAGCAGGAAAATATTTGAGATTTAAATTTTGATTTTGGTAGGAAAACAAACTACTTAAACTCAGGGCAGCTTATGGAAAAAGAAATGTACATGTTAATAAAAACATAAGATTTTAGCTCACAATATTTGGAAATTCAAATAACGAAGTACTAACTTCTATTATCAGGCCGTTAAATTTAAAGGTATAGGAGAAGATGAGCTAAAACAGACAATCACATGCAATGCTGATAGGAATATACCTGATATAATATTTTTAGTAAATAATTTGGCAGTATTAGTTAAAAAAAACAAAAAAAAGTGCAGATTCTTTGGCTCAACAATTCTACTCCTACAGTTATCTTACAGATACACTGAACAGAAATGAACCAGGAGATGTGTACAAGGATATTTCCTAACAGCATTGCTTGAAATAGCAAAATATGGCCTAATAGTGTATTGGTTAAATTATGGCACATACAACTGGTGACATTTAAGTGCACTGGAGATATATAGATGATCCTGTATTTAAAAGGTGCATACTTGGGTTTATTTTTGTATATTCAAAGAAAATGACTGCACAGATATACTCCCAACTAAGAGAGTTGGGGTATGGCAAACGCAGGTCTTAAGGTTTGTGTATTTCTATACTCCAATTTTCATTTGAAAATGAGCATTTTTATTTTATAATAAAATATGAACTAAAAAAATATGCCTGTCACAATTTACAGAATATTATATATCATTTCTACATCCTCATATTAAAAACAGTGCTTTTGAGAACTGAAAGAAGTCTAAATTCCTCTAATTTAGAAGAGCAGATTCAGTTGGTTAAAGATTTATGACAAGGTCTAACCAAGGCTTTAAAGGTAACTTACCCAGTTCCATCTTCAAAAGAGGTCTTCCACTTTAATGTGATTGAATAAGGAATAAGGTCTGTTATGGAAAATTCACGCACTTTAAATGCTGGTGAAAGAATCGCACACTGAAAATAAGATGTATATCACATTTAAATCAATAAACACAAACCATATCCTGATTAAACTGTTTACTGAAGTTCTTAGATTTAAACTGTCATATTTAAAAAATTACTGTTCTTTGGTAACAACTAGTTAAAATTAGAAAGGGCCAGAGTGCTCTTTTGTAATCTAACAAAAATTAATAAAAGAATATTTTTAAATCTCAAAAAGGAATAATTGCAAAAATTCATAGAAGAAATGTTCTTTCAGTACAGTTATAGATATATATGGTCCTATCATAACTTAAAATATAAACAGGAAAGACGCGATACTTGTTTATCAGGAATAATTTCAATTTACTCTATTTATCCTACTAAGAGGTGGTTGAAACAGATAATATTAAAAGGCCCCATGAGTTCGGTATCAATTTTACAGTAGCAGGATTGTTTTTGGCAGTAGACCTATCGCCCTGTTTTTGGCAAAATATACATTCTAAAAAACAAGGACAACAATCATACCTGTAAGGCACATCCTCTTGCAACAGCTTCATCAGCATTTAATGTGGTACTTATGTCTTTAAGAAAGAATTTACTGATTTGTTCCTTTAATGCAGGAATTCGTGTAGCTCCTCCTACAATTTCTATACTACTTATATCTTCACGTTGTAAGTCTAGAAAACAAGAAGTTTATAATTGAGGAAAATAAAATAGTCTTTATTAAAGTGTGAACAGTAGGCTTTGGAAAGTGCTTTTTAAAAAGGTGGATCAATTTTTTATTCGTTCAGAAGGAAATAAAATGTAAAAAAGCAGCAAATTTTGGAAAAAGACAAATTTAATAGTAACTGTATCTATGTGACAGGCACTACAGCTGATGGAGTGACTATAAGGAAAAAGCACCCCTCCATGGGCTCTCTAGAGTCTCAGTCGAGAAAAACACTTTCACCTCACAAATCCTCATGGAAGATACTTTTAATTGATTACAAAAACCTTAACAAAAAGCAATCATATTCCCATTTCTACTTTACTTTTCTCTTAGAATTTTCTATACTTATCAGTGAAGTGAGTAACACCACGGTACAGTTTTGATGGTTAGCCCAGTAATTTCTACTTACTAGCTTCCTCCATTACTGCTTTTAAAGGTGGTTCAACTCTGGCCAAGAGGGAAGCACATAATTGTTCAAATTGAGCCCTGTGGGAAAAATTCATCATGTTGGGTTAATAATTCAGCTTATCTTCTAAAATAACAGAATGGAAAAGAAAAAGACATAACATATACATTATAAAATAAGCAAACACTTCTCAAACTGAAAACATGCACAGTACCTGTTCATTTTACTAGAAACATCAAGGTCACTCATGAAACACTCGATGTTCAATGGAAGATCTGATGCATTTGCACTCATTAGCTTCTTTAATTTTTCACATTCCTGATATAAGCGTAACAAGGCCCGAGAGTTTTCTTTCACGTTTATCTTATATTTGGTCCTGAACTCATCACAGAAGTAGTCTACTAAAGCCTCATCGAAGTTCCTGCCACCCAAATATGGATCAAAGGTAGTAGCCAAGACCTATTTAATTGGAAAAACAGAACTAAATTTTCAGAAGTATAGATGCTTTCAAAGAGAAAGAAAAAAAAAAGTCTTTAGAATTATAATAATATGAAGCCAAACAACTTGTCAAATCACATGACGTCAAATCTGGAATTAGACATAAATTATCATTTATATTTAGCCAACAAATTTCCCCACTCTGAAATATATGCTTTATAATTACAGATCCATATATTGTAAAGGAGCAATTCTAATTCTGAAATAATTGAGTTACAATGACTAAACCCTCATTATTTCTCATGTTCTGGTTCTAGAATTGCACTGAGTTAGAAAGATGAAAACAGTTCAGAGAGCAAAGAAACAGCCTTAAGCATCTAAAAAGAACTAAGCATCCAAGAAAAGCAGATCCAAAGATTACATCTGACATAGCATGTCAATCTACAGACCAGGAATTAAGCTTTTTATTATTTAAAAAAAAGTCAGCAGATTTTCATTAAAAACATAAATGAAACAAAAGGATACATGAGAGGCCAAAAGAAAAAAAAAAAAAAAACACAGAAAAAAGTGGAGAGCAATAGACCCCCAGCTAGCACCAGGTAGAAGAAGAGTAAACAAGTCGAAGAAGTTCAACACTATAGTCACTGAAAACAAAGAACCAAGACATCTAGTCTCTCTCCCTAAGGTAGAGAGCACAAATGACTAATTATAAATAGTCACTACTAAAATAAAAATCCCACTTTTGGTGTGGTTTATCAGATTTTTTTTTTTTTCATAAGGAATGGGTGGAATGGTGGTAAACACCACAGTAGGATATGAGTGTAATCTGGTTGGGATGTTACACCAGACTAGTATGGTCAATCGGCAGACAGACTTCTCATGAGGTCCAATATTACCCGAAATTAAATGCAAAATTGTACTGGTATGTGAATAGTGCAAGTATATATTCTTCTGGGGAGAAGGGTCACAGCCTTCATCAGACTTTCAAAGTGGTCTATGATGTAAAAATTACAGATCCAAAACTCTAAGGTACCTAAGGTACCTACTAAAAAGAAAGAAAGTTAACATTTAAGGCTAAATGTCAAGGATTAAACCAGTTTATAAAGAAAACTAACCTATTCAGTATGAGTCATTTCCCTTTAACTTCCTAATTACAAAGATGTTATTGCAGTAACATATACTGGCAAGACAAAAGGCCCCACAGGTGTTACATAACACAAAGCATTTGATCCTCTAAGTAAATTCTCCTCAGTGTAAGTTTAGACAAGATAATCAGTGTAAAAATGAACATAAAACCAAACACAAATAAGAAGCACATAGAATAAAAACAAACCAAAAATCAAACCAAACCCATTGCCATTGACCCTAATAGTGGCCCTAACAGGACAGAGCAGAACTGCCCCACAGGGTTTCTAAGGATGTAATCTCTATGGAAACAGACTGCCACATTTTTCTCCCACGGAACAGCTAGTGGGTTTGAACCGCCGACCTTTTGGTTAGCAGTCGAGTGCTTTAACCACTGCACAACCAGGCCTCCTATCCAGGCATTAAGGATCTCTACATAGTCTATCCAGGAGCCCCGGTGGAACAATGGTTAAATACTTGGCTGCTAACAAACAGAAAGGTCAGCAGTTTGAATCCACCAGCCACTCTGGGAGAAAAGCTGTGGCAGTCTGCTTCTGTAAAGATTACAGCCTTGGAAACCCTAACGGGTAGTTCTACTGTGTCCTATAGGGTTGCTATGAGTTGGAATGGATTCGATGGCAATCGGTTTGGTTTGGTGGTATATAGTCTATCCACCATCTGTCAGTTTATCGTACTGTGGCAGTTTGTGTGTTGCTACAGGAATGCTGTGAGTTGGAATCAACTCGACAGCAATGGCGGGGGGCAGGAATGATGCTGGCAGCTATTCCATTGGTATTTCAAATACCAGCAGGGTCACCCATGGGAGAAAGGCTTCCGTAGAGCTTCCAGACTAAGACAGACTAGAAAGAAAGGCCTGGTGGATCTACTTCTGAGTATTAGCCAGTGAAACCTTATGGATCACAACAGAACACTGTCCAACTTGCTTGCTTTGGACGTGTTGTCAGGAGGGATCAATCACTGGAAGAGGACATCATGTTTGTTGAAGTAAAGGGCCAGAGAGGGCATGGGAGACCTTCAGTGAAATGGACTGGCACAATAGCTGCCAACGATGGACTCGAACATACTGGTGATTATAAGGATGACACGAGACTGAGCGATGTTTTATTCTGTTGTACGTATGGTTGCCGTGAGCCGGAGCTAACAACATATAGTCCTGCAATTAAAGACTATAGTTAAATACAGCAAATAAGTTATTTACTTACCTTAAGTTTTCCTTTGTTAAAAGCACAAACTGAGACCTGGTAGGCAGAGTGTCCCATATCAATAAATACTACATTTCTTGGTTTCTCATCTAAGGGTGGAAGATCTTGTTTATAAATTCCATATGCTAGTGCAACTGTGTAAGAACAAAGAAATAGGTTTATTTTAGGAGCAGTCAGCTGGAAAACAAGTAACAGATACGTCACTTGATATTGCACTTTAATACATGGTGCAGTAATAAAAACCATTAATCATTAGTTTCAAAGTAAATTAACTTTTCATAATTTGGTTAATGTTTTAATTTCTTTTCCCTATCCATCTAGAACTCGGTAATATTAACCATTCTTATAGAAAATAAGAGTCCCTGGGTGGTGCAATCCATTAAGCGCTTAACTACTAGTTGAAAAGTTGGCAGTTTGAACCCATTTAGAGGCCTGACAGCCCACATAGGCCTGACGATCTGCTTTCAAAGGGTCACAGCCTTGAAAACCCTATGGAGCAGTTCTGCTCTGTATACACAGGGTCACCATGAGTCGGAACAGACTCACCGGCAACTAACAACAACATAGCAAATAAAACATGTTTAGTCTCTGCCAAGATGTTGTACTCCAAAACGAGAAGCTTACAAAAATCAGTACATAATAGAATTAAAAAATAAATGATTTGTGTTAATTAAACAAACAAAAAAAAAAAGGTATTTTTCTGACCAAAACCAAACCTGCTGCTCGTGGAGTCAATTCTGACTCACAGAGAGAGACCCTACGGGACAGAATAGAACTGCCCCATAGGGTTTCCAAGGTGAGGCTGGTAGATCCGAACCGTCAACCTTTTGGTTAGCAGCTCAACGCTTAACCACTGCTCCACCAGGGCTCCATTTTTCTGACAGCTGTTTTCAAATTGCAGAATGCTTACCTGCAGTAGTTTCATTCATCAGCCTTAAACAATTTAAGCCTGCAACCTGGGCTGCGGCCATCACAGATCTTCTCTCAGCATCAGTGAAAAAGCTAGGAATCTGGTATTTAAACACATTAACTAAATATATTAGTTTCACGTAATAGATTTTACTTTAACATTTCATCAATTGAAAAATGTAAAATAATTGCACTAAAACTTACATTCAATGGTGCTCAATTAAATAAATGAAGAAAAATACTAGGTTTATTTTTTTTTATTGTTGTTTAGAGTATACACAGTACTAGGTTTATTTTTAAAGCTTTATAATTTCTATACCATAAAGATTTGACCTGATAGTACAACACTAATTTAAAGTAATTAATAATATGAAATAATATGAAGGATTTCCAGAGTGTTAATCTAAACCCTTCCTGTGTTGATCTGGTATATTAGAAAATATTTGTTCACCTTTAATAATGAAAAATTGAAAACCTCAAAGTCTGTTAAAACGATATTGGTTAACTATATTACAGTATATCCATATACTAGAATCCTCCACAGCTGATAGAAAGGATGAAGTAGAACTGACCTATCATGAAATAATATCTTTGTTACATTAAAAAAAAGGTATATTATAGCATGATTTCATCTTTGTATGGTTTCATTATGAATATATAATGAGAATACAATCACAACTTTTTATAACGGTTATCTTTGCAAAGGAAGGAACTATACTGCAGGAGACTTACGATGAGCAGTACTTCTTTTAAAATCACCGAAAAACATTAAACATAGTTTTATTTAAAAAAAAAACTCAGATTTAAAACTTCAAGTTTTTTTTAATCTGTCAAACTAGGAAGGACTTTTATTTGTCCTACAGAGTTTTTCCAAAAAGCTAGTTATTAAGTATAATCGTGTACAAAATGGCTTCAGTCTCTGAGTTCTAAGTAGTCTCCTTCAATTTTTATTGTTTTTTAATTTATAAATTTCATTTAACAGATTATTAACAACAGGAAATGAACTTGGACTTTGTTAACTTATCCTGTTTTGTTACTATCCTTCTGGCAAAAATCTAGATTATAAATTATGATTCATTTAATATTCATTAAGCCCTTATGTACCAGGTACTTTTCCAGCCACTGGGGACACAGACGTGCACAAAATGACCAAAATACTTGCCCTCATAGAGCTCACAACTACAAAGTTAATAACAGCCAAGAAGTTCTCATCAGTCTGTTCTGACACTAATTTCTAACTGAAAATAAAAGCAATTATAGGTTAAATAAATAAGATTTGAATTTAAGATGGATTTTTTTTTTTTTTAAATATGTACCATTCTGACATACTTTCAAGTGGCAGTATAATGGAAGAGTTATGAGCACAGACTCAGGAAAAAAACTATCTGGGTTGATTTCTGGCTCTCCCACTCATTAGTTATGTGATTCTGGGCAAGTTATTTAGCTTCTCTATGCTTCAGTTTCCTAATCTGTGAAAGAGGTTAATAATGTCCTACTTCATAAAGCAGCTGTGAGGATTAAGTGAGTTAATACATATAAAATTCCTAGAACAGTGCCTGGTTAATGGTAAACTCTACATTTTTATTATTACTAACTCGTTATAAAACAAAATATTAAGCTCTAATATATTTCTCCCTTTTTAAAATCCCAAATACCTAGGAAAATACATAATTACTAAATTTACTAAAAAGTTAATATCCTGATTCTATTTTTCTGATATGAAACTCTTATGTAGTCAAACTTAATAGTTAGAAATATATTCATATTTAGGTGACAACATGTAACTTAAAAGTAATTATGAATATATAATAGAATCTCAAGAGATAAAATTGGGTAAATAATTATTTTGCTAAGAATCCTTAAAGTAAGATCTTTTCTTTCTGATACAAAATATATACAATCTCAAATTCCCAACTGGAAAACTTCATCCTTCACTATAAAATATTAAGTCCCCTAGAGGTTGGAAGTTAAGTGCTACCTGGAAAGATTCTTAGGGATAGTGGCACGTATAATAGCCACTAACTAACCACACACATTAGGTTTTTAAGATTCACTGATTATCACAATAGACTTTACAAGAAATTCAACACTAAACTACCAAATAAAGCAATATTTATTTTTTTGAATAAAGTCTAAATGGTTTTAGGTTATCTATTGGATAAGAGCAGAAAGTATTAAAAAAAAAAAGGGAAGAAAAATATTTCAATATAACATTAATACATGAAAATATGATTCAAGAGTATTCATTACTAAAATAAAACTTACTGAAATCACACAGTCAGCTACTGGTTTCTTCAAAGCATTTTCTGAAGTCTCTTTAAGCTTGGCCAACAGCATCCCGGTTACTTGCTCAATTGCAAAAGGTCTCTCTTCTTCTAGGTACCGCACCTAAAACCAAAAGTTTAGAAATTTATTAAGAGTCATGTATTCATCCAACAAATATTTGTTAAGCATCTACATTATACGTGATGGGCATAATGGGCATACAGCAGTGAAAGAAGCGAAGTCCTTGCCTCAAGGAAGTTATAGTCCAAAAAGACTGTCATTCTAGAATCATGGCCTCATTAAAAGCATTGACAACTTCTCATTTCTGAATTCCCAATACTTTACATATAGTATTATAACCAAGCAAATTATTTTGAAAAGTGTCTCTTATTTTCTCCAGATTGCTACCTTCCCACAAAAGTAATTTTTATCATTCATTTTCCAAACGTGACATACCAACAATGAAGGAGAAAAAGATTAAACACCCTTCTGAAAGGTTTGAAGTGAAAACTTTATAGTCATACAGTTTTGGAAAAAAGCAAATGAGAATATAACAAAAATCCTTATTTTAAAAAAACTGAACTGTCAAATGTTCTGTTATATATATTCTTACTACAATAAAATAAAAAGGAAATTTAATATGTATTAATATGTTTGTGAGAACAATTATAAATTAAATACTAGAAATGTATACATAAAATTTAAAAATCTTTTTTTTTTTAAGATCACATACCTGCTTCATCTTTTTTTTTTTTGTACTTGTGGTCCATTAGTCCTTTGGACTAATCTTTCTCTTATGTCTTCGGTTTTCTTCATTCTCCCCCTTGCTCCAGACAGGGTGGGACCAGTGGTGTATCTTAGATGGCCGCTCACAAGTTTTTAAGACCCTAGATGCTACTCACCAAAGTAGGATGTAGAACATTTTCTTTAGAAACTAAACTATGTTATGTCAATTGAGCTAGATGTCCCTTGAGACCATGGTCCCCTGCCCTCAGCCCAGTAATAACTACTTCATCTTAAACACAGGTTTAAGACTAGGCTGCATTTGATTTGAGCACATAAAATGAAACTTTAGAGTGCTTCCTGACCAAGGAATACTAAGGGACCTTTGCTTTATTGAAGAAATCAAACTCTTGCAACAACCAAAAATTTTCAAGTAATACAAAGCTACCTTAGAGCCCACGTGACTATATTTAATTCACTGAAGAAATGGCTATGTCTTTTACCTCTGTACTCCCAGCGGAGTGAATGATTTTAGTTTGTAGCACTTTGAAACTTTGGAATAGTTTTAAAGAACTGCTCTTCCAAGGAGCACAAGGTATGCATGTACCTGACTGTGTGTAATAAGATTTAGTATGAAACAGACCTAAAATTAATATCCATTTGTTTCCAAATCAATTTACAATTTAAAAACATATATCAAATTACTGCCTTTAACCCAAGAGAGTGGGGGAAAATCCAGCACACTGAACTAAGGGAAAAATGAATCAAATACCATGCATGGTCTTAGTCTGACAGTGGACACAGAACACACTGTGCATGGATGTTCACGATGCAAGAATATAAAACAGTTACAGATGAAAAAAGATCAAATTAAATTCAAACAAATATCTAAAAAAAAAACCTGGATACAAATGCTTGAGAAGTCAAACGCTGAAGATCTTTAACCTTCAAAAGATGAAGATAATTCAACACTTAACTTGTTGATGTTTTCAAAGCTTCTTCAACTAGCTTACAGGCACTTATGATGAATGCATAAAAATTATATCACTCAGAAATCAGGTTTTGGCTTTGTGTTTTAAAAAAAAAAGTTTTACTCTTATTTTTCCCAACCCATCCACAAAGCATGAGTTTTAAATTTCTTTTACAAGTAAATAAAACTTGTTTTCTAGGTGAGCATTAGCCAGACTTTATCATATCTAAAGGACTGTTGTTAGCTGCCACTGTGTCGACTCTGACTCATGGTGACTTTATGTAAAACAGAACAAAACACTGCCCAGTCCTGTGTCATCCTGACAATTGCCAGCATATTTGAGTCCATTGCTGTGGCTATTGTGCCAATCCATCTCACCAAAGGTATCCCACACCCTTGTTAGCCCTCAACTTCACCAAACATGATGTCTTCTTCTAGCGATTGATCCCTCTTGATAACATGTCCAAAGCAAGCAAGTTGGACAATATTCTGATGTGATCCATACAGTTTTCATTGGTTAATTTTCAGAAGTAGATCGCCAGGGCCTTTCTTCCTAGTTTGTCTTATTCTGGAAGCTCCACTGAAACCTGTCCACCATGGGGGACCCTGCTGGTATTTTAAATATTGGTGGCATAGCTTCTAGCACCATAGCAACACAAACACCACCACAGTATGACAAACTGACAGACGGGTGGTAGATCTAAAGGATATCTGAGTATTATTCTTTATCTCAGTTACTGCAATCATAACCCATCCAGCTTCCCAGGCAGCAACCCCTGACCAACAAATTTTACCTACAAGATGGCTTCGTAATTTGTCTCATCTTTAACCTCTCACGTCTTCCCTAAACTACTGTAAGTAGTGAGACTCCTGTCTCCTTACTACAAATCATCACCCACCCTGTAGTCAGAACTCTTTCCTAAAATTCAATACACTTGCATAAACAAATGTGTATCAACTGATGGATAAATGAAATGTGGTATATCTATGTAATGGGATATTATTTAGCCATAACAAGGAATGAAGTACTGATATGTACTACAACATGGATGAACCCTGAAATTACGTGAAGTAAAGAAGCCAGACATAAAAGGCCATGTATCGTATGATTCCATTCTGTATGAAATGGAATCCATAATAGGCAAATCCACAGAGTCAAAATATAGATTAGTGATTGCTAGGGAGTAAGAGTAAACGAGATGGCGTTAAACATCAAGTTTAAAATTATTTTTTTAAAAAATAACAGCTTTAGTGAGATACAATTCATATGGCACAAAGTTCACCCTTCTGAAGTGTATAACTGAGTGTTTTTTAGTATATTCACCAAGTTCTGCGGCAATCACCACTATCTCTTCTAGGACATTTTCATCACTCCAAAAAGAAACTCTGCACCCATTAGTAGTAAGTCCCCATCCCTCTTTCCTCTTGTATTAAAAATATTAATGCAAATTCTTCTTTCAAAACATGAGAAGTTAAAAAAAAAAAAAAACAGTAAGTTGAATTCTGGATTTTTAATCCTACATCCCAAGGCAATAAGTCAGAAATTAACAAAAACACGTTCATGCTGATTTTTCAAATACCAACAGAATGCCTCAAACACAGTTACCATATGACTCAGCAATTCCACTCCTAGATATATACCCAAGACAAATGAAACATATGCCACACAAAAACTTGTGTATGAATGTTCACAACAGCATTATTCATAGCTAAAACATGAAAACAACCTAAATGTTCATATAAGATTATAAGATTCTTCTAAATTGGAGAAAACTCATAATGGCAATTAACATATTTTCAGGATCTATTCCTCTAAATCACATAGGCCTCTGCTTTTATCCTCTGGAAACCATTCACCTTTTCAAGCTCTCCAAGTAACTTTTCCTCAACAATAAACTAGACTTTTTTGCACATTCACTAAAGCTTATTAAAAAAAACTTTCTATATCTTGAGTACACGTGTACTGTATCCAGAAGAAAACTGTTTAACTATACATTACAAGTAGGCAATATTATATTTAATTTGAAAATGATATATTTGTGCTTTGGGAATATAAAGCTATAAAGCTTACCTTAACTCCTGCACTTCCATTAGGCATCTTCTGCAGTTCATAAGGAAGCCTGATCCTTTCAGTTTGCACAATGGGATCATCAAATGATCGTCCATGAAGCTTTTTGAATCCGTGAATTGTATTTCTTACATTTGTGACAATCTGTTGGCAATAAAGACTTATCAATTATTTAATGAATACAAAATAAAATACTACTATCCTAATATTTGAGAACCACTAATTCCCTTTTTCCTACATATCCAAGTCAGATTTACACACAGTCATTCATTTTTCTGGCTTCCAACCAACAGCAAAATTATACAATGAGAATATATGCATCTTGACCAGTTTCTTACAGAAATTCCCCTCTTAGGAATTTTAGATTCAAAGTTAGTGTCTTCAAAAAAGAAAGAAGAAAACTTCAAAATGGAACTCCATATCTACCATCCATTCCTTTGGTTTTCCTCAATACTTTTGCTGTAGTGAATTAATTTTTTATTTCTTTCCACTTTCATGTCTGTGTTTTTTTTTTTTTTTTAATTGTACTTCAGGTGAAAGTTTACAACAGTTTCTCAGGAAACAGTAGTACACATACTGTTTTATGACATTGGTTAACAACCCCACGTCATGTCTGTTTTTTTTAAAACTATGTTTTATTTATTTTTTTACTGTACAGTTTCTCTTTTCCTCTAATTATTCGATTCTTTGTTAAATTTCTCATGCACTACTATGTTGCTTCCATTGCTGAGAACTACTCTTATTAAAATCAAAATCCCTGTCCTGTAGCATGGTGCTAAGTGAAAGTGCCTTCATTGTAAATAGCTTATATTTCTGCAAAATAATTTTTCCTTTAACTGGAAAGCAACACATAGTTCAAACTATAGAATATTACTAAGATTCAGTCGTTGCCCTCTTAGTGACCTGTAGAGTCAAATAGATCTTGATTTTCAATTATGAAAGGAAACTACAGAGATGCTGAATTACCATGTTAGTCTCTTCAGCTGTTCAGGAGAAATAACTTTAGTTTGCTTTTTTCAGAGACTCTGATACCTACAATCCACTTATATGAGATATAAACTTAGTGGGAGAGGTTAAGGTGCCATTTTGACACAAACCTAACATTTGCTTATATATAGCATGAAAGGTAGAAGAAAAGATAAAAACTGGTTCACATATAGATCAATTATAAAAGATAGCCTTGATAAAAACCATAAGCAAGAAGTTCCAGGATAAATTAAGTAAGTCAATTATACCTACAAGTCCTAAGGCAAAAAGTGCCATTGAAGAAAGTTATTTTATAATGAAGAAAATAAAGACCCAGCTACATATTAAAATGTCAGAAATAACTGGTAAGTCCAAGAAAAATCTACTTATAGCTCAGAACACTGTCAACAATCTACTCATAAGCATTTCACTAGCCTAAACACATGAACGCTTAAACAGAATGAGGTAAAGTAGTGGTGGCTACATCAGATCACTCTGAAATTAGTTCCTTCATTTCCCCCTACCTTCTTTTATACAGACACTGCTTACCTCATCTTTAAAGTCATATTCCAGACAGTCTATCCCTCATAGAAACAGTGATCGTACATGGAAATTGATGTTACATGGTAGCACACCCTAACTTCAGAACTAAAAAGATTTTTTAAAAAAATCTTTTGACAGATCAAAGCAAAATACATTTAAATACAAAGATCTTAGGATTCTGTCATTTTTTTCTCATTCTCTTTTTTCATTCTTTTAACTACATAAAATGGAACTTGGTTACCAAGATTTACTTAATTCTTCCTATAAGTCAGAACATCCACGTTAACAATTTACCTGGCTCTTGGCTGCATTTCCAATGGCTCGAGTTCTGGATCCCAAAGATATACAGGCCCTAAATAGAGAAAAAATAAAAAGTTTGTCCCCATGGTATTTTTATGTTACTGTGCTATTATTTTACTTCTCCCTATACAAAACTGAATTTTAAAAAATTTATATAATCATGTAGTCATATATTATTTTAAAAATCTAGTTGCCATCAAATCGATTCTGTCTCATAGTAATCCCATGTGTTGCAGAGAAGTGTGTGCTCCATAGGGTTTTCATGGCTGTGACCTTTCAGATGCAGATCATCAGGCCTTTCTCCTGTGGGAACTCCTGAGCTGACTTGAACCACCAACCTTTCAGTTAGTAGCCGTGTGCTTAACCATCTGTGCCACCCAGAACCCAAGGACTCTGTATTTTAAGAGTTAAAAAAAAAAAAAGCCCAAACCCACTGCCGTCGAGTTGATCCTGACTCATAGCGACCCCATAGGGTTTCCAAGGCTGTAAATCTCTGTTTTCTTTTTCTTTTTTTAATTGTAGTTCAGGTGAAGGTTTACAGAACAAATAGTTTCTCATTAAACAGTAGTACACATATTGTTTTATGACACTGGTTAACAACCCCACGACATGTCAACTCTGTCCCTTCTTGACCTTTTTTTTTTTTGGTGAAAATATACATAGCCAAAGATACACCATTTCAAAAATTTCTACATGCACAGTTCAGTGACATTGACTGTGCTCTTCCAATTGTGCTGCTATTCTCATTTTAGATGAAGGTTTACAGAACAAACAGTACACGTGTTGCCCTATGACAGTGGTTAACCACCTCACTACACATCAACACTGTCCTTACTCAACCTTGGGTTCCCTATCACCAGCTTTCCTGTCCCCTTCTGCCTTCTAGCCCTTGTCCCTTGACTGCTGTGCCTCATTAGACCCGTTTTGTTTTATGGAGCTGTCCAATCCCCGGCTGAATGGTGAACCTCGGAAGTGACTTCACCACTGAGCTAAAAGGGTTTCTGGGGGCCATACTCTCGGGGCTTCTCCAGTCTCCTTTAGGTCAGTAAATCTGGTCTTTTTTTTGTTAGAATTTTGTTCTATATCCTTCTCCAGCTCTTTCCAGAACCCTCTGTTGTGATCCCAGTCAGAGCAGTCAGTGGTGGTAGCCGGGCACCATCTGGCTGTACTGGGCTCAGTCTGGTGGAGGCCTTGGTAGCTGTGGTACATTAGTCCTTTGGACTAACCTTTTGCTTGTATCCTGTTCTCTTTATTCGCCCTTGCTCCCGAAGGGATGGGACCAGTGGAGTATCTTAGATGACTGCTCACAGGCTTTTAAGACCCCAGACACTACTCACCAAGGTAGAATGTAGAACATTGTCTTTATGAACTGTGTTATGCCAATTGAGCTAGATGTTCCCTGAGACCATGGTCCCCACAGCCCTTCTGCCCAAAAATTCAGTCCCTCAGGGTGTCTGGATGTGTCTATGGAGCTTTCATGACCTTTCCTTGTACAAGTTGTGCTGGTTTCCCAAGTATTGTGTACTGTCTCACCCTTCACCAAAGATGCCACTTATCTACTGCCTATTTAGTACTTCTCCCTCACCCCTCCCATCCCTGGTAACCAATAAAGATTGTTACTTTTTGTGTGTAAACTTTTTCATGGGTTTTTACAATAGAGGTCTCATACACTATTTGTCCTTTTGTGATTGACGTATTTCACTCAGCATAATGTACTCCAGTTTCATCCATGTTATGAGATGCTTCACAGATTCATCATTGTTCTTTCTCTTGCATAGTACTCCATTGTGTGTATGTACCATAGTTTATTTATCCATTCATCTGTTGATGGGCATCTACATTGTTTCCATCTTTTTGCTGCTGTGAACAAGGCTGCCATGAACATAGATGTGCATATGTCTATTCGAGTGACGACTCTTATTTCTCTAGGATATATTCCTAGGAGTAGGATTGCTGGATCATATGG
This sequence comes from Trichechus manatus latirostris, assembly GCF_000243295.1. Lineage (NCBI taxonomy): Eukaryota > Metazoa > Chordata > Mammalia > Sirenia > Trichechidae > Trichechus > Trichechus manatus. Next base: position 1,855,748 of record NW_004444175.1, read on the forward strand.
TATTTCTATTTCTAGCTTTCTAAGGAAGCGCCAAGGCTGTAAATCTTCATGGAAGCACACCACCACAACTTTCTCCCGTGGAGCCAGTGGTGGTTTTGAACCACTGATCTTTCAGTTAGCAGTCGATTGCTTTAACCAGGGCTCCTATTTGAAGAATAGATTACTGTAAATCAAAATTTTACATAATTTTAAACTTTCCTAAATAATGGAATGGTGGTCAGAGAAGAGTTTTTTAAAAATGATATAGCTGACAATGCTATGTTGGTCTTCAAAATTGTTCTTCAAATTCTATTGGTCTATGACCTACTAAAAGAATAATTGTTTTTAGTAAGGCCAGATGGTTTGGATTCAAATCCTGGCTCTGCCACCCCACGGCTCAGTAACCTTGTGGAAATTCTGTAACCATTATGTGCCTCAATTTCCCGTTGGGAGAGAGTGATAATAATACCTTCTCATAGTATTGTGTGAGGATTAAATGAGTGAATATAAGTAACAGCTTTGGCAAGTATCTGGCACATAATAAGCATTATATAAGTGATTGCTAGGTTTATTACTGCATTTAAATGTAACTCTGCTTATAGAATCAAATGCAGAATAACATTTTCATCAAAATACCATTTCATGTTATGATGTAAGAAAATGTTTCCATGATTTCAGTTATAGCTACAGGAAAATATTCATTTAATTAACCAATATTTATAGGCTCTCTTTGTACAGAAGCCACAATTCCTGTCCTTGGAGAATTTATAGTCTAATCAAAAAATCATATAGAATATAAAGGACTATGAATGATATCAGCAAAGGAAAGAATAATCACGTCCAGATAACAGGGCTTAGGAAAAGCAAGGAGAAGAGGTGATTTCTGAATTAGGACCTGAAAGAAGAGTAAGCATTTATATGTATCTGTGTTATGGAAATGAACATTCTTTTTATACAGGAAGTCTATTCTCAACATGACAGCCAGAGTGGTTCTCTTAAAGACTTACAAAACTCCTCTGCTGAAAAGCCCACAATGGTGTGTTGTCTCACAAAGTAAAAGCTTAAGTCCTTCAAAAATTGATAAAACCCTTCATATTCGCTGCCAGAAAAAAATTTGCATATCCAATATGGTACACTAAAACTCATCTATCAGAAGAAATGCAGATTTGCCATCTCTCAGACTACCTTATAATCCCTCTTACTCCCAACTCCAGCATACTTCTCAATACTTCTAATTTTTCAATACTAGGCTACCACTGCTTGATTGCACAGAAAATCTTATTCTTCAGTTGATAAATTTCAAGACTTTAACTTCTGCGAGAATACTAGAGTCAAGTAAGATTCAAATTTAACTTTCACTTATTAAGTGATAAGTTCTTTGAAATATGCTTCACACATATATCACTTCACAGAGAAAGCTAGAGTTACCATTATCAGATAGTCTCTGAAGTTAAAGGTAGACTTCAACTTTTAAAGCCTGAAACACTGTAATACAGGGCTTGGTAATGTTCAGTTTCAAATATGTAGAAATCTACCTCACACAGTTAAAGGTCTTCAAGATTCCTTCTTCAATTTTCCAATTTTCTTTCAAAAAGATTCTAGAATACAATCACTAAATAAAAAATACCTGCCAAGGATTTTCCGGAAAAGAAAATTTAAAAAATCAAATACCTATTCTCCCTTAAAACTTTTACCTGACTTAGTAATACTGAGGAAAATAGACATATTCTATTACACTTTAGACTAATGTAAAAATCTGTAAAGGAAAGGATATGCAATAGTTTATCTAAATGTATATAGCATAATCCATTTAAATTATTATTAAATTAATGATTATTTCAACTATTTAGAAATTCCATTATATACCTAAAGATAACAGGTTTACAATGTAGCTTAAACCTATAATATCCAATCTGATGCTGCCACCATAGTAGTAGCCCCAGATTCTCAGAGAATGCCACAAAATTCTAAACAAACAAAACTTCTAAAAGTCTCATGTCACATTTAGTGAGGGGAGGAGTATAAAAATCCAATGACAGGATGCTACCTTGAGAAAGTTGTACAATGAAAGCTGTGAAAGCTGGAACTCCACGGGACCGCCTTGTTGTTCTGGGTATTGCAAGTTTTCCACCTTTGACAGGGGGCAGTTTTACCTGCTTGCTTTAGTGGAAAATATTTGCATATTCCTTCTCTGACAGGTTTCCGCCTTACAAAGTTTCCAGCTTTTGGAGGTTTTACCTTATTTGTATTTTCCCCTAAATTTTAAGATTAATTTTCTTCGGTTAGTCCTTATAAAGACTTATAAAGCCTATTATTATAAAGCCTATTTTTATAAGGCTAAACCTGATTAGGTTGGAAAAACACATACTGCATACAGACTAAGAGATCTCTCACCTAAGAAGTAAGTACTCTGTTTGCTCATCTCTCTTCAATCTCCACTAAGGATCCAAAACCACTTAATTTTATCACTTAAGCTTTAAAAATAGCCTTATTTTTTTCTTCCCTCTTTCCCTTGCCAGTCTCTTAAGATCACAATTTACTATTTATAGCCTCTCTGCTATCATTACGTAGATGCTAAGAAACACAATAGCTGGATTAATGGTGATATGAGAGGACAATCGGTTTAAATTAAGGGGCCATTCCCTTACATTACCAGTTTGGCACTGAATCAAATTGTCAATTGCTAAGCAACTAGTTTCAATTACAGTTGCCAAGAGCAAGATTTTTCAACCTTGGCATTATTGACATTTTTAAAATTCTTTGCTGCATGGTAGGATTTTAGAAGCATCCCTGGTCTTTACCCACTAAACGCCAGCAGCACCTTCCTCTTCCAGTTGTGACAACCAAAAATATCTTCAGATATTGTCAGATGTCCCTTAGGGGGCAAAATCGCCACAGTTGTCCTAGGGCATTATTTCCAAAACAGTCTCCTGTGGAAGAGAAATCCTTAGAGGTGCTCCTAAAAAAAGGACTTTGGTGTTCAAATTCAAATAAGTTTGGGGAACATATCCTCTTCTCGGAGAGTTTTAATGCTCGTAAACAAATTAAGAGATCTGAGAATTTCTGCAATAAAAAAAGCATCTGATTGCTTCCCAAGCTTAAAAATTTGGAAAAAGTTGCCCTTGAAGGGGGTGGAGGAGGAATTTGTCAAAAGAACTGTTTGCCATTTGGTTTTTAGTTTGCTTTTTTTTTTTAAAGAAAAGAAAAAAAGACTTCTTCTAGGCATATATAATTTAGTAACAACATAAAGCTTCCAACTTTCACTTTGAAGAATGGACAACACCTTAATACATAAAAAGGAATAACTAAAAGTTTCAAAATTCTCAGTAAGCATAATAATTCATAAATCAAAGAAGTTCATAACTTAAAACCATTAACAGAAATCACACACATGTAGATACATTATTTAAAATCTGATTGGGGGAGAATTCTCTTAAAATTTACCTAGGTCAAAAATACATATCAATATATAATAATTTTAAAGTTCTTTTGATTATGATTGCCTAAACCAGGGGTATGCAAACTACTGCCTGCTGCTGGTGTTCGTGAATAAAGTTTTGTCAGAAGACAGCCATACTCACTAATTTGCATTGTATGTCTATGTCTATTCTTACACTACTACTGTAGTACTGAGTAGTTGTGACAGAGGCTGTATGCCTGGCAAAACCTAAAATATTTACTATCTGGCCTTTTAGATAACTCTTTTCTTGAGGATACAAAGTCACTTGCTAGAAATATAAAATTTATTATCAACATTAGAAACTTAACTTTAAACAGTAGAAGAAAAGGACTGCATGTTGCTATGATGCTGAACAGGTTTCAGCAGAGCTTCCAGACTAAGACACGCTAGGAAGAAAGGCCTGGCTATTTACTCCTGAAAATTAGCCAATGTAAACCCTATGGATCAAAACAATCCAATCCCATTGTACATAGGGATGTCATGAGTCTGGGGCCAACCTGACTGCAGCTAACAACAACAGAATAATCCAGAATTCAAGTTTCTATTCAGAGAACATCTAACCATTCTAAAACATACACACACAATTTTCTATCTGTAAGGTATGGTACTTTGCAGACATTGCCTTATTTCATTTTCATACTCCTAAGAAGTCTCTTAACTCTTTTTTACAGATACGTAATCTGAGGTTTGGAATCCCTGTGTGGTGTAAATGGTTAACGTGCCTGGCTGCTAAAAAGGTTAGAGGTTCAAATCACCTCAAAGGCAGCCTGGAAGAAAGGCCTGGTGATCTACTTCTGAAAAATCAGCCACTGAAAACCTTATGGAACACAGTTATGCTCTGACACACAGTCATTATGAGGTGGACTTGACTCCATGGCAACTGGTTTGTTTTGTTTAAACTAAGGCTTAGAGAGGTTAGATAAATTAGATACCCAGCTAATACCTGACAAAACTAAAATTTCAATCTAAGCCTTCCAAATTGAAAGTCCACATTACACTGTTTCACCTTCAAAAATCATTTAAAAAAAAAAAGATCCTGTTGTTGCCCTTTGCTTTCAAAGTGCCTCTGCAACCATGAGGGCTGGGGAGGGGGGAAGCGATGAGGCAAGGAGAGGTGGGGGCAGATGAACTCCCCTTGACTGGAGAGGCAATAGCATTCCCATACTGGAACTTACAAAGGAACGATGGTGGTGCAAATGGTTAAGTGCTCAGCTGCTAACTGAAAGGCTGGCAGTTCAAATCTACCCAATGGCTCCACAGGGGAAAGTCCTGGTAATCTGCTTACATAAAGATTATAGACAAGAAAACTGTATGGGGCAGTTCTACTCTGTCACATGGGGTCACCATGAGTTGAAATCGACTTGGCGGCACACAATGACAAGATCTTTTAAGGGTAAATAGGGTCAGTGGGACAAAGATCATAAGTAAATCTACTAAAACTCCTTAACATTTAAAAAATTTACTAAAATAGTGGCCACATAACTAAAAAGACTTTTTCCTAATTTTTATTTATTTTGTTGTTGAGAATATACACAGCAAAACATACATCAATTCAACAGTCTCTACATACATAATTCAATAACACTGACTACATTTTTCAAGCTGTGCAACCATTCTCACTCTCCTTTTCTGAGTTGTTCTTCCCTCATTAATATAAACTCACTGTCCCCTAGGGTTCCCATTCAATCTTTCGAGTTGCTGTTGTCAACTCGATCCCATATAGATAGTTCTCAAAAGAGCATAATGATCAAGGCAGGCCTTTGTTACTAGTTAAGCTAAACTACTGTTTGGTTCCAAGATGAATTCAGGTGATATTTTTGGTTTAAGGTTTAAAGATTATCTCAGGCCAATAGTTTCAGGGGTTCATCCAACCTTCATGGCTCCTAGAAGTCTGGAATTCATGAGAATTTGAAATTCTGTTCTGAATATTCATACTTTTGATCAGGATTATTCTATTGAATCTTTGATCAGAATGTTCAGTAACGGTAGCTGGCCACTATCCAGTTCTTCTGGTCTCATGGCAAAAGAGGCAGTTGTTCATGGAGGTAAGGAGCCACACATTCTATTTCTTCCTCCAATTCTGGACTATCCTTCTTCCTTTGTTGCTACAGGTGAATAGAGACCAACTGTTGTGCTTTGCATCCAAAGCTTGCAAGCTTTTAAGACTCCAGGCGCTACGCAATGAACTAGGAAGTAGAACAGAAGCACTAAACACTTTATTCGGTCAATTAACTGGGATGTCCCATGAAACTGTAAAAAGATTATTAATGGCATGTTAAACATCTTAAGCTCATAAGACATTACATATTACTAATTTGTATTCATTGTTCCTTGCTTTTTAAAAACTTTTCAAAATTTCTCACTCACAGATTTAAAGACATGACTGTAGATTCATATTGTTTTGTTGAAGATAATGTACTAAAACACTTTTTATAGTCCTAGCTCTAGCCACGGCAAAGTGCCAGCCATCTGCCCTTTCACTCACCTCAGCATAATTTGACTAAAAAAAAAAAAAAAAAAAGCAAAGGTGTTCACTGAATTCTTGTTTGTAAATAGCAAAAAAGTTGAAATGTTGATTAATAGTTTATCCACCAATAGAATACTGTACAGTCATTAAAAAGAATGAGGTAAATTAAGAGACATATGTACAGATTTGAGAAGGTGTTTATATTCTGAGGCGAAAAAAACAATTTTCAAAATATGTATATTGTAACTCCATTTTTATGAAACAAAGAAAAACATTGAGGCTGAATACATACATTCACATACTTGTATAAAACTAGAAGCATACACAGTAAGCTTTAGGAGGCAGCTGAGAAGGGAGAAGGGGGGGTTACTTCTTTGTGTAATTATTCAGCATTTAAAATATTTTAAATCAAAGTTAATATAAGCTCACAGTAACACAAACAAAACCAACTCATACAGTATGAAGACTATTTGACAGAAAACCTAAAAGTCTTCTCCTCCCCATAAACTGCCATCACCATAAAAAGTCCTCCTACCCAGCTACAACCACTGTTAACCTCTGAAGTTTGGCATTGTCTATGTACAGTTATTTTTAATTTCTCAAAGTAAATAATTTCTACTTTTGTGCACTGAGGAGGATACCTCATATTTCTGCAAAGTAGTGTATAAATAGTACTTTCCCCTATTTCAGATTATTCATACACTTATGAAGAAACAAACATGATAAACTCAGATAATCAGAACTGAATATTAAGACTGATCATACATAATTTTGATAATAAAACCAGCAATACACTTAATTAAAATCTCTTGAAACAGCTTCATTTAAAAATCAATGTTTCCTCATTGTAAAATATGTTCATAAAAATTTAAAACATTATAAAACTATATTAAAGGTACCCCTCCATAATTCTACTTCCAAGAAACATTCACTGTTAAAAGTATAGTCTTCCATGCTGCTTTCACAGGGGGGAAACTAACATGTTTGTGTGTGTGTTTGTGTGTGTGTGTATTTAAAGAATTTTTACTTATTCTTAAAATAACCTAAAAGTATATTAAAACAACATTTTAAAACACGGTATTTCTTAGAAACTGGCTGAAAATAAATGAGCTTATTGATGTCAAAGCAAAGATACTTCCCTGTACAATAATTGCCCAGCCAGGTTATTTGTCCCTTTGATTGTTACAGCCCTATCAAACTAGCATGTATATACCATCTCTATACCAATAGATAATGGAAAGACACTGGGGTTCTGGAGTCAGAAAGGCCTGAAACTGAATCCACTTCATTACTTATTAATTCTTGGCAAAGTTACTTAACTTTGCTTTAGGCTTCCTACGGATAAAAGATAACTAGTATTCCCTAACTCACAGAACTGTTGTGGTTAAGTGTGACAGTGCAAGCATAGTGCTTGGCACATAACAATCACTACTGTCAACGTAAGCAACATGTTATATAGTTGACCACAAACTTTAATTTGATATTGAATTAGGAGTTTTGGCTGCAGTTTTCTTTTCCTATGCCTGAAACTAATCACCTTGATATATTTAAACCTGGAATGGAAATTCTAATCCTCACATCTATACTTAATTCAACAATACAAACATGTCCAAGACCTTAAAAATGTGCACACTCAATAATTCTACTTCTAGGGATTTATTTGAAGGAATTAAGGATCAAAAATGTAGTTACAAAGATAGTTACTGTAGCACTGTTTATAATAACAAAATATCATAAACAACCTGAATGTCCAATAGGAAATGGATTAAACAAAGATAATGGTTATACAAGCACTAAATAAAACTGACAGTACAGAAACATGTTTTACATAAAGAGGTTATCAGACAACATAATCTACTCTCTTCCCCTTGAAAACACATACATAGAAACCACCTGGAAGTTTCATTTCTGGATGCAGGAATTATGATTTTTATTTTCATCTTTTAATGTATCTGTATTTTGTACAATGAGCATGCATTATTTGTGTAGTAATTTTTTAAAAAATAAGACAATGCTAATAAAAATTGTTGATTTTTTTCCTTCTTCAATTTATGCATGATGTTAATTTCTTTCTTCATCTTCAACTTATGCATGAGATGAGGATAGGCTAGTATAAGCACTCCCAATTTTATAGATGGTGAATTTGAAGAACAGGCTAAATTACTTGCCCTTGATTGTAAGCCAAAACTTAATTCTCTTCTTCATTAAACTGTTTTTCTTTGTTTATACATGGGACCTTCTCATGTGTACATGAAAGAAAAATGAAAAGTATGGGTGTTAGAATCAACTAAACAGAACACTTCCTTCTTCCCCTACAATCTCTTCATGTTGTATTTGCATCTTAGAAATACCTCTGTCATATTACCTTGATGTCAGCAACTGGAATATGGAAAAAAATTTAAAAGCTGGTTTATATCATGTATTATTAAATACTGTAGTATATGACAAAAGTTAAAGGTCGTCTGGTCATCTAATAGTTAGGCCTTTTTCATGATAGGCACTCATATAAATGTCAATGAATAAATGTTCTGGGATCAGAAAGGGCTGTTTTCTCACAATAATTTGAGCCTCACAAAAAGTACACACACAGTGTAAGAACACTGGACTACAATGAAGTATTAGTTCAGTAATATCAAAAGATATATTCCTGAGATAAACAGCAGTGCATAGCTCTATGTACTATGTAATCAACAGAGAGAAGAGTAGAGTTGCTATGTAAGCAAACTGATAATATGATCCTTCCACCTTTGGAATTTTCTAGTTTGGATCAGGCTTATTAAATCTAAAAATCAGTATTGGCTTTCTCATACACAAATCAGAAATATCAAATCTCAGCCACACAGAATTAGCCTAATGTGCCTAAGACTGGTAACAAAGAGACTTCTAGAAAACTCAAATGAGCAGCCTACTTTTTAAGGGACTCTGCAAGTCTGGCCAGGCTCTTTAAAGAGTCATGGACTCTATAGTAAAGAGATTTCTGAGCCTGGAGATGTGGTATCTTTTTTTTTTATATTTCTGGTTTCTCATCTTTAAGGATAAGGCTTTAAAGATCAGGAGAATGTCCACCCCACTTCTCACATTTTTCCATGAGTTAATAAGTCCCTGAAGGCAAAGAATGCCCTCATCAACCTCTACTCTGCTGAAAGAGGCAGGTGGATTTGCTGGTCCTTCCGTGGCAGAAGCAGGTGTTTGTCATGGCTTAGATGTGCTCTTAAAATCTTGTAGAGATGAATTCAGAAATAGTCTGCGATTATAGCTTCTGCCTCTGATTGTATATAAAAGCCAGAAAAGGATGCAAAAGGGAGAAGCAAGAGTTCTTACAGTACTGTGAGGAGTACCTGACCTATTTTAGGAACAAACATTCAAAATTTCAACAAGAAATACAATGTATATATTCAGAAAAGGTGGCATAAAACCTTCTAGAATATTCTTTGAAAGAAACCAAAGCACAGACCACTTTAAGTCATCTACTCTTCAACACCCTCTTGCCATATTTTAAAAACAGCCTCACAACCCAGAATTTAAATTATCTGTAAAACTGTAGTAATTTAGACTTTAAAAGGCTTAGCTTAGTAATAATCTCGGCTAAGATTAGTCCATTTAAATACAAGTGTTACATTTTCGACCATTCCGAAGGGTCACATTAGTATAATACCTTTCCATAGAAAGTAATACATAAACAGCTGGTTTCCCCATTGGTAACAAAAGCCTACAATAAGAAGCTAGATTTTTAATACCCCAGTCTTGATTATATTCTTTGCCAACAAACTTCCCAGACCAGAAAACAATGCAACATGTGGGAACATGTTTCCATGACCTAATGCCACCTCTTCCAAGTCTTTCATCAAGTGTTCATAACAGACCCATTCCACAGTCATGTTAATACAGGGCAGTCGCCTCGACTCTCTAACAATTCATTCTGAAAAAATACGCTTTTGGTTTTTTTTGTTTGTTTGTTTTCACCCCATGGCTTTCTTTTATGAACATTACCAATACATAAGACCAAAGTCTCCCATCCCCGATTCTCGCCCTATTAATGAAAAAGCAGCATTAGCCTACGCCCCTGGAAACCGGTCTCATTACCTCGAGTTCTCAAGGACACTGGGGTAAAACCCTGTCCACCACCCTCCCGCCACCCGCCCTCACAAATGGCTTTCGGGGCCAGATGAACCTGCAACTCATCTTCTGACATTAAGTCTAAGTTTTCACTTCTCACTCTTCTGAGAGAAACCTGGGATCCAGAGAGATGGGGAAAAGAGGAAGGGCGGAATGAATGAAGAATTCTTCCCTAAGACAGCGCGGCACGGGGGCCCGCGGCCGAGGACCCGACGCAAGCCCCAGCAGCAGCAACCGCGGACCTTTCTCCAATGCTCGGGACGCCGAGGCAGTCCCTCACCAACTCCTCTCCCGCAACCTAAAGCTAGGGAGCCGGGGGACAGCGGCGCGGGAGGTAGTGTGGGCACAGATGGACAGATGCGCGGACTATCAGAGTTAAGTCCCTCGCCCTTGAAGGAAAAGCAGCTTTGCGGGGCGAGTTAGTCCGACTCCCACCTAGGCCCGCCAACCAGCGGTCTCCAGAGACTGCAGCTGATGGGCTGCACCTGTCATCTCAGCGCTCGACGCGCACCAGAGGGACATCAGAGGAAACCGGCAGGCGGGGCAGCCGGGAGGGTCTGGAGAAAATGTTTCTTAGGGTCGGGGTTACGACCAGGAGAGGCACTTACGGGGTACATCTGTCGCTGTACTCATTGGCGATGGTCTCGATGCCGCCACTCCTTGCTACCGCGATGTAGCAGTTGAGAAAGCCGAGGTCGATGCCAACCACAGACATCCCGCCGCCTGATGAACGGGGTGCTGGTGCTGAAGCCTCCGGTGTGGGGACCGCGTCCTCTTCCGAGTTGTTGCTGCTGGGACTGCGACTCCTACGAGAAGCAAAGGAGGGATGACGCGAGGTCGGTACGCAGAAAAATCTAGGGCAGGGCGTCGGGGAACCGGGGAGCGGGGAGAGTCCGGCCGCGCCGCAGCCTCTGCCGGGTCCCGACGCCTGGGTCTCTCCCACTGCGGCTCGGCGGCCTCTAACCGGCAGTTACTGTGATCTGCGCCTGCGCAGTCAGCAGCCGGGGAGGCGCGCGAGCCATCCCTCCCGGCCCGAAGCTGCTCCCGGCCTCAGTTTCGGCCGCTTCCGTCAGCACTCGGGCAACGGCTGCCCGTAGAGCCGCGGGTTCGAGAAAGATCTGGAAAATGGAGGCAGCTAGGCCGGTGAGGGGGTAGGAGGGAGGGGAAGGCGGAGCAGGGGAGGAGCAGAGCGGAGAGGAGGGGAAGCGGGGTTGGCTCGGTCGCCATCCCGTGGCAGCTGGGCGCACGGCGGCTGGGCTAGGGGAGAGGCGGCCGCCAGGCCAGGCGGGCTGACGACTGTGTTTTGAAGCACCCTGTTTTGTCGTTTTGGCAACGAGCGGCATGCCACTGCAGGAGGGCACTGCTGAGCGCTGCGCAAAGTCAGGCGCACAGCACGGCAGGCCCTGAGCCGGCGCCACCGCCTCGCCTCGTCCTCTTGGAGGGGCCCGCCTGCCGCCTGCTCACCGCCTGCTCACCCACCCCCGGCCTCGCCGCCCCGAGGGGCCCATGTGCCGCCCGGCGCGCTCTGCAGTCTGGGCACGCGGCCCCGCCGCCCCGTCCCCGCCGCGCCCGGCTCTGTGAGGTGGCCGCCATTGTGCCGCGCGTCCGCCCCCAAGGGGCGCCTCCGATCCCTTAGGAAAGAAGTCCTTATCGCTTCACAAGCTGCAGTCTGTTGTGTGAAAGCCGATTTGAAAGAATTTTAGGGTTTTTTTTTTCCTTCCAGGGCTTGAAACATCAAAAGCCAAACTTCTGTCAAGGAACAGGAACACACTGACGAATTTCGCCTCCTGTTTCCTCCTTTACACCATTCTAAAAGATGCAGTCTCCTTCACTGACCCTTACCTCTAAAAACCAGTTTTACAGGAAAGTGACTTTAACTTTTCGTATCACGATGGCACCAACCCACCTTGGCTCCAGCCACTGCCCTTCGGCCCGCAGAAAAGGAGGCTGGTGTGATTCGGGCCGTCTTCTTCATTTGATGAGCTTTGTGTTGCCCTGTGTGCTAAAAATTAAACCAAGTTATATTTTACACTTACGAAGTTTGCGTGTCTTGTTCCTTCTTGCCCAATTCTTCGTGTGTTTCCTTTTGCGCTTCTTGTTCCATATTTGTTGCTGTCTTGAAAATAGACGTGGGATTTTTACCAGATTCTTTAGTGCCCTCGTTGTTCTCTGTAGATATCCATTTCTTAAAAGAACTTAGACTTTTTACTACTACCAATGCTGTAATAGCAGCAGCAGCAAATGTGGCTAGAGCTCCTGCTGCTGTCACTACGAAGAACACGAAATCCATTTTTAAAAGGAAATACTGAGGAAAATGGAATGTACAGCATTCACTGGTGTCTCCACATTAGGGGATCACACCTCTCTTCTCCTGTGCCTCCATTTCACCAACACACAAGACACGCGGTCTCCACAGGTCGACGCCGGCTTCTCAGGCCCGGTAGGACTTGACCTCCCAGCAGGCAGTGCGCGAAGAGAGCGGGATTGGGTCCTGCGCCCCCATCAGAACACGGGGTCCAGCTCAGCCTCAGTCCTGCTGGGCGGCTCACGGCTTATAACGCCTCTTCTTACTTGCGGCTTCAGCCATTATCCTTTTCGGCCACTACCATCTAGATTTATTCTAGAATGTCTTGAAACTCTTTTGGGGCCATTTATCCAAGTTTCTTGTCTGTAAAACTTGAGGGTGTGAGAATGATTTTTCTATAATAAACCGCTTTAAATATCAAAGTATAAAGAAACAGTTGTGGTCAAAAGCAGGGAGGTCATCGTATTCCTTAAAATCAGTAGGAGGTAGTGAGAGTAGCTAGTGGTTAAAAGCATGATGGGCTTTGGGGGTCACACAGACTTGGATTGTAGTCCTAGGCTCTCCTAACTTATTAGCTGTGTGATCTTCGGTTAAGTTACTTAACTCCCCAAAACCTAGGTTAAGAATCTGTTAAAATGATGACAAAGACACCTACTGGGCTGATTTTATGGTTAAATATGGTAATGTAAGCATAGCAACAGTGCCTGACACACCGAAAGGGCAATAAAACTTATCTGTGGAACCCACCAGCCGCTCCGAGGGAGAAAGATGTGGCAGTCAGCATCCCTAAAGATTGGAAACCCTATGGAGCAGTTCTACTCTGTCCTATAGGGTCACTATGAGTCACAATCTACTCACAGGTTTGGGTTTTTGGTATATGTTTATCTGTTACTAGAATATAGGAATACTGATTTGTGTATATTAATCATGTATCCAGCAACCTTGTTGTACTCTTATATTTGTAGTTTCTTGGATTTTTTTTTGTGTATAGAATCATATGGCCTGGGTAATAACTAATTTTTTCTTCATTTTTAATTCTTATATCTCTTATTTTTTCTCTATTTATTATGTTATCTAAGCTGTCCAGTACAATGTTGAATATAAGCAGTAGTGATGAGTATCCTTATCTTGTCCCTAACATTAAAGAAAATGCTTCCGTTATGATGTAATAAGGCTAACAAAATTATCTTCTATTTCTAGTTTGCTAAGAGTTTTTCTTATAAGTAGATACTGAAGTTTAACAAATGTTATTCAGCATTTATTGAAGTTTTTTCCCATCCTTTATTCTGTTAATGTGGTGAGTAATATTATTTTCGAATATCCCTATTTTCCTGGGATAAAGTCAACTAGGTCATGGTAGTTTTGTTCTTGGATACATGGAATTTGGCTTGTGATTATTTTATTTAGGAATTTTGAATCTATAAGTGAGATTGGGTTTGATTTTCCTTTCTTTACTCTCTGTTGAGTTTTGGTATTAAGGTTATACTAGCCTCATAGAGGCTGTAATATACTAGGCTAGAATATACCATGGACTGCCAAAAGAACGAACAAATTTGTCTTGGAAGAAGTACAGCCAGAATGCTCCTTAGAAGCAAGGATGGCAAGACTTCGTCTCATATAGTGTGGACATGTTATCAAGAGGGATCAGTCCCTGGAGAAGGACACCATGCTTGGTAAAGCACAGGGTCAGTGAAAAAGAGGAAGATCCTCAACAAGACGGATTGACACAGTGGCTGCAACAATGGGCTCAAGCATAACAATGAACATGAAGATGGCGCAGGACAGGGCAGTGTTTCATTCCATTGTGCGGAGGGTTGCTATGAGCTGGAACAGACTTGACGGCACCTAACAACAACAACCTCATAGAAGAAGTTGAGAAGGTTTCTCTTTTTTTCTTTTCTCTGGTTAAGTTTTGGTAAGACAAGCCTGTAAACCATCTTGACCTGGAAATTTATCAGTAAATTTATGATCACCGATTAAATTTATTTAATGTTTATAGTGTATTTATATTTTTTATTATTTCTTGAATCAATATTGGTTATTTATATTTTTTATAGAAAATTTACCATTTCATCTAAGTTTTCAAATCTGTTGGCATAAAATTTATAGTATTCATTTCTGACTTTAAAATTAACTTCTGTAGCTATATGTCCATCTTTTCCATTCTTAATATTGTTTATTTGAATTTTTCTTTTTATTTATTTGAATAAAATATTTGAATATTTTTATTTTTGAATTTTTTTGAATAAATAAATATTTATTTGAATAAATTATTCTCCTTTTCCTTGGCTCCTATTACTAGTAGTTCGTTAAAAGAACCTGCTTTTGGTTTTCTTGTCCTTTTCATTGTGTGTCTTTGTTTTCTATTTCATCTGCTCTTATTTCCTCCTGTAATTTTGTTTACTCTGTTCTTTTTCTAATTTCCAGAGTTCAACACCTAGCTCTTTTCAGTTTTCAAATACATACATTTGAAGTTGTAAATTTCCTTCTAGATACCATTTTAGCTGCCTGAATTTTCAAACAATTGAGATAGAAGAGTAGGCAGATGGAGATAAAAAATATAAGCTTTTTTACTAATAACATCGATAAAGAAACTTGCGATGTGATGTTTTAGCGCTTGCCTGCTAACTGAAAGTGGCTGGTTTGAACCCACCAGCCACTCCATGGGAGAAAGATGTGGCAATCTGCTTCCATAAAGATCACAGCTTAGGAAACTCTATGGGACAGTTCTATTCTGTCATATAGGGTTGCTAGGTATCAGAATTGACTCAACGGCACACAACAACAGTCACAGTAATATACCTTAGTTGTATTAGTGTACGTTGGAGCCTGCCCCTATAGAACTTGTATCAAGGAGGAAGAGACTAGAACATGTACAGGCTCCCAAGAAAAGTGAAAAAGAGGCTAAGATATTCCCAAATTCACCAAGTTAAGTCACTTCTGTATTTAATGACTTAAAGAGTCTGTATTTTTCCTTTTATAAACAGTGCTTATTTAGGTTTACCAACATGTTTTATCAATTTCTTTACTTTGTTGCTTCTTGCATCTTTCTTCTTCCTTCTGGGTTGTTTTCTTCCAGGAATTGTTTCAGCAAAAATCTCTGAATGGTGAATTCAGTTTGTCTTTGTCTCAAAAAAAAATTTTTTTTTTATTGTACTTCAGGTGAAGGCTTACAGAACAAAGTTTCTCATGAAACAGTAGTACACATATTGTTTTATGACATTGGTTAACAACCCCACAACATGTCAACCCTCTAACTTCTCAACCTTTTTTTTTTGGTGAAAATACACATAGCCAAAGATACACCATTTCAAAAATTTCTACATGCACAGTTCAGTGACATTGACTATGCTCTTTCAATTGTGCTGCTATTCTCACTTATGATGAAGGCTTACAGAACAAAATAGTTTCTCATTTAACAGTTACTACACATTGCCCTATGACAATGGTTAACAATCTCATATCAACAATATCCTTACTCAACCTTGGGTTCCCTATCACCAGCTTCCTTGTCCTCTTCTGCCTTCTGGCCCTTGTCACTGGACTACTGGACCTCATTAGTCCCATTTGGTTTTACGGGGCTGTCCACTCCCAGGCTGAACAGTCAACCTCGGAGATAACTTCACCAATGAGCTAAAAGGCCTTTGTCTCAAAATTTTATGTTACACTTTTGAATAATAACTTAGCTGAATGCAGAATTCTGGATTGACAGTTACTTTCCTGTCTCTTTTGGCACCCATTATTTTGTTGAAAGGAGCCTTGGTGGCACAAACGTTAAGCACTTGGCTGTTAACCAAAAGGTTGGAGGCTCAAACCCACCCAGAGACTCCATGGAAGAAAGACCTGTGATCTGCTTCCGTAAAGATTACGGCCAAGAAAACTATGGGACAGTTCTACTGTCACACTGGGACACTATGAGTCAAAACCAACTTGATGGCACCTAAAAACATTGTTGATGAGTCTAAATATTGTTCCTTTGTAGGCCATTAATGGAGTCCTGGTAGCACAGTGGTTAAAGTGATCGCCTGCTAACCCAAAGGTTGATGGTTCAAAATCACCAGCAGCTCCTTGGGAGAAAGATGTGGTAGGTGGCTTCCACAGAGATTTACAGCCTCAGAAACCCTATGGGCTCCCTGTGAGTTGAAATCGACCCCACAGCAGTGGGTTTGGTAGGTCCTTAGGTTTGTCCTTTTTTGTTGATATTTTGCAGTTTCATTGTGATGTATCTAAGTGTGGATTTGTTTTTATTTATTAGATGTTTTTTGTTAACCTGAGAGATTTTTGAAGTTCTGGGAAAGTCTCAGATATTATTCCTTTGATTATTGCCTCTCACCTTTTCTTTTTAGTTTCTCCTGGATCTTCTATTGGACATGTGTAGAATCTTCTCATTCTAACACCTGTGGCTCTTAGCTCCTTTGTCATCTGTTTTTAATTTCAAACACTCTATTGGACATTTCTAATGTTTTTTCAAACTTTTTTTCTCATTCTGTACTATTTTTATTAGTTCTCTTTTTAAAAATATTTTAAAATCATTTTAAACATTATAATTTCATAGTTTCTGAGTATTCGATCACATTTTCAGTTCTTGGGGTGTTAATTGTTTGTTGCACCCACCAACTCTGCCACTTAGTATGTTTCCTCATGTGATTTATAATTTTTTGACCCCATATTCCTCTTCAACGAAGGCTATTATTTCTGTGGGATTTTTGTGTGCTCTAGATTGTGGAAGTGAATCAAGAGGTTGTGTTTCTGCCAGAGCCCTGAGGAGGATTCACTTGTCCTGCAACAGTTTGTTTTTCAGCTTGGATTTCTTGTACCAAGCAGGTGGTGTTAGGTATAGGTTCTATAATTTTTTTGTGGCACAAGCCTGGGGGTTTTGATTTCTCAGTGATGACTTTTTTTTTCTATTTACTGCCTTAAGGTGGATGTCAATCCTCATTGTCTACTATGGTTTGATGCATAGTTTCCTCGTCCTTCTTAAACGAAGCACTCCTTCCAAGCTTTTTTTTTTTTTTGACAGTTTGTGTGGTTGGTAGGCAAGGTGTGCCTCAGTTTCAGTCCCCTCTTCTGTGCCAGGGCCCAATTTATAACTCCTATGTACATGTGGATGTCAAAACCACCCTTAGGGTCTACATCTGTTTCACAACCTTGTGGGCTGCTAAGGTGTTAGCTGCTACCTACTCCTGGCTTTGAGAATCTTTGCTTCTAACATCTGGGTATTTCCTTTTTTAAGTTTTCAAGCTTAAGCAGGTATTTGAAAAAATCATGTGGATATATTTTACCCAGCAAGTCCATGTGTGGGGGAGGTCAGCTCAATCTGCCGTATTACAGATATTTAGCACACATACTTGCAATAAATGTTTGATGACCCTGAATCTCCATTTCAACTGGATTGTTTCAGTAATTTTCTGTCTGGTCTACCTTTAGCCTTTCCCCGTTACACTGCTAAGCTATCTTTCTAAAGCATTGCTTTAACTTTGTTATTCACCTGATTAAAAAACTAGCGACTATTCCGCATTATCTAAACTCTTCACTCTGGCATTCAAAGCCCTTCACGGTCAGGACCCTGATCTACTTTTCCAGCTGTTTCCTATCACTGTTCTACATCTATTTTATCTCAGCCAGTTTGACCACTTGCTGTTGTCCAAATATCCCTTGAGTTTCCCCACCAAATTTTCATGTATCTTTCTCTAGGACACTCTTCCAATGTCCACGTGTTTAAAATCTTCAGTATTACTTAAGGCTTAGAATAAGGTATCATGAAGCCTTCCAAGACTGCCCAAAGTTGACTTAGTTTCCTCCCTTTGCCTAGCACTTTGTACCTTTCTTAGGGTATTTTTCACGTTCTGTCCTCCACTAGTTATTTGTGGTCTCCATCTTTTATTAGATTATGAACTTTATTAGATCATGAGGGTATGGAATGTATTATTTGTTTTGTATGCTTCACAAGTAGTCCAGGGCCTTGCACTAGGAGGTGCACAATAAATAGCTGTTGAAATAAATAGGAACTTCATCCTATGACAGATGCTATAATAAAGGTTTGTATGGAAGTCTAGAAACTTCAGTGTTTGAAAAGCCAAAAAATGGGACACCTGTCTGGGAAGAGGAGTCCTTTGAGGCAGGAAGGTCTTCTCAGAGGAGGCATCTTTAGAATTATGCTTTAAAAAGTATGTAACTGTAAAAACAGCATGGGGGCTGTGTCTGAACTTCTCTAACTTCACAACCGGGAAGGAGAATCAAGATCAATAGCCCAAGGCTGATTCCTACGAGGCAGAGATCAGACATGTCTCCTCTCTCCACCACCTCTATCAATTCTGACACCAACCGTCCCTCCCACAGCACTCTCTACTTCTCTGCTGGGTTTGATAATTCACTGCAGTGGCCACACAGAACTCACAGACAATACTTACAATTATGGGGTTTATTAGGGAAGTAACAGGTTACAACTCAGAGTGAGGAACCCTCAGGATACTGTTCTTCCATCAGTACAGCCTCTTCCCAGCCATGCTCGCAGGCAGGCCTCTCCCTGGCCCTGGGCCTCTGTCCTGCTCAGGAAAGTGCTACAAAGCTCTTTTAGCTCTGCCAGTAAGGGGCTGGAGGCATCCCACTCTGCCAACAAGCCTCCTGCCCAAAGGCACTCAGCTTTCTTGCTCCATGGGCCAGAAAGCCCACCGTGCCATCTCCTGCCAGTCTTTCCTGCCACCATTTCTTTACCACCACTTCCACCATCTTTAGTGTTACAGCTGTCTCCTGATGCCAGGAGCTTCTCAGTGCAGGGATCCTGGGTCCAAAGGATGTGCTCCACTCCTGGCCCTTCTTCCTTGATGATAGTGAGATCCTCTCCTTCCTGCCTGTGGGATGGCTCATTTCAAGCCCAGCAGGATGGCAAAACTGACCAATCCTCTTAAACCCACTGCTGTCAATTCCAACTCATAGCAACCCTATAGGACAGAGTAGAACTGCCCCACAGGGTTTCCAGCGAGTGGCTAGTGCATTTGAACTGCTGACCTTTTGGTCAGCAGCCATAGCACTTAACCACTGTGCCACCAGGGCCCCCTATTTGCACTAAAAAAACCAAACCCATTGCCATCGAGTCGATTCCAACTCATAGCGACCCTACAGGACAGAATAGAACTGCCCCCATAGAGTTTCCAAGGAGCGCCTGGTGGATTCAAACTGCCAACCTTTCAGTTAGCAGATGTAGCTCTTAACTACTACTCCACCAGGGTTTCCTCCCTATTTGCACAGTCCCACTCAGTCACTTAAGTGGGAGTTATAAGACCATGCGAGAAAGGCCACACGTAAGTGATCCACTGCACCGCAGTTACTTACTAGGCAGATATGAGAAGGAACTAATGGGTAGAGGGAAGAGAAGGCACAAAGAAAATAGATGATGTACAGAAAAGAAGGTGCAATAGCACAGAGGCCTCAATAAACAGTGTATTTGGGGCAACAGATGTTATTAGTGTATCTGCAATGCCGTAGAGGGACAAAGTATAACGTATAGCTGAAGCCTAGATCTAGATCATGAAGGATATTGTATGCCATGCTAAAAAGTCTTTACATTGTTCTATAGGCCAGCAATTTATCTTTTCAAGAATGAGAACTCTTTTTTAATGTCAAATTTAACATTTCCTTCAACGATGAATGTAGGCACAAATCACAGTAGGCACAAATCAATTTCTGAGATTTTCCCACCAGTAGAAATCAGATATTTCCATACCATACTCTAATTGTTGGACACATCTCAAAACAACATTCATGGTTATCACTATTTTGAAATTACAGTAATTATTAGACCAGCTGCTAAATCTTACTATAAATGTGTTAAAAAGCATATATTACTGTATTACAATTTGATTTTTTAATATTTAAAAACCATATTTCAAATATTGTTTCCTTTGTAACCCTATGTATTTTATTTTATGCATTTAAAATTATTATTACAAGAAGGGTTTCACAGACTTCACCAGATTGCCAAAGGTGTTCATGGCACAAAAACGGCTAGGGAGCCCTGCTCTAGGGGATTAGAGAAAAATACCAAAGATCTGAAGTTCATGGAGCAGATTCCCCGTTAGGCTGGACTGTTCGCCTCCCAATCATTATGTACAAGAAACACCTATCTTACTGAAACCACTGTATTTTTGAGTCTCTTTGTTACAGCAGCTTAGCTTTTACCCTCATTGATACTGAGGTTATTATAACAACTCCCATGAGCAATTGTGAGTCATGAATTAAGGCAGTGGCAGTCAAAATGGAAAGAAAAGATCAAAGAAGAAGAAATTTTTAGCAGGCAGAATTTACACAAGTTGGTTATCTGTTTGCTATAGGGACTGAGGTAGAAAGAAATAAAGGATGACTTCCAGGTTTCTAATGTGGGTGACTAAGTAGAAGGAGTACGTTCTATTAATCAAGATAGGAGTTATGAAAAGAGAAGGTTTGTGAGGTTAGACAATGAATTAGGTTTTAGAAATGTTGAACAGAAGTCTGTGGTATATACAGAGAAAGGGGTGCAACAGAGCGTCAGAAATATGTTTCTGGAAACTCAGAGAAATCTGATCTAGCCTAGAAAGAAATGTGAGTGTTACCGGCAGGTAGATGGTATCTGAAGCTAAAGATATAGAAGAGATGAGATGGGGAGCATATGTAAAGTAAGTAACGAGCACAGAACTGGTCCTGGAGAACACTAACATTTAAGAGGTAGTGGAAGAAAGAAGCCCCTTTGAATTCACATTTAGGTCAATCAACTAAAGAGGAATGAAGGCATTGTCTCTTACTTATCTAGCACAATATTTGCATAACGTACAGGGAACTACTATAGAAATTTTAGTTTGAGGGTCCCAAAGTTATAACTATAGTACTAATAGTAGGAAAATGAAATTATAAAAATTTCTTCAAGGGTTTCTGGCCTCTTACTACTCTGGCAGCAAAGTGTCTGGTATTTTCATGTTTTTTAAAATTTTTTCTCTCTAGTAAAACTTGCTGGGAAGAACCAATGTGAAACTCACCAGAATAAATGTAGTTTCAGTACATATAAATGACTACCGACTTAAAAGGTTAGCTTTCTTTTAGAGGATATATTTTAATGAATTAAATAAAGATAAACTAAAAGAATGAAGCTCTGAGAGTAGATTTTAGACTACATGGGGAGAAAATTTTAGCACAGGGAATTAAATTAAGTCCTGGTCTAGGAAATTAGAGCAAAAACAGTCCTGGTCTAGGAGATTAGAGCAAAAAGACCAAAGTTAGTCGGGATCTGAAGTTCATGGAGCAGGTACCCTGATAGCTTAGACTGCTCATCTCCCAACTATTATGTACGAGAAACTGCAGAACTGTCCCACAGAGATTCCTAGGGAGAAGAATGCCAAATCTTTTCTCCCATGGAGCAGCTGGTGGATTCAGACCAGCGACCTTTCAGTTAGCAGCTGAGTGCTTAACTACTGTGCCACCAGGGCTCCTTAAATATACTTCAGCTATGCATTTTATTATGCTTTAAATGAAAGTTTACAGTTTGTTAGTTTCTCATACAAAACTTTATACACACACTACTGTGTGACCCTAGTTGCATTCCCCATACTGTGGCAGCACACTCCTCCTTTCCACCCTGGATTTCCCATGTCCATTCATCCAGCAAGTGTCCTTTTCTGCCTTCTCATCTTGCCTCCAGACAGAGGCCTTCTCCTCTTGCCTCCAGACAGGGGCTGCCCATTTAGACTCATGTATCTAATTGAGCTAAGAAGCACTCTCTTCACCAGTATCAGTTTATGTCTTATACTCCAGTCTAATCTTTGTCTGAAAAGTTGGCTTCAGGAATGGTTTTAGTTTTGGGCTAACAGAGAGTCTGGGGGCCATGTCTTCTGGGATCCCTCCAGTCTTAGTCAGACCATGACCATATGAGTTCTGCACCCCACTTTTCTCCTGCTCCGTCAGGGGCTCTCTGTTGTGTTCCCTGTCAGGGAGGTCATTGGTGATAGCTGGGCACCTTCTAGTTCTTCTGGTCTCAGGCTGACAGAGTCTCTGATTTATGTGACCCTTTTGTCTCTTGGACTAATATCTTCCTTGTGTCTTTGGTGTTCTTCATTCTCCGTTGCTCCAAGTGGGTTGGGACCAATTGACGCATCTTAGATGGCTGCTCGCTAGCTTTTAAGACCCCAGACGCCACTCACCAAAGTGGGATGCAGAACATTTTTTTAATAAACTTTGTTATGCCAATTGACCTAGAGGTCCCCTGAAACCATGGTCCCCAGACCCCCCACCCCTGCTACTCTATCCCTGAAAGTGTTTGGTTGTATTCAGGAGACTTCTTAGTTTTTGGTTTATTCCAGTTGTGCTGACTTCCCTTGTAGTGTGTGTTGTCCTCCCTTCACCTAAGATAATTCTTGTCTACCATCTACTTAGTGAATCCCCCTCCCTCCCCACCGTCGTAACCATCAGAATGTTTCCGTGTTTAAACCTTTTCTTGAGTTCTTATAATAGTGGTATTATATGATAATCGTCTTTTTGTGATTGACTAGTTTCACTCAGCATAATGCCTTCCAGATACATCCATGTTACGAGATGTTTCACGGATTCATCATTTTTCATCGTTGCGTAGTATTCCATTGTGTGAATATACCATAATTTGTTTATCCATTCATCCTTTGATGGGCACCTAGGTTGTTTCCATCTTTTTGCTATTGTGAACGGTGCTGCAATGAACATGGGTATACGTATATCTATTAGTGTGATAGCTCTTATTTCTCTAGGATATATTCCAAGGAGTGGGATTGCTGGATCATATGGTACTTCTATTTTTGGCTTTTTAAAGAAGTGCAAAATCGATTTCCAAAGTGGTTGTACCATTTTACATTTCCACCAGCAGTGTACAATTGTTCCAGTTTCTCCACAACCTCTCCAACATTTATTATTTTGTATCTTTTGGATTAATGCTAGCCTTATTGTGGTGAGATGGTTTCTCATTGTAGTTTTGAATTAAACGTTTCTCTAATGGCTAATGATTGTGAGCATTTCCTCATGTATCTGGTAGCCACCTGAATGTCTTCTTTGGTGAAGTGCCTGTTCGTCTCCTTTGCCCATTTTTTAATTGGGTTACTTGTCTTTTTGTTGTTGACATTTTGAAGTATCTTATAGATTTTAGAGATTAGACCTTGATTGGATTTGTCATAGCCAAAAATTTTTTCCCAGGCTGTAGGCTGTCTTTTTACTCTTTTGGTGGAGTCTTTTGATGAGCATAAGTGTTTGATTTTTAGGAGCTCCCAGTTATCTAGTTCCCTTCTGGTGTTTGTGCATTGTTTGTAATGTTTTGTATTCTGTTTATGTCATGTATTAGGGCTCCTAGCATTATCCCTATTTTTTCTTCCATGATCTTTATCTTTTTAGATTTTGTATTTAGGTCTTTGATCCATTTTGAGTTAGTTTTTGTGCATGGTGTGAGGTATGGGTCTTGTTTCATTTTTTTGCAGATGGATATCCAGTTATGCCAGCACCATTTGTTAAAGAGACTGTCTTTTCCCCATTTAACGGCCTTTGGGCCTTTGTCAAATAGCTGCTCGCAGGTGGATGAATTTACGTCTGGATTCTCAATTCTGTTCCATTGGTGTATGTATCTGTTGTTGTACCAGTACCAGGCTGTTTTGACTACCATGGCAGTATAATAGGTTCTAAAATCAGGTATTGTGAGACCTCCCACTTTGTTCTTCTTCTTCAGTAATGCTTTACTTATTCATGGCCTCTTCCCTTTCCATACAAAGTTGGTGATATGTTTCTCCATTTCCTTAAAAAATGCCATTGGAATTTGGATCGGGATTCAGCTATGCATTCTTCCAACATTTGTCTTAACATTAAAAAATTATTTCTTTGTGAAATCTGATTATTTTGTTTATTGGAAGTCAGTCATCTTTCATTAACAACAGTTCAAGGTATATACATTTTTAGCTCAGTTTAGGGTAATAAGTAACATTTTCTTTGTCCTAATTAAACATTTTCTAGGCTTCAAAGAATAGGCTTTTGGTCTGGCAATTGAGTGATTACATTCCCATTTGCCTTCTGTCCTGTTTGCCATTCAAGATTTTAATGACTTCTTTCCTCTAAGCATGTCTCTGTATAAAACAAAAACTTTCTTATTTTCTTAACCTTCATATGGGAAATTATTCCTCTTATTTGTTCATTTTAATTGCCTTTATTTTGACCATCTTAAATCTTTTATTGTGGCAAAGAGAACTACTCATAGTGTAGATGGAAAAGATAATGTTTTCTATTTTGGTTCTATAAGTTTCTGCATGTTGACCAATGCAAGAAATCATGTTGACAGCTTTCAAGAGTTAATTTTTCCCTTGACTTTTAACACCAATGTATTAGGGTATACACATGAAATACCAGTTTTTTGAGGGAAAAGTAAAAACCTTATAAACGGAGATGAAACAAATTTATTTAATCAAAATATGCTCCATTATGTTTAATTATCTTGTGCTAATGTGATGGTATGTATTCCTCTTTTAAAAAATGTCATCTTTTGAGACTGTAAACTCCTCAAAGCTTCAACTATAGCTTCTTGATCTGTGAATCTTTTAATACGTATAAAGAGTTTGAAGTGTTGAAAAGGTTGTAATCCGTTGGGGAGATGTCAGGTGAGTAAGGTGGGTGTGGCAAGGTCTTATAACCTAGCTCTAAATTTTCAAGGAGTGGTTTGAGAAGTGTATGGTTGCGCGTTGTCATGCAGCAGAATTGGTCCACCTCTACTGACCAGTCTTGGTTGTTTTGATCTCGATTTTTCATGACTATGATTAATTTCCTCACAGTATAAGTTTGCAAGGATTGATTGCCCTTGTTGTAAAAAAAGAACAAGGGATTATGCCTTTTGCAAACCATCACACAGTCACCATAACCTTTTTTGGGTGTAGTAGTTGTTTTGGGTAATGTCTTGGAGACTGCTCTGCATCTAACCATTGCCTAGATAGTTTATTATTGTCTAACAGTATCCATTTCTCATCACACGTAATGATACATTGCAAAAAAAGCTCATTTTTGTTGTGGGCTAGCAGCGCAGAGCACACCTCTAGACGTTGTGATTTCTGATTTTCCGTCAATTTGTGTGGAACTCATTTGTCCAATTTTGTCGCTTTTCTGATGGCACTCAAGTGGTGGGAAACAGTCATGGGAGATACACCTAAGTCTGCTGCAAGATTCTGAACTGTTGTTGGAGGGTTGCTTTCCACCAATTCTTTCAATTGGTCTTCGTTTATGACAGATTTTGGTTTTCGTCAAGGCTCTTTCTGAAGGCTCTCGTCTCCAAAGCAAAATTTCTGAAACCATCACTGTATCATTTGCTGGTTAGCAACACCCTCTCCTAATGCCAAACTGATGTTTTTCTCAGCCTCAGATGCATTATGTCCTAATCTGAACTCATAAAAACAGTAGTGATGATTGCTCAAAAGTCACTTTATTATTGACGGGCAAAAAGATCAACCTTTATAAGACAAGAACCACCTATAAAATGAAGTCAAATGATTACGAAAGCTAGCCTAGTACTATGAAATGGTGTAACCTAACAGCCACTTACCCTAACATGTCTAATTAGGATTCAAAAATGATTCACTTCAAATCTGACATTTCATGTGGTACATTTTAATATTAAATAGTCTGTTATCTTCCTTGAAATGTATTTTGCCCCTGTGCACCAGAAAGTTCACCTGCCCCATTTTTGCCCACTTCTAGCCTCACAAAATCTTTCTATAGTTTATTCCCACTAGCTTAACATTTCTTTATCCACTAAAACTTTAACATTTTGGGAATTTCAAATGTACTATCTTCTAAAACATTTCTGAAAAACCAGACAGACCCCTGAACTAAACCTTGCTCATACTTCTCCACTGAGAAATATCTACTGTTCCCTGTTAAGCCAGTTCCCAATTGTGAAAAAAATATCGTACTTCTTTGCTTATACTGACCGTAGGGTTAATTAAAAAAACCTCATTTATAATAGTTTAAACTTCCCTTATTATCAATATAGAATACAGAAACTAATTTTCAAGAGGGAATTATTTTGTTCCAACATACAGTCACATTAGATTTTATTTATTTTAAAGACAAAGGTTAGCAGATAAGCCATTTTATATCTTTTATTTTTCAACTACAGGTTTATAACAAGGGTCATTAAAGTTATTTATCAAAATTTTTTATGTCCCAATCTAGCATTTGTACGTATAAAAAGCTGTATGACACTATAAACACTATACATGGCAATCCCTGTGCTGTCTTGGTAGAGATGTTGTAGAAGAAAGCTTATTTATGCCCATAGATCTAAATGATGACATCTCCTGATAAGTTTTTAAGAAATCTTGATCATATCATATGATTTGAAAAGATGGGAGGAAAAGTACATTAAGAGAATAGCAACTTAAAAGAAGATATTTTAATTTCTTAGATTTCAGCATCATACATTTTAATTTTTCATCACGAAAGTAAGAAAAGGATTTTAAATGAACAGAAATAACATATACTGCTTATGACAAGTAAAATGTCTCATTAAAGTGAGTTTGAGTCTAAGTGGAAGGAAGCCCACATTTATCTCATATCAAGTATTCAAATCCTTGAAAAAAGCCTATGTTATATTGCAGAATTAGCACTTTAAGAAAATACTGACAGTAATAACACATCACCAAAATGTATATAAATGGCAGCCATGTAATTTGTATATTTAAGAGGTTAAATATATGTATCTTAATTTAATCTCTTTATGAACTACCTCTAATATCAATATTAATGAAGTCTTTAATTTTATCATATAACACCAGCACCAAAGCACCTCCAGTACCACGAAGGATATTGGAGAAGGCACCACGAAAAAATGCATTGATTCCCTCATGTCTGTATATCTTCATAAAGCAATCCAAGGTTCCTTTATATTGGCGTTGAGACTCACCACTCTATAAAAAGAAAAATAAACAGTTTGCTGTTACATTAGTATCTTTTATCTTAAGATAGTTTTCATTAAGAACTAAGGACAGGTAAGATTAACACTGCATTGAGTAAGTATGTTGAGTTAATGGGCATATATTGACTATTGTACCCAATGATGACAGAATATACATACTTTTCAGGCACATTTGAAAGCCAACCACATACTAGGGTTAACAAATTTTAAAGGATGACATTACATAGACTCTAATTTAATCTCTGACCATAATGCATGATCATCTCAATCAACACAGAAAAGGCATCTGACAAAATCTAATACACTTTCATGATAAAAGCACTCAGCAAACTAGAACTAGAAGGGAAATTCCACAACATGATAAAGAACATTTATGAAAAACCCAGAGCTAGCATCATACTCAATGGTGAAAGACAAGGATGCCTGCTTTCATTGCTGCTTTTCAACATTGTACTGAAGTTCTAGCCAGAGCAATCAGCAAGAAAAAGGCAATGACACGTTATCTGTATCAGAAAGGAAGAAGTAAAACTACCTCTATTTGAAGATGATATGATACTACATATAGAAAATTTTAAAGAATCCATACAAGAGCTGCTAGAGCTAATAAATGAACTTAGCAAAACTGACACACAAAAATCAGTTGTGTCTTTATGTTCCAGCAAGGAACAATCTGAAAAGGAAGTCAAGACAACAATCCCACTTATGATAGCATCTAAAAGAATAAAATGCATAGGAATAAATTTAACCAGGGAAGTTAAAGACTTGTACATTGAAAACTTTAAACATTGCTGAAAGAAAGAAGACCTAAATAAATGGAAAGACAGCCCATGTTCATGAAATGGAAAACTTAATGTTGTTAAGATATCAATATTACCCAAATTAATCCACAGATTCAATGCACTCCTTATAAAAATTCCATCTTTTTTTTTTTTTTTTAAGAAATGGAACAGTGAATCCTCAAATTCATATGGAATTGCAAGGGGTCCCAAATAGCCAAAACAATACTGAAGAAGAACAAAGGAGGAAGACTCACACTTCCTGATGTCAAAACATACTGTAAACCTATAGTAATCAAAACAGTATGGTGCTGGTATAGCAATAAACATACAGACCAATGGAATAGAATTGAGAGTTCAGAAATAAACCCATGTATCTATGGCCAACTGATTTCTAACAAGGGCACTAAGTCCATTCAATGGAGAAAGAATAGTCTCTTTAATAAATGGTGCTGGGACAACTGGATCTCCACATGCCAAAGAATGAAGTTAGATCAATAATAGCTCACACCACATAAGAAAATTAACTCCAATAGGTCAATGACCTAAATATAAGAACTAAAACAATAAAACTCTTAGAAGAAAACACATGGGTAAAACTTTAAGACCTTGTTTTTGACAATGGATTCTTAGATATGACACCAAAAAGCAAGAGCAACAAAAAATAGATAAACTGGACTTCATAAAAAATTAAAAGATTTGTGCATCAAAGGACTTTATCAACAAAGTGAAGAGACAACCTACAGAATGCGAGAAAATATTCGGAAACCATATATCTGATAAGAGTTTAATATCCAGAATATATAAAGAACTCCTACAATTCAACAACAAAAAGAACACAATCCAATTAAAAAATAGGCAAAGGACTTGATAAACATTTCTCCAAAGAAGATATACAAACGGACAATAAGCACATAAAAAGATGTTCAATGTTTCTAGAAATTAAAAAAACAAAAAACAAACCCATTGCCGTCAAGTTGATGCCAACTCATAGCGATCCTACAGGACAGAGCAGAACTGCCCCATACGGTTTCAAGGCTGTAAATCTTTATGGAAGTAGACTGCCACATCTTTCTCCTGTGGGATGGCTGGTGGGTTGAACTGCCAACCTTTTGGATGGCAGTCAAGCACTTAAGAACTGAGCCACCAGGGCTCCTAGTCATTAGGGAAATGCAAATCAAAACCATAATGACATATCACCTCACACCCACTAGGATGGCTATGATCAGAAAAACATAAATGAACAAGTGTTGCTGAGGATGTGAAGAACCTGCATTGATGGTAGGAATATAAAATAGTGCAGCCCCTGCCGAAAAGAGTTCCGCAGTTCCTCAAAAAGTTAAGCACAGAATTACCATATGACCCACTTGTAGGAATATACCCAAGAGACTTGAAAGTAAGGACTCAAATGAGTATGTGTACACCAATGTTTACTGCAACGTTATTCACAATGGTGAAAAGGTGGAAACAATCCATGTGTCTATCAACAGATGAATGGGTAAACAAAATGTGGTATATGCATACAACTGGGTATTACTCTGCAATAAAGAAAAATGAAATTCTGGTATGTGCCACAACATGGATGAACCCTGAAAACATCATGCTGAGTGAAATAAGTCAGATATAAAAGAACAATATTGTATGATCCAACTTATATGAAATATCTAGAATAGGCAAATGCATAGAAACAAAGTTTATTAGTGGTTACCATGGGCTGGAGAAGGAGGGAATGGAACTTACTGCTGAATCGGTACTGAGCTTTTGTTTGAGGTGATATAAAACTTTCGGAAATGGACAGTGATGATGGTAGAACAATGTGGTGAATGTAATAGTATCACTGAATTGTGCACTTGAAAATGGTTAAAATGGAAAACTTTTGTTATATATATTTCACCACAATTAAAAAAAAGTAACTAGAAAACTCTTACATGTTTGGATATTAAGAAAAACCCTCCTTAGACCATATTTAAAGCCAAATGATAACCGAAAACTCCTTAACAAAATGTGTGAGATATAGCTTCAGTGGTACTTATAAAGAAATGATGAGCTTGAAAAATTAGAGAAGGGCTGAAAATTACTGAGCAACCTAAACATTTTTAGAAAATGAATAAACCTAAAGAAAGTAGAAATAAGGAAACAAGCAGGAATAAAGGAAATAGAATATAAATACAACACAGAGCATAAAAAAGTCTGAAGTTAGTTCTTTGAAATACTTTAAAATTTCTAGAAGCAAATTTCTAGAAACATTATTCTAGGGAAAGAAAAAGGCCTCCAAATCTTTAGAAATGGTAAACGTAACAGAACTACAAGGGGCCCTGGTGGTCAAACAGTTAAGCGCTCACCTGCTAACCAAAAGGTTGGCAGTTTGAACCCACCAGCCACTCAGAGGGAGAAAAGACCTGGTGATCTGCTCCCTTAAAGGTTACACCTAGGAAACCCTATGGGGCAGTTCTGCTCTGTCATATAGGGCTCCTATGAGTTGGAATTGACTCGACAGCATACAACAACATAGCTATAGAAGATCCAGAGTTTAAAGAAAGGTCAACAGGATACTATGAAAAACTTCATGACATTTATTTTGGAAACTCAGAAGAAACGAATAAATTACTAGAAAAATAAAATTTACCAACAGAACAGAAACAAAACATTGGAATAATGCTATAATCATTATAGAAATTAAATCAGTTGCTGAAAATCTTTTTATAAAGAAAAACACATGTCCAAATGGCTTTACATGTGAGTTCTAATAAACATGCAATGACCATTTAATTCCAATTTTACAAAAATTATTCTAGAGAAGAGAACAAATGGGAAGACTCCCCAAAACATTTTATGAGGCTTGAACAGCCTTTGTAACACAATTAGACTAGGACAATATAGAATGAAAAATTATAAGCCAATGTCACTGAAACACAGATGCAAAAATCCTAACAAAAATCAGCAAGTCTAATCCAACAAGGGATACATGATGACCAAGCTGGGTTTATCCTAGGGATACACGGTTGGTTTACCACTAGAAAACAGATTAATCTAATACACTAACATATTAAAAGAATAAAAAAAAAGGATCATCTCAATAGATACAGAAAAAACATGACAGCCATTCATGATTAAAAACTGCTGTAACCCAGGAACAGAAAGGAACTGCCATAACATGATAAACAGTAACTAGAAAAAACACAGCTAACATTAAATTATTTAACACTGAGGGAATTTCTTGTAAAGTAAGGAACAACACAAGGATGTCAACTATTACTTCTGTAATATAAAACTTAATCAAAGGTCTCAGCCAATGTAGAAAGGCAAGAAAACGAAATACAAGGTGTAAGAATTGGTTAGGAAGAAATAAACCCTGATATTTGTATTCAGTTGTTAACGTTTTGTCCCATCTGCTTTATCTTTCTTTCTTCCTTTCCTCCTCTCTCCTTCCCTCTTTCTATTAAACACATACACGTAGATAAAACCACACATATCCACCGTTTTTTTCTGAACCACACATCATCCCTTTATCCTTCAACATTTCAGTATATATTTTCTAAAAACAAGGATATTCTCTTACATGTCCATACAGTACGGTTATCAAAATCAGGAAATTTAACACTGATAGAATACCATGATCTACCGTCCACATGCAAATTAATTTATCATTTTTAAAAGTTTCTCAGTGTATTAAAATTGAGCTACACCTAGATCTAGAAAAAACAGAGATGAAAAAGGAATAACTCTCAGGATAGCCCATGTATGAAATAATAGGTTAGATATGCTTTACCGTTCCAGATGGCCCTACTGGGTTCTTCCAGGGCCATTTCATATACATATAAAATGATAGCACTTGTACCACATAATGTTATTTTGAGAATTAAATAAGTTAAAGTGTAAAATACTTAGGACGGTATTTGGCACTGTATTACTATTCTAGCTTTCTGGCTTCACTTTCACTTGCCCTCATGAAACCAGGAATCCTCGGGTGGTGCAAATGTTTTGGCATTGGACCACTAACTGAAAGATTGGCAGTTCAAACCCACCCAGAGGTATCCTGGAAGAAAGGCCTGGTGATCTGCTTCTGAAAGGTCTTAGCCTTGAAAAGCCTATGGAACGTAGTTCTACTTGGCACACGTGAGGTTGCCAAAGTTAGAATTAACTCGTTGGCAACTGGTTTGGTTTTGGTTTTTTCATGATCCAGTTATAATGAACTACTTTTCAAGCCATACCTCTTTGCATATGTTTTTTTAAAATACTATTTTATTGTGTTTTTGGTGAAAGTTTATATAGAAAATTAGGTTCCCATTTGACAATTTCTACACAAATTGTTCGGGTGACATTAGTTACATTTTTCACAATATGTCAATATTTTCTTTAATTGCATTCTGGTTGTTCTGTTTCCAGTAGTCTAGTTTCCCTGCCTCCTTATCTTCATCTTTGCATTAGAGCAATTGTTGACCTTTTGGTCTCATACAAATGGTTTTTTAATGGAGCACCGTAGTCACGGATAATATCCTTTATTTTGCATATGTATTTTTCCCTCTGCTTAGAATGCCTTCCCGCTGTCTGAAGAAAGCTTCTTCACTAAGATTTAGCTCTCCAAGAGACCACATCTAATCAATGGAGGCATCTGGTCACCTCTCCTCTATGCATTCCTGGCACCTATGCATATTTCTATTTAAACCATTAACTGTATGTCTTCAATATTAGACTACGAGTTTGTCGTATGTCACCATAAAACCAGTTGCTGTCGAGTACATTCTGACTCATAGTGACCTCACACGTGTCAGATTAGAACTGTGCTCTACAGGGTTTCCAATGGCTGATTTTTCAGCAGTAGATGGCCAGGCCTTTCTTGTGAGGCACCTCTGGGTGGACCCAAACCTCCAACCTTTCAGTTAGCAGCCAAGCATGTTAGCTGTTTCTACCTCGCAGGGACTCTAGTGTCACCATAAAAACCAAACCAAACCCACTGCCATCGAGTTAATTCTGACTCACGGTGATCTTACGTGTTACAGAGTAGAACTGCTCCGTAGGGTTCTCTTGGTTATAATCTTTATGGAAGCAGATCACTGGGCTTTTCTTCCATGGCACCGCTGGGTGGGTCTGAACCACCAACCTTTAGGCTATTAGCTGAGAGCACACTGTTTGCGCCACCAGCTTAGCATAGATTAGGCACTCAAATATTTGCTGTGAGAATAAATGTAGCAAGTAATAGCAGTGGAGATTGCATATATCAAAGCTTTGATTTGGGAGTTTATATTTAGAACTTAGATCATTATAAACAAGCTTTCATCCCTGGAGTTCAAAATATTTATTTTATTAAAATATACTATAACAAATTATCACATATATCAATGACTTGTGACTAGGTTTATTCTACTTAATCTAACATTTCATCCAAAACAGACATACTCATCCAATCCCTGCTATTCCCGTTCATCCTCCAAATAATGTATCTACAGGAGTGGAAGGCAGTTCTTTGTGTTTGGATGGTAGATGAAAAAGCAGCTTTGCTGTCTGATGGCTGTTTTAGGAAAGAATATGAGTCTGAACACATCATGCATTTATTTTAGCTAGGTAAAAGAAATGATGTATCACTTTCAGCCAAAATCTCTCTAAAATCTGAATATATGATACCTGGCTATCAGAGATATTATATTAGTAAGTTCAATTAAGCTTACAAATAATATAAAATACCTGCATCATCATGCGTCTTCTAACTGTGTCAAAGGGGTAAGAGAGTATTCCAGAGCACGTAGTCACAACTTGAGCAATGAAAAAGGAGACAAGAAACGGGATTTCCTTTGGTTTTGGTAATAATCCCTAGGAAATAAAAATGTTATCAAGTAACCAAGTAATTTCCAAAGTAACTTAAATTCTTAAGTCTGAGGATAATTATTATATGAAAGAGGGCTTGATTAGTTTTTAAAAAGCAATAATACCAGCTGGGCTCACTGTAGAAAGATTCCAACAATAAAGGTGATCAGTAAGAATGGAGAATTCCATACATAACTACACTTCAAAAGCCTATTTTCTATTTTACAAGGGATGTATTAATAATGGCACCTAAAACTAGTGTCCAAAAAAGTTCTTCCATAGCTCTTCCTCATAGAGTTGAAAAACATGAAAAAATGCCTGCTAACAGCATCAACAGGTGACACTCAACGCTATCAGTTTGAAGTCCTAAGCTAGTGAAGAATCTATGTTCTTAAATTCCATTACTATTGAAGGTGATCTAACAGAGAAAAGCAGAGGAGAGTACACAAATTTTCTGATTAAATTACATGAGATTCTATAATTTATATTAACATCTCTCTTAAAAATACACTAAAAACTGAAAGTAATCCGTCCAAATCACAATAAAATGACATTCAGCTACACTTATACTAATGATGGAGCACAGAGATACAGTAAAAACTGCGAAAGCCAGAACCCGTGTAAAGCGGAAAACTGTCAGAGAAGGAAAACTCCACATTTTCCACTAAAATGAGCAACAGAAAAGTAGTATGACTGCACCCTGTCAAAGGTGGAAAACTTGCGAGACCCAGAAAAACAAGGCAGTCCCACTGAGTTCCAGCTCTCACGGGTTTCACTGTAGTATATAAGCCTATTATGAAATTTCCTTTAAGTTTTAATTTTATTTAATAAATAATACTGATATTAATTTCATTGGTTCTTTTTGGAAGCATTGTGTTGTAGTGATCAAGAGCAAGGGCTTTGCCTGGCACTTTAAAAGCAAATTACAAAACCGTTCTTAGATTATTTATCTTTAAAATGAAGATATTAAAAGCTATCCCAGAACACTGTGAGGATGTAAAGTACTTAACAAGGTTCCTAGAACAAAGTAATAGCTCAAAAATGGTAGCCATTATTACAACCTTTCCCTCTCCTACTTTATGGAAGTGTTACCAAGATACGAAAATGACAAGGAGACCCACCTGGAGAATACAATAGATCATCCAGTAGTACCCATAGATAACTGAGCGATAGTAGCATTTATTTAATTAATCATACTATGCCTATTTCCCAGAATGATATAGTAAATTGATTATTAATTATTTACATGTAAAAAAGTGATAACAAATTAATAGAAAAACAGAAAAACTGTTAGAAGATGGCTTGCTATATGTCAAAGATGTGATTCTCATGTAAGCCTAATCATCATGTCTTCTACTTGCAAAGGGATTTACGGTGAATCTTTCAATGCAAACACCACAAAAGACTAATGTTTGGATAATCTTTATGTCTAAAGTCAGATCCAAAATATAAATTATAAATTTTAATTAGGTGATACCAAAGTAATGATTAAACAGAATTCCACGTTTCTCCTTATTTTATCATTTATTTTGATTTCTATAATTTTAAAAGTAAACATATCTGCTGAACATATTAACAATTAGAACAATAAAAATATGTTAATCACTTATTTACTATATCCAAGTTAAACCCCCCAAATTACCTTAACTGTATCATAAGCACCAAAATAAGAGGCTCGGTACACAATGATGCCCTGAACTGAAACACCAAACCCTTGGTATAAGCCAACAATTCCATCTGATTTTGCTATTTTCATTATACAGTCACCCAAGCCCTTGAATTGCCGTTCTTCAGGACCTAAAATAAAGTCATTTAAAATTTATTAGCAACATTATATATCAGCTAAATACTTTGATAGAAGTTAAATATTTTACAGATTTAAATTTTCCTAAACTGCCTTTTAGAAATCTAATGAAGAAAGCACATATTAAAATCCTTCTGTTTATTTAAAGATCATCAGTTAAGATTTTGAATACCACCTTAAAAGAATTTAACTAAAAATATCAATTTTTTAGAAAAGCAATCAATTTCAAGCAACCTGACTTAAAATATTTTGATAAAATCACCAAGGAGCCCTAGTGGCACAGTAGTTAAAAGTTTGGCTGCTAACTGAAAGGCTGGCGGTTCAAACCCACCAGCCGCTCCATGGGAGAAAGATGCTGCAGTCTGCTTCTGTAAAGATTTACAGCCTTGGAAACCCTATGGGGCAGTTCTTTTCTGCCTTATAGGGTTACCAGAAGTTACTAGTTGGGGTTCACAAAATACTTAAGAATGAAAAACTCCAAGACTGCCTTCAGTTGAAGAACAAAAAGACAAAGGAAAAAGACAAAGCCAAGCGCTAGGAAATTTAGGATTGTAAACATTTTAGATGTGGTATCATTTTTCTAGAATTTGTTCATTTTATTTATTTTCCGTAGAACTACTTGACAATCTTTTTAAACTATTATATGTAGAATGCAATATTCCAATATAAAATTTTCCTGATTTTGAAAGAAAACAAAACTACCGAATTTAAAACAGGATATAGTAAGTTATTTTCACTTACTTAGGGTCATGGATTGAATTGTGTACCCCAAAAGTATGTGTAGCAATTTGGTTAGGCCATGATTCCCAGTACTGTGTGGTTGTCCTCCATTTTGTGACTGATGTAATTTTCCTACATGTTGTAAATCCTAATTTCTGCCTGTGGTTAATGAGACAAGATTAAATTATTTTAAAAAGGATTAGGGTGGGATGTAACACCCTTACTCAGGTCACATCCCTGATCCAATGTAAAGGGAGTTTCCCTGGGGTGTGGCCTATATCACCTTTTATCTTACAAGAGATACAAGAAAATGGAAGTAATCAGAGAGTTGGGGACCTCAAACCACAAAGAAAGCAATGCCGGGAGCAGAGTGAGTACTTTGGACCTGAGGTCCCTGAGCCAAGAAGCTCCTAGACCAAATGAAGATTGATGACAAGGACCTTCCCCCAGAGCCAAGAGATAGTGAAAGCCTTCCCCTGGAACTGGCACCCTGAATTTGGACTTCTAGCCTACTAGACTCTCAGAGAATAGATTTCTCTTTGTCAAAGTCATCCACTTGTGGTATTTCTGTTACAGAAGCACTAGATGACTAAGAGTTAGCAATAACAATATTGTTTCAGTTAAACACGACAGATGAACTCGAATTTTCATCTTTGCTCAAACTGCCACCTCTTCTAAGGTATTTTCTCTGATCACTTTCCTAAAACTGGTCTCACCCACTTTTCCTGAATTTTTCTTCATAGAATTTATCATTAAGTGACAGCATATTTTAGTCATTTATTCCTTTTTTATTACTTGTTTCCTCCACTAGACTGTAAGGTACATAAGGCATGAGTTCCTTATCTTATATGGTGTGTATTTAAGCCTGTACTTAAGGAAGGGCCTGGTTCACAGTAGACAATAAATATATATTGAATCAATCTCAGCTCCCTAAAGAAAACCTATTAAAATGATAGTAAAGGAACAAAACAGGCTTAAAGCCATATAGACAAGAAAGAACACAAGACAGAGAATGAAATTCACACATTTTTCCAAGATGGAAACGAGATGGAGGAGTGGAAACTCAGTAGAGCAGAGTAAGCTAAAATTTATTTTCTTTTTTTAAATTTTTTTTATTGTACTTTAGATGAAGGCTTACAGAACAGTTTCTCATTAAACAGTTAGTACACATATCGTTTTATGACAATGGTTAACAACCCCATCACATGTCAACGCTGTTCCTTCTCAACCCTGGGTTCCCTATTACCAGCTTTCCTGTCCCCTCCTGCCTTCTAGTTCTTGTCCCTGGACTGTTGTGCCCCATTAGTCTTGTTTTGTTTTATGGGGCTGTCTAATCTTTGGCTGAATGGTGAACCTTGGGAGTGACTTCATTACTAAGCTAAAACAGTGTCCAGGGGCCATATTCTTGGGGTTTCTCCAGTCTCTGTCAGGCCAATAAGTCTGGTCTTTTTTTGTGAGTTAGAATTTTGTTCTACATTTTTCTCCAGCTCTGTCTGGGAAACTCTGTTGTGATCCTGGTCTGAGCAGTCAGTGGTGGTAGCCGGGCACCATCTAGTTGTACTGGACTCAGTCTGGTGGAGGCCGTGGTAGTTGTGGTCCATTAGTCCTTTGGACTAATCTTATCCTCGTATCTTGTTTTCTTCATTCTCCCTTGCTGCTGAAGGGACGAGACCATTGGAGTATCTCAGATGGCTGCTCACGGGCTTTTAAGACCTCAGACGCTACTCACCAAGGTGGAATGTAGAACATTTTCTTTACAAACTATGTTATGCCAATTGAGCTAGATGTTCCTCGAGACCATGGTCCCCACAGGCCTCTGCCCTCAGGGAGTTTGGATGTGTCTATGGAGCTTCCATAATCTTTCCTTGTACAAGGTGTGCTGGCTTCCCCAGTATTGTGTACTGTCTTACCCTTCACCAAAGTTACCACTTATCTATTGTCTATATAGTATTCCCCCTCTCATCCCTTGTAACCAACAAAGATTGTTTCTTTTTGCGTGTAACTTTTTCTTGGGTTTTTACAGTAAAGGTCTCATACAATATTTGTCCTTTGGTGATTGACCTATTTCACTCAGCATAATGTCCTCCAGTTTCATCCATGTTATGAGATGCTTCACAGATTCATCATTGTTCTTTATCATTGCGTAATACTCCATTGGGTGTAGGTACCATAGTTTGTTTATCCATTCATCTGTTGATGGGCATCTAGGTTGTTTCCATCTTTTTGCTATTGTGAACAATGCTGCCATGAATATAAGTGTGCATATATCTATTCGTGTGATGGCTCTTATTTCTCTGGGATATATTCCTAGGAGTGGGATTGCTGGATTGTATGGTATTTCTATTTCTAGCTTTCTAAAGAAGCACCATATCATTTTCCAAAATGGTTGTATCATTTTACATTCCCACAAACAGTCAATAGAGTTCTGATCTCCCTGCAGCCTCTCCAACGTTTATTATTTCCAGTGTTTTTGATTCATGCCAGTAATTCTGGGGTGAGATGGTATCTCATTGTGGTTTTAATTTGCATTTCTCTAATGGCTAGTGATTGCAAGCACTTCCTCATGTGTCTGTTGGGCGCTTGAACGTCTTCTTTGGTGAAGTGTATGTTCATTTCCTTTACCCATTTTTTAATTGGATTATTTATCTTTTTGTTGCAGAAGTGTTGGATTTTCTTGTAGATTACACAGATTAGACCTTTGTCTGACCTGTAATGTCCAAAATTTTTTCCCAGTCTGTAGATTCTGTTTACTCTTTTGGTGAAGTCTTTTGAAGAGTTTAAGTGTTTGATTTTTAAAAGATCCCAGTTATCTAACTTATCTTCTGGAATTTGTGTGTTGTTGGTTATGGTTTGTATCCTGTTAATGCCGTGTATTACGGTCTCTAGTGTTGATCCTATTTTTTCTTCTATGAACTTTATAGTTTTTGGCTTTATATTAAGGTCTCTGATTCATTTTGAATTAGTTTTTGTATATGGTGTGAGGTATGGGTCTTGTTTCATTTTTTTGCAGATGGATATCCAGTTTTGCCAGCACCATTTGTTAAAAAGACTGTCTTTTCCCCATTTGATGGACTTTGGGCCCTTG